>NC_138380.1:55186737-55228749 GCF_054177405.1 Leptonychotes weddellii
TTTTAGTTCTTTTACTTCTCCAGAAAGGGTTTCTCTAATAACTTCCATAGTTTTTTCAAAGCCGGCTAGTATCTTTAAAGTGATGATTCTGAATTCTAGATCTGACATCGTACTAATGTCCGTATTGAGTAGGTCCCTGGCAGTCGGTACTGCCTCTTGTTCTTTTTGTTGAGGTGATTTTTTCCGTCTTGTCATTTTGTGCAGAGGAGAATAGATTCATGAGAGAACAAAATGCTAGCAGAGTAACAACGTCCCCAGAAAATATACTCTAAACAAATCAGAAAAGACCTTCCAGAAAGTGGTCGCTTTTCTGATGAGAGAGTTGTTGCTCTTCTTTTCTTCGATCTCCTTTTGAGTTTGTAGGTGTTCAGAATGGTTTGATCCCTATCCAGCTGAATTACTGAGAGGAGACGAAATTCAGGTCTCCTACTCCTCCGCCATCTTGCTCCCCATTTGTGTGACTTCTTTGGAAAAAATACCTATTCTGATTCTCTGGGCTTTTGTAAATCAGATTGATTTTTGGTATTGAGCTCTATAAGTTCTTTATATATTTTAAATTATTAACTCTTTATCAAATATGTAATTTTTCAGTATATTTTCCCATTCACTAGGTTGCTTTTTCAATTTCTTGATGGTATTGCTGTGCAAAAGCTTTTCATTTTGGTGTAGTCCCAATAGTTCATTATTGCTACTGTTGCCCTTTACTGAGAAGACATATCTAAAAAAATTTTGCTAAGACCAATTTCAAAAACACTGCCTATCTTTCCTTCTAGAAACTTTATGGTTTCAAGTCATATGTTTAGGTTTTTAATCCATTTTGAGTTTATTTTGTGTATTATGTAAGACAGTGGTTTAGTTTTATACTTGTGCATGTAGCTGTCCAGTGTTCCCAACATGATTTACTGAAGAGACTGTCTATTCCCCCATTGCATATTCATACCACCTCTGTCAAAGATTAATTGACCATATAAGTGTGACTTTATTTCTAGGCTCTCGATTCTGTTCCAATGATCTTTCTGGTTATTTTGTGCCAGTAGCATACTGTTATGATTACTAAAGCTTTGTAATATGATTTAAAATCTGAGATTGTGGTACCCCAGCTTTGTTGTTCTTTCTCAAGATTTCTTTGGCTATTCTAGGTCTTTTGTGGTTCCCTACAAACTTTAGGTTTGTTCTAGTTGTATGAAAAATGTTATTGGTGTTTTCTTAAGGATTACATTGACTGATATGAACCTTTAACAATATTGATTTTTCCAATCCATGAACATGGAGTATCTTTCCATTTGTGTCATCTTCATTAGCTCTTTTCAGTGTTTCAGAATTTTCACAAAACAGGTCTTTCGCCTCCTTGGTTAAGTTTATTCCTAGGTATTTTCTTCTTTTTTGTGCCATTGTAAATATAATTGTTTTCTTAATTTCTCTTTCTGGTATTTCATTATTAGTGAAACACAACTGATTTCTGTGTATTTTTATCCTGCAGTTTTATTTTATTTATTTATTTATTATTTATTTATTTATTTATTTATTTATTTTTTAAAGATTTTATTTATTTGAGAGAGAGAGAGTGAGAGAGAGCATGAGAGGGGAGAGGGCAGAGGCTCAGAGGGAGAAGTAGACTCCCCACTGAGCGGGGAGCCCAATGTGGGACTCGATCCTGGGACTCCAGGATCACGACCTGAGCTGAAGGCAGTTGCTTAACCAATTGAGCCACCCAGGCGCCCCTATCCTGCAGTTTTATTGAATGCATTTATTCAAATATCTTTTTGGTAGAGTCTTTATGGTTTTCTATGTATAATATCATGTCATCTGCAAACAAGAACAGTTTCTCTTCCTCCTTACCAGGTTGGATGCTTTTTATTTCTTTTTCTTGTCTGATTTCTGGCTAGGACTTCAAGTATTATGCTGAGTATTAGTGATGAGAGTAGACCTCTTTGCCTTATTCCTAAACTTAGAGGAAAAGCTCTTGTTTTCACCATTGAGTATGATGTCAGCTGTAGACTTTTCATATATGGCCTTTGTTATGTTCAGGCCTTTCCTTTGAATACACTTTGTTGAGAGTGTTTAATAAGAAAAGATGTTGAATTTTGTTCAATGATTTTTCTGTTCTTTTGAGGTAATGATATAATTTGTGTCCTCATTTTGTTGATGAGGTATATAACATTGATTTGTGGAATATTAAACCATCCTTGCATCCCTGGAGTAAATCCTACTTGATCATGGTGAATGATCCTTTCAATGTCTTGTTGAATGTGGTTTGCTAATATCTTGTTAAAAATTTTGAATCTAGGGCACCTAGTAGCTCAGTTGATTAAGCATCTGCCTTCAGCTCAGGTCATGATTCTGGAGTCCCGGGATGGAGCCCCACATCAGGCTCCCTGCTCAGTGGGGAGTCTGTTTCTCCCTCTGCCCCTCACCCCAGTCGTGCTCTCTCTCTCTCATTCTCTCTCAAATAAATAAAATCTTAAAAAAAAAAGATTTTTTGCATCTGTATTCATCAGGTATGTTGGCCTGTAGTTTTCTTTCTTGGTAATGTCTTTATCTGTCTTTATCTGTTTTTTTCACATCAGGTAATGGTGGTCTTGTAGAATGTATTTAAAAGTTTTCTTTCCTCTTCTAGTTTTTGGAATAGTTTGAGAATAGATATTAACTGTTTTATAAATGTTTGGTAGAATTGAACTGTGAATCCGTATGGTACTGGGCTTCTGTTTCTTGAGACCTTTTTGATTACCATTTCAATTTTGTTACTAGTAATTGATCTGTTTGGATTTTTCTATTTCTTCCTGAGTCAGGTATGAAAGATTGTATGTTTCTTGGAATTTATCCATTTCTTCTACTTTGTTCAGTTTGTTGGCATATAGTTTTTTGTAGTCGTCTTTATAATCCTTTGTAGTTCTGTGGTGTCAGTTGTTGATTCTTTTTCTTTTCTGACTTTGTGTCTTCTTTTTTTCTCAAATAGTCTGGGCTTTGTGTTTTTATCATTAGGTAATGTCCTCCTCTATCTTTGTTACAGTCTTTTCTCTTTCTTCTATTTGTATTGAATATATTTTTCATCCTTTCACTTTGAATCTCTATGTGTCAGACATCTGAAGTGAGTCTCTTGTGATCAGTAAATAAATGGGTTGTGTTATATCCATTCTGCCACCTTTTATTTTTGATTGGAGCCTTTAGACCATTTGCATTTAAAGTAGTAATTGAGGGGCACTGGGTGGTTCGGTCAGTTAGGCATCCAACTCTTGGTTTTGGTTCAGGTCATGATCTCATGGGTCATGCAATTGAGTCCTGCGTGGGGTTCTGCACTCTATGGGCAGTCTGCTTGAAGATTCTCTCCCTCTTCCCCTCCCCCAGCTCTCTCTCTCTCAAATAAACCTTTAAAAAAATAAATAATTGATAGGTATTTATTGCCATTTGTTACATGTTTTCCAGTTGTTTGATAGTTCTTCTGTTTCTTTCTTGATCTCTTCATGATTGATGACTTTCTGTAGTGCTATACGTGGCTTTTTTATTTTTTGTGTTAGGTTTTTAGTTGGTGGTTACTATAAGAGTCACATAATGCATCATAAGTGTATTGCAATCTATATTAATTGATGGTCACTTAAGTTAAAACACTTTCTAAAATAACTTATCTGCCCAGTCCTCCCCATTTTATGCATATATTTTAATAGTTTCTCTTTTTATTCATAATTTTCTTAAAGTCCCTTTAACATGTCCTGTAAGATTGGTTTACTAGTGATGAACTTCGTTAACTTTTGTCTGAGGAAACTCATTATCTCTCCTTCAATTCTGAACGATAACCTTTTCCAAGTTGAATATGCTTGGTATAGGCATTTCCCTTTCAGCTTTTTGCATATATCAAGCCACTCCTTTCTGGCCTGCAAAGTTACTATTGAAAAATCAGCTAATAACCCTTTGGTGTTAGCTTTCTAAGTAACTTTTTGCTTCTCTTTATCTTTAACGTTTGACATTTTAAATGTTAGGTGTCATGGTGTGGGCCTTAAGTTTATCTGTGTGGAGCTCTTTGTGATTCTTGAACCTCGATGTCTGTTTTCTTCCCAAGGTTAGGGAAGTTTTCTGCCCCTTTCAGTCTTTCCAAAACTGCAAATGTTTGTTCACTTAATGTTGTCCAAAAGATCATCAAGCTATCCTTATTTTTTAAAATCTTTTTTTCTTTCTGATGTTCAGCTTGGGTGATGTTTATACCCTAACTTGTAGACTGATCTGTTCTTCAGCAACCACCCATCTGTTGATTCTCTTTAGTGTATTTTTCATTTCAGTTGCTTTTTCTTCAATTTTGATTGGTTACATTTTATATTTTATATTTCTTGATTTAAGTTCTCAGTGAGTTCTCCCACTCTTTTCTCTGTTCTGGTGAGCATGTTTATGATCATTACTTTATACTTTCTCTGATACCTATGGCTTATCTTACTTTAGTTCTTTTTTTGAGGTTTGTCTTGTTCTTTCATTTGGAACATACTCTTTTTTCTTCCCAATTTGCTTGTTTTCATGTGTTTGTTACTATAAATTAGGTAGAACACCTACTTTTCCTAATGTTGAAGGAATGTTTTTGTGTCTGGTCATTTCCTGTGTTGACTGTATGTGCCTGGGGACTTGGGCTAACTGGCTGGAGCTGTGCCTCATAAGGGCTGGGGGCCCACTGCTTTCCATACTTCAGCTGCTCCAATGAATGGCTGGAACTGAAATGGGTGTGGGCCTAAGGAGTCCCAGGGTTCTGCACACAGAGGGCACCATGACAGGACAACTGAAGCTAAAGTAGGTGCAGGCCAGTATGTCCCACTCTTCTCAGCCCAAGAGGAATATAGGTGTGGTGACTGGAGCCAAGGTGTGGTGAAGGGTAGGGTGTCTCAAGACACAGAGGGTCTTTGGCAGGGCTATAGCCAAAATATAACCAAATCAGGCATGGGCCAGGAGGTCCTGGAGTGCTCTGTGCTGGGAGTGCCCTAGCAAGCTGTCTTCAGCTTAAGCGGTACAGGTCTGGGAATCTTCTATGTCACGCTGGTACAATGACTGAAGCTGTAGTGAGCACTGACCAAGTGTGGCCTTGTGTTTGCTGCCCTGGGCTATTTGGGTTGGACAGCTGGGGCTTGTGTGGTCTAGGGGCCTAGGGGGTCACTGAGGTAGTAGGTCAACTAGGGTGCCTGCTTGCATTCCACTCCCCTCTATGATATCAAGGTGAAGGGTAAATGTAAATCATACTGCTCAGCAATGCCTCCATTCCAGAAAGAGTGCCAGCAGCTCTCTTGCCATTTGGCAAGGTTCTAGGGCTAGATCCTATATTCTCGTTGCTTTTTTAAACCACTGATTTTTCCCTGTGCCCCAGGGCATCCAGGCTGGTGTAGCATAGGGGCCCGGTTTTGGCTGAGGCAACAGACTGTTGTACCTGAAACTCCACTGTGGTCTGCACCGTCAAGGCTGGGGGTTGGGGAGTGTAAACCATTACACTCATCAGCTGCTCTGACCTAGAGACTTCCAGCCATTTGGTGTAGTTTTAGGGCTGGATCTTCTATACACGAGTTGCTCTTCTAAAATGTGGCTTTTTTTCTGTCCTTCAGGGCAGATTAATCTGCTCACTTTCCCTTAGTACTTTCTTTCCACTGTAGTTCATAGTGTTGGGTGTTGGTGGTTTCCCTTTATTACTATGGCTCTGTCTCTCTTGCAGTTCTCTATGTGGTCTTTTGTTCTGAAGAAGCTGTTCAGTAAGCCTTCAGTTCTTCAGGAGGAATTTCTCTATAAATAGGTATAGATTTGATGTGTCCATGGAGGAGATGAGTTGATGGTCTTCCTGTGTCATTGTGTTGGACCAGAGCTATCAGGTACATTCCTTCTATGCCTAGTTTGTTAAGAGTTTTATTATGAATGGATGTTTGTCAAGGAGGTTTTATCCTTTTATTCTATTACTGTGTGTATGACATTGTTTAGCAATCCAGGATAATTCTCATTTGCTCATGGTGTATGATCATTTTTTTTTAAAGATTTTTTTATTTATTTGAGAGAGAAGGCATGAGCAAGAGAGCAGAAGCAGGGGGAGCAGCAGAGGGAGAGGGAGAAACAGACTCCCAGCTGAGCAGGGAGCCTGATGTGGGGCTTGATCCCAGGACCCCAGGATCATGACCTGAGCTGAAGGCAGCCACTTAACCGACTGAGCCACCCAGGCACCCCTGTGTATGATCTTTTTAATGTGCTGTTGAATTTGGTTTGCTAGTCCTTTATTGAGAGGTTTTACATCTCTCTCTATTATGGATTTTAGCCTATAGTTGGGTAGTGTGATAGACTTTTTCTGGCTTTGGTATCAGGGTAATGCTGGCCTTGTAAAATAAGCTGGAATGTATTCCTTTTTCTTTTTTGGGGAAGACTTTGAGATGAATTGGTGTTAATTACTCTTTAAATGTTTGATAAAATTCATCATTAAAACTATCTGGTCCTGGGTTTCTCTTCATTGGGAGATTTCTGATTACTGATTCAATCTCACTACTAATGGTTCTCTTCAGGGTTTTTTTTTTTTTTTTTTTAATTCCGATTTCAGATTATTAAGTTGCATTGTTTCTAAGATTTTTCCATTTTTTCTTGGTTGTCGAGTGTGTTGGTATATGGTTGTTCATAGTGGCCTCTTACTGATATTTTGTAAATCTGTGCTATCAGTTTTACTGTCTCATTTTTCATTTATAATTTTGTTGATTTGGGTCTTTTCTCTTTTCCTTAGTCTAGGTAAAGGTTTGTCAATTTTGATAGTTTTTGTAAAGAACCAACTCTTAGTTTTTAAAAATCTTTTGTTTTTCTGTTCTATCATTTAATTTTGCTCTAATCTATTATTTCCCTTCCTCTGCTAACTTTAGGCTTAGTTTCTTTTCTTAGTTCCTTTAGGTGGAAAGTTTGGATTTTTATTTGAGATTTTTTTTTTTAAAGATTTTTATTTATTGAGAGAGATAGTGATAGAGAGCATGAGAGGGGGAGAGTCAGAGGGAGAAGCAGACTCCCCGCCGAGCAGGGAGCCCGATGCTGGACTCGATCCCAGGACTCCAGGATCATGACCTGAGCCGAAGGCAGTCTCTTAAACAACTGAGCCACCCAGGCGCCCTATTTGAGATTTTTTTTTCTTAATGTTGGCATTTGTTGCTGCGAATTTCCCTTTTAAATCTGCATTTGCTGCATTCTATAAGTTTGGTTTGTTGTGTTTCCATTTTTGTCTATAGATACTTGTATTTCTTCTTTAATTTCTTCTTTGATCCATTGGTTGTGCAGGAGAGTGTTGTTTAATTCCCATATATTCATGAATTTTAACACTTTCTTGTTGTTACTGATGTCTAGTTCATATCATTGTGATCAGAGAACATACTTCAATCTTCTTGAATTTGCCAAGATTTGTTTTGTTGCCTAACATATGGTGTATTCTAGAAAATGTTCCATATGCACTTGAAAAGAATGTGTATTCTGCTGTTGTCTGATAGAACATTCTTTCTACATCTATTAGATCGCTTTGATTTACAGTGCTGTTCAAATTCATTTTTTTCTCATTGATTTTTCTGTCTGGGATGATCTCACCATTGTTGAGAGTGGGGTGTTGAAATCTCCAACTGTCACTGTATTGCTTTTATAATTTTTCCTTCTGACTTTCTTTTTGCTTTATGTATATAGGTGCTTCAGTATTAGGTGCATTAATATTTATAATTGTTCTATCTTCTTGATGGATTGACCTTTTTATTATATAATGACCATTATCTCTTTTTCCCTTTCTAAAGTTTATTTTTCAGACTTAAGTATGGCTAACCACAGTGTTTGGTTTTGTATTTTTGTTTACTATTTGTTTGAAATCTCTTTTTCCATTCCTTTGCTCTCAGTCTATATGTCTTTTGTAGGTGAGTCTCTTGTAGACAGCATGTCACAGAATTATGGTTTTTATCCATTCAGCCATTGATGACACGTCTTTTGATTAGAGAATTTAAAGTAATTATTAATAAGGACTAACTTGCCATTTTGTGTGTTTTCTGGCTATTTTGTAGATCCATTGTTATTTCTTTTCTTACTCTTGTTTTTTGTGTTTTTATTTCTGTTGGTATAAGTATACTTTGAGTCTTTTATCATGACCTGTTGTGTAATTACTATGTATTTTTTCTTAAAGATACCATGAGGATTACCAAAAATATAAAATTGTAGCACCCTATATTTAACTGATATCTTTAATCCAATCCCCAAACTTTACACATTTACTTCTGCTCCTCATGTTTTGGTTATTGGTTATTTGCTTACAGTGTACATGTTTTGTGTATAACATTTGTGTATAACAAATCATTGTAGTTATGGTTACTTTTACTATATTTGTTAACTTTTAAACCAGAGTTGTAAGTGAAGTATGAACCAGCATTACCATATTATAGAATCTAATTTTAATTTTATATTTACCACTACCAGTACATTTTAATCTACCTATGTTCTTATGATGTTACTCTGTTGATTAGCATCCTATTACTTTTATACAAAGAACTCCCTTTAGCATTTTGTAAGGTAGGACTCGTAGTGATGAACAAGCTCAGCTTTTGTTTCTGAGGTAAGTCTTCATCTTTCCTTCATTTTGGAAGGATTACTTTGCCATGTATAACATTCCTGGTTGATAGTTTTATTCGTTGAGTATTTTGGATATATTATCCCATTCTCTCCAGACCTGACGGACCTGCAAATTCTTTTCCATGTAACTTCTAATTTTTTTCTTGCTGCTTTCAACTTTGTTTTGTATTTGAATTTTGACATAATAATTATAATGTCTCAGTGTAGTGTTATTTGAGTTTAATTATTTGAGGTCTTTTAAGCTTCATATACCTGATTTCCATTTCTCTCCCCCAAAACTTGGAGGGAGTTTTAGGTAGTATTGTTTTTAATATATTTTCTATCCTTTTGTCTTTCTCTTCTTCTGAAATTCTCATAATGCAGATATTGTTTGTGTCCCATCAATTCCATAGGCTTTCCTCACTCTTCTTCATTCTTTTTCTGGCTGTATTATTTCATATGTTTTGCCTTTTAGGTCCTTGGTTCTTTCTTATGTATGATCAAATCTGCTTTTGAAGCTTGTTATTGAATTCTTTAGTCTTTGTGTGTGTTTTGTGTTTGAAGGTTTCTATTTCTTATTGAACTGATTTTGATTTTGTTCATGCCTTGTTTCTCTAATTTTGTTTAGTTGTCTGTATGTGTGCTCTTGTACTTTACCAAACTTCTCAGAGTATCATTCTGAATTCCTTGTCTGACTCCTTATAGATCTCCTATTTCTTGAGGGTCATTTATTAGAGTTTTACTAGTTTCCTTTGGTGGTATAACATTTACCTTATTTTCATCCTTTATTCCTTACACTGGTATCTGCACATTTGAGCAAGTCCTCTCCTCTTCCAGACTTTTCAGGCTTGCTTTGGCAGAGACTGTTCTTTACCAGTGAGGTCAGTTTGGATTAATGGATGTATCTGCTGGTAATGTCCTTGGGCAGTTGAGGTTTGTATAAGTTGTATTTTGAGGTGAGGCCACTGCCTGAGGTCTGAAGTAGTGGCTGGGTGGGGTGTGGAGTGGTGTGGGGTGGGGGAGCTGCTGGTTGAGAAGAGTTGGATAGGGTTGCTAACCTGGTTTCTTGCCCAAGCAAACCTGTAGGATGGTTTCCTGAGTTCTTTGACCAGTTTTCCTAGAGGTCCAGGACTGGGTACTTGACTCAGCAGTAAGTGGGGCTATGAATTATCTTCCCTGTTCTGGTGAGACAGTAGGAAGGGGCCTAAGGCCTGAACAGTTTATTGTTTAGGGGCCTAAATCAGGCAAGAGTGTGCATTGAATTCTCTGGCCACATGAGGGCTCAGGTTTTGCTCTGCAAATGGGGAAAACTATGGACTGTGCTCTCTGTTCAAGTACCACTGTGACAGTGCTGTTGAATGGGCTATGTAGTTTCCTGGGTGCTTTGTTTTGGTTTCCTTGTTGGACAGGCTGAAGACTGTATTTAGCAATATGTTCGGCTAAGGTCACTAAGACTCTTTCTTTGTGGTCTTCACTCAAACTGAGTTTGCCCCAAGTTCCTTGGCTGAAAAGGGCCACTGGCTTTGCTGTGCAGACTATCAGCTCTGCTTACCAGAGTTTTTTTTTTCAAAAATTGTTTGGTTACAGGGCTTTCCAGATGTTCTCACCAGCCTTTCTGATTGGGCAAGGCTAAGAGCCTCACTTTGTAGTAGATAGTGTTATGGCTCTGCTTCCCTGCCTGGGCAGGATGGGAGAGCCAGCTCCATGCACCTCCAAATTTGCCAACACAGGCTTTTTAGTTGGGAGGGGCAGGAAGCTACACTCAGCAATGAATGGGGCTATGACTTCGGCATAGGTTTTTATTTGTGTTCTATTTTTTTTAATATATGCACTTATCATAATATACTTAATATCATAATAACTTTCTAAGTACTAATTTTGCAACATCACATAAGTCTTGGTATGCTGTACTTTTCATTTTTTCCTTGGTTCCAATATCTTTTGATCACTCTTTCTTTTTTGACCCAGTGGTTGTTCAGGACTTTGTTGGACAATCTACAAATACGTGAAAATTGAACCATCTTTTTTGTTGTTGTTTCTGTCTACTTTCTCACCATTGTGGTTGAAAAAGGATTCTGGGTATGATTTCAGTGTTCTTAAATCTGTGAAGACTTGTTTATTGTCCTATCATAGGGTCTGTCCTGGAGAAGATACTTAGTGTACTTCAGAAGGAATGTATATTCTTCTTCTTTTTTTTTTTTTTTTAAGGTTTTATTTATTTGACAGAGAAACACACAGCAAGAGAGGGAACACAAACAGGGGGAGTGGGAGAGGGAGACACAGGCTTCATGCTGAGCAGGGAGCCCAATGTGGGGCTCGATCCCAGGACTCCGGGATCACAACCTGAGCCAAAGGCAGATGCTCAATAACTGAGCCACCCAGGTGCCCCAGGAATGTATATTCTTCTATTGGATGGAATGTTCTATAAATGATTTTAGGTCCATTTCCTCTAATCTATGGTACCCGTCCAATGTTTCCCTGTTGATTGTCTGGGTGATATATCCATTAATGAAAGTATTGAACTTCCTTCTATTATTTTATTGGTATCTATTTCTCTTTTTGGATATGTTGGTATTTATTTACCATATTTAGGTACTGTGATTTTGGTAGATATGTTTATGATTGTTACAGCTCAATAAATTGACTTCTTATTTTATAATCTTTCTTGTTTCTTCTTTTTGGGGGTTAAAGTCTATTTAGCCTTATGTAAGTATAGGTACTCTCAATTTCTTTTGGTTTCTACTAGGATGGAATATCTGTTTCCATTCCTTCTTTATGAGTCTATGTGTCCTAAAGCTGAATGAGTCTCTTATAGGCAGAATATTTTGGGTCTTGTTTATTTTTTTAAAACCCATCCAGACACTGTGCCTTTTGATTGGTCAATTTTTCCATTTACATTTAGAATTATTATTGCTGTGTAAATACTTGCTAATGCCATATTACAGTTTTCTGTTTGTATTTCTATTTTTCACTCTTTGTTTCTGCCTACTATTATAAAGTGTTCATTTCCCCTAGTAGTATGGTCTGTTTACCCTTTATTTTTTGTTCCTACTCTAGATTTTTGCTCTGTGGTTACCATGAGGCTTGCATAAGACATCTCATAGGTAAAACAGTCCATTTAAAGCTGATAACACTTTAGTTGTTCACAGAAGTTTCAACTTTTACTCCCTACCTTGTATATATTTGATGTCATTATCTACTTTTTAAAGTATTTCTTATTAGTTAAAAATAACTAATTACTTTAACTCTTTATCATTGACTTTTATATTATAGTTAGGTGGTTAACATACCATATTACAGAGTTAGTTTTCTAAATCTTATTATATATTTACATTTAGCAGTGTGTTGTATACTCTTCCATGTTTTCATGTCCCTGATTAGTTTATTTTCCTTTCAGCTAGAAGAACTCCTTTGAGCCCTTCTTGTACATCTAGTGATGCACTTCTTCAGATTTTCTCTGGAAAGCTCCATCTTTTTTCATATCTGAAACATAATTTTTCTGCATAGAGTATACTTTGCTGTATTTTTTTCCCCCTAGAATGTGTCATTTCTTCTTCTCCTGGCCTATGGAGTTTCTGTTGAGATAGCCACTGATAGCCCAATGGGGGCTCCTCTATACGCTATGGTCTTTTCCCTAGCTGCTCTTAGAATTCTTTCTCTATCCTTCATAATGTCTAAGTCATTATAATGGGTCTTTGAGAAAGACTTTCTGTATGGAGGTAACAGGGTGATCTATTAGCTTTGTGAACCTTGATGTCCAAGTCTTTCTTCAGGTTTGGGATGTTCTCAGCTACTATTTCTTTAAATTTTATGTCCCCTTCTCTCCTCTCCTCCTCCTGAACTTCAGTTATTCTAATATTTGTACATTTGATGGTGCCCTATAGATCACGTAGGCATTCTTCACTTTTTCATTATTTTTCTTTGTTCTTCTCTGGGTTATTTCAAAGTTCCTATTCTGATTACTAATTCTGTCTTTTATTCTACTCTGCTGTAGGTGTTCTCTATTATATTTTTCATCTTGTTTATTAAATTCTTCAGCTCCAGAATTGATTTGCTTCTTTTTAATGATTGCTAGGTCATTGTTAAATTTCTCATTTTGTTTGTGAATTACATATCTGGTTTTATTGATTTGTCTTTCTGTGTTTTCTTATAGATCATTGAGTTTCCTCAAAACAGCTATTTTAAATTCTTTATTAGCTAAATCACAAAATAGCATGCTTTTGAATTGAGTTATTTAAGAATTATTAACCTTTGATGAGGACATGTGTCCTTGATTTTTCATGTTCCTTGGAGCTTTGCATCAGTATTTTTGCATTTGAAGCAGTAGACTCCTCAAATCTTTACTTGACATCTTCTGGTGAGAAATATTCTGTATTTGTCTGGCTTATGTCTGGTACTTTTCCAGCCTTGTGTGGATACATACATATTCTCTGTACTTCTCATGGCAGGGTGCTTAAGGTTTTATGTCTTCACTGGTTCTTACAACTCACCAGCCTGGTTATTGGAAATCTTCTTTTTTTTCCAGAAGGTGGCATTATAGTTCAAGTCTCTGGTCTTACTTGCCCACTGACCCTTGCCTCTTTTGTGAGCTACCTTACTGTCTACCAGAGCTTGCTCTCATAGCAGTATTTGTGAGTACACACAAGGAGCTTACCACAGAGTTGGGACAGATGTGGGTTTAGCGCTAGGATTGTTGGGGGTATTGATGGATCCAGAAGGGAGATTCCTGGATGTGCTACTGCTGGATGCTAATGTGTGGACTTCCTGCTTAGTGATGTCAGTAGGAACTGTATTCCTTTAATACCCTTTGATACTCTTATCTGTCCCTTTCCAGATCTCTTTCCTCTTCCCAGACATGGAGGTTCTGTGTGAGCACAGTGTTCCTAGAGGGAAATGGATTTCTAGTACCATGGGAGTAGCTGGATATTTAATCACTGCTCTCCTTTTGCTCTGTGGGAGAGGTTGTGGCCTCATCCAGTCCTACATTGCGGGGATGTCTCTAGCAATGTTCTTTGTGTCCAAATTTGTGTACATGCATGTATTTTTCTGCAGTGGTTTGCTTGAATTCCCCTTTGGGAAAGCTGGACTTTCATTTCTCTCCTGTGGTTTTCTTCCATGGTCAAAACTCTACATTTTTTTCTCAGCTCTGGCAAGAGGGATTGGGGCAGTTTTGCACCTCTGCTTGTTCCACAGCCCAACCAAGGTCTGTCTGCCTATTACCAGATGCATAAAAAGGCAAGACTGTTTCTGGTTTCCTTGGTGTGTGGTGCTAGATCCCACAAGTCTCACATGGGTACTTTTTTGTGTGTGTGGATAGATGTCAAATTCTTTCTTGAAAAGGTAGAATAAAAAGAAGCAATATCTGAGGCCACATGATACTGACCCTGTGTTCAAAATATTGCTGATCTGAATAAACAGGCACAAGTTTTCAAGGGTAAGTATCATGCAGATATTTTTAATTTTTTTATTATGTTCAATTAGCCAACATATAGTACATTATTAATTTTTGATGTAGTGTTCACCTATTAGTTGCATATAACACCCCTACCCATCACCCCGTTACCCCATTCCCCCACCCCTTCCCTTCTGTAATGCTCAGTTTGGTTCCCAGAGTCCAGAGTCTCTCATGGTTTGTCTCCATCTCTGATTTCTTCCCATTCAGTTTTCCCTCCCTTCCCCTATAGTCCCCAATGCTTTTCCTTATGTTCCACATAGGAGGGAAACCATATGATAATTGTCTTTCTCTGCTTATTTCACTTAGCATAATCCCCTCCAGTTCCATCCATGTTGATGCAAATGGTAGGTATTCATCCTTTCTGATGGCTGAGTAATAATCTGTTATATATATGAACCACATCTTCTTTATCCATTCATCTGTTGAAGGACATCTCATCTCCTTCCGTACTTTGGCTATTGTGCACACTGCTGCTATGAACATTGGGGTGCATGTACCTCTTCTTTTCACTACATCTGTATCTTTGGGGTAAATACCTAGTAGTGCAATTGCTGGGTTGTAGGGTAGGTCAATTTTTAACGTCTTGAGGAAACTTCATACTGTTTTCCAGAGTGGCTGTACTAGCTTCATGCAGAATTTTAAATATAAAACTTGTTATGGAAGTACACTGTAGAAATTCATTCTAAACTCTTCAAATAATAATTTATGCATAAAGTGTTTACAAACTTATTTTAATTGTCCCCTAATGATTTTATAGGAGAGCTATATCTCCAAAAGTCAAAACTAACCAAATATAATAGATTTATGTGGTGGAAAATTGTGGAGAAATTATTTTTTGGAAGGAAGGAAATAGCTTTAGAATTTGGAGAGAAACCTAGGTTTGAATTCCAATGCTATTATCTGATGCTTTGATTTTCAGCAAGTCAACTGAACCCTCTAAGCATTAGATCCCTCTACTACACAAGAGATTATTCATATACATATATCATAAAACATACATCAAGCTTTTCATGTGGGTCCTCTCACATGAGCATTCAGTGAACAAGTATAATACTTATTAAAATACATAATTTAATATGTAAAAACACGTAAAAACAGGATGTAAAATTAGTTGAGCAGGAACCAAGTTCTGTACCCAATTTTTATTGTGTGCATACAACTTATTTCTGAATATATAGTATTTAAATGTTTCTATAGCATATTTGCAAGAATTTAATAGGGTGATTAAAATTTTTATGCAGTTTTGTTTGTTGAAAAAGTACAAAATGTTTTATATCATGAGAAAATAGAAATCTAGAAGAAAACTTCTTGGTAGATTTTCAGGAGGAGGATATGATTTGGATATATAAGTAGAAAACTTAGTAATAAGAACTTGAAAATATACAAAACATTTGTCAAATAAATTCTTAAGATGTGAATTTTAAGGGCCTCTAAATCATACAAACTTTATGAAAAAAGCTTTTTGATTATGTTATATTTAAACAGGTTTTAGCTTGGCTAAAGTTGTAAATACTGCTTGTCCCATATTTTATACAAAGTTTTCCTTTTTATAAAGATTTTTCATTTTGTTTTACAAGTTCTTGTTACATTCACCCTTCCCAATCTAAACTGCAGTGTTGGAGAAAGGAATTGCATGAGACAAGAGAGAAAGCTCAATTATGTGTCCACTAATGGCTTACAAGTCTGAGCAATTTGTTTACTGCAGTCAGATTTGCCTTCATCAAGTGAAGATTTAACATTAGATGAAAATGATTTCATAAATCTTCAAGGACAGTAATTTCCTTCTCATTTCAGTTAACATGTAACCTGGAAAACACCATCTACTCTGTACATTTTAAATTTGAAAAATTAGAAAAGGGTTTCTGAGGAGTGGTTTTCAGAATAGTGTACATGTTTTTATTTTAATGGTAGAGGAACATTTTTCATAGTGACAACTCTGTTATAGTCCTCTGAGTCACTGAATTTTATAACTGGGAACCATATTAGCAATTAAATCCAAATGTTTCACTTTACAGATGAGTAAATGGGACCGATAGTGATGAAGTAACTTGTCCCAAGATACACAGCTCATGATAGAGTCCTGGCCAAGACCTGGGGCTACCCAGAAGCTTAGTCTGCTTTGTCCCCCCACCCAAGAATGTCACACACTGCCGTAAATAAATGTTCATATTTAGGTGTCTACTAACAATTGCATGGATATCAAAGATATTTAAACTAGAGACTTAAGAATTTTTGCACATGCAACCTTAAATACCAGTGCAAAACAGAGATGTATTTATATTTGCACTTACTTCATTTTGTTTAACTCCTGTGAGTTAATTTTGCACATGTAGATCCTTGGTTCCAGTGCAACCACCAGACCCCTCAAATGTTAGCTACCTGTTTTTTTTTTTTTTTAAGTGAAGATCATATTTAAAACTTCTTAGTATTTATAGCTGCCTAATAATAGTTTTGGATCCTGGCTACCACTAGTCCTTTTATGTAACTTGGATCAATTTATTTTTGATGCAAGCGTTTGTCAATAATTACCTATTCTTTGGACATTTCATTCCATTAAACCCAAGTCATAAATGAGTGACATTTTGGGGTGCCTGGGTGGCTTAGTCAGTTGAGCATCTGACTCTTGATTTCAGCTCAAGTCATGATCTCTGGCTCATGAGATCGAGCCCTGCATTGGGTTCTGCACTCAGTGGGGGAGTCTGCTTGGAATTCTCTCCCTCCCCCTGCTCTCTCTCCCACACTCTAAAATAAATAAATGAATGTTTAAAAAATAATAAATTGTGACCCTTCACAAAGCATTAAAGACAAAATTAAAAGGTATAAATCTTAAAACTTAGCACTAAGAGTTGACTCATATATCTGCCACTTGTGGTTTTGATATGTTAACTAATGTTTTTTTAAAAAGTGGTTGGTGAACATTTATGTGCATTTAAATATAACTCAATTTGTTAAAAAGCAATGTATGTCCTGCATAGTACATTTAGAAAAGATAGGTAACCAAAATAAAGAAAAAAGATGTTCCTGTTTAATAGTCTTGAAATAATTGCATGACAAATATGTTAAAGCCTATATGTGAAATATATTATCTATATGTATTTGTATACTATATTTATATACTGTGTACATTATATATACTAATATATATAGTAGATAAATTATGAGAACTATTTTAATTACAGTATTGTATTTTTCTCATTTAAAAAATCTTTAAAAATTTTTGCTGTTGCCTTAAAATCTTCCACTTTTTTCCTAAATAGTCCAATTTATTTCTACATTTTTTTAGACCTATTTTGTTACTTAATTTTTACAGTCTTTAAATTTCTGTTCTTTCTTGACAATGAAGACTATTATTTCCAGTACAGTATTTTCTAATCACCTTGTCCAAGTTATATAGTGTAGCTGTGAACTGTGTGAGGGTCAACTCTGTAAATATGATAATCGAATGTAGAGAGCCATGCTGTATCAATGTGTTTGTCAATATATCGTTTATCTTATTTTTACAGTAAGCCTTTTTCCTTAGTTTTGATTTTATCTATTTAAAATTGAAGTATAATTATAATCTATGTGCTAAATATTAAAAGCCAGCTTTTTGAAAATTGGTAAAAACTGAGAACTCGTGAATGGATCACTTGTAAAATGAAATTGTCTCAATACCTGTGTTAAGCACTTACTGATTGATGTTATAAATCAGAGTAATATACATTGCTCAAATAAAGTCTATAGAGGGAGGCTAAAAAAAAAATAAACTAATTAACATACAATGTTTTAGTAGGTTTAAGTGTACAACTTTAATTCAGTGATTCTAAACATTATTCAATACTCATCCCCATAAGTGTAGTCACCATTTGTCACCACACAATATTAATATCCTATTATTGACTATACTCCCTATGTTTCACCTTGCAATTTATATCTCTTAATACTCTTTAATTTGCCCATCTACTTGCCTACCTTTCCTCTGGTAACCACCCATTTGTTCTCTGTATTTGAGTCTGTTTTTAAGTTCAATGTATAAGTGAAATACATATTTGTCTTTCTCTGACTTAAGTACACTTTACATCACATACTCTAGGTCCATCCATGATGTCACAACTGGCATGATCTCATTTTTTTGTGGCTGAGTAATATTCCATTGTGTGTATGTGTATACACACATATCCCACATCTTCTATATTCATATCAATGAACATTTAGGTTGTTTCCATATCTTGGCTACTCTAAATGTTGCAGTGAACATAGGGGTGCATGTGTCTTTTTGAAGTAGTGTATTTGTTTTTTGGGGGTTAATATCTAATAATGGACTTACTAGATCACATGGTATTTCTATCTTTAATTTTTGAGAAACCGCCATTCCATTTTTCATAGTGGTTGCACCAATTTACATTTCCACCAACAGTGCAGGAGGATTTCCTTTTCTCCACATCCTTGCCATCACTTGTAATTTGTCTTTTTGATACTAGCTATTCTTACTGGTGTAAAGTTCTACTCATTGTGGTTTTGGTTTGCATTTTTCCTGATGATTATTGATGTTGATCATCTTTACATGTGCTCTTAGGTCATCTGTAGGTCTTCTTTGGAAAAAAGGTGGGTTCAGGTCCTCTGCTTATTTTTTTAATCTTTTTTTGGGGGGGGTTGAGCTATACAAATTCTTTATATATTTTGGATATTAATTCTCTAGGTTGTCTTTTTTGTTTGCTGTGCAAAAGGTTTTATTTTGGTGTAGTCCTAATTTATTTTTGCTCTTGTTTCGCTTGCTTGAGAAGACCTATCCATGAATGATGCTAAGGGTGATGTCTAAGAGATTACTGCCTGTGCTTTCTTTTAGCAGTTTTATTGTTTCAGGTCTCACATTTAAGTCTTTATTCCATTTTGAGTTTATTTTTGTTTATGGTATAATAAAGGGGTTCAGTTTTTGCTGCACTGTCTTTTCCCCTTTGTAGATCCTTGCCTCCTTTGTCCTAGATTAATTGGCCATATAGATGTGGGTTTATTTCTGGGCTTCCTATCCAATTCCATTGATTTTGGGGTCTATCTTTGTGCCAATATCATACTGTTTTCATTATTGCGGGTTTGTAGTATATCTTGAAATCCTGAATTGTTGTATCATCAGCTTTGTTCTTTCTCAAGATTGCTTTGGCTATTCAAGGTCTTTTGTTGTTCCATACAAATTTTAGTATTGTTTGTTCTAGTCCTGTGAAAAATGCTACTTTTATTTTGATAGGAATTAGATTGAATCTGTACATTGCCGTGGATTGTACGGAAAAAAATTTGTTTAATGGAAGTATCAATCATATCCATTAGAGCCCCATCTTATAAATAAAATTGTTAAATCATTTTTGGAGTAGTAGGAAGGATGCATATGTTTTGAAAAATGAAACCCAATTTTAATGAAACATATTCAAGTCCTTTTTCAAAAGTAATTCCTGTTTTAAACCTTTACTTATAACTTAGATGGTATAATACTAAAAAAATCTCCCTGATATTTTAGTTTACAATATGCTTCTTCAGTCTCATTTAATTCTTGCTACAAGGAAAGAGTAAATCGCTATTTAAGAGTTTAAGCCATGTTAAAAATGAGTTAAGAGAACAGAAAGACTTTAATATACTTAATTTATTTCAGATATTCCCATCCTATTGAAAAGTGCACAACTTGGGGGGAACACATTAACTCCTATATACAGTTTGTGTTCTAATAAAAAAAAAATGACCTATTGCTTTTCACAGACTTGTATAGTCCTTCTCCAATACCATGACTAATCTTTTTCTAAGAAATTCTACCTCTGTAAGTAAATTAGAACACATTTACATAAAGTTGCTTTTCCTCTGATATTATACTTTGCTATTTTTATTCTTTATTCATTTATCAAAATTTCATCAATAAAATTTTGTCAGGAAATTGCTATATGTAAGAATGCATGAGAAACAAGAGTACATATTTAAGACCCTTTCTCCAAATGACTATGCATTTCAGTAGTTATACTCAACACACATTTTTAAATAAATGTAATAAATATGAAGAGTACCTTTTTTTTTTAATTTTACCCTAAGATGACTAACATGGCTCACTCATACTACTTAATCTACCAGTAGAAACAGTTTACTGATTACCTTTTTGAAAGCCTCCTATGCTTTGTTCTTTCCTAATATTAGCATGGGTTTTTTCATCGTCCATGAAGAACTTGACAAAAAACCATCATACTTACAGAGAAAGGAATGAAACTCAGTGAATAGAAAAGGGCCAGATACACATCATCATTGTAACTCACAAGAATTACATTAAAGTAGTGCTTCACAAAGAACAGTGTGCTGATCAGTGGTGATGTGAGATAGATCCAGAGTCTTAAAAAAAAAAAGTTTTACTGGAAAACAAGGATGTCCATTTGTTTGCATGATGTCTATGGCCACAATTGCACTAGAATAAAAAGTATTTTTAATGAGAAATTTTATTTTATAGAGTCCTGGAAAACCTAAATTGTTACCTGGATCTTTACAGAAAAGGTTCGTTGATTCTTAAACGTCACATATTTATGCTTATATATTAATTTTGGTTGGTAGAATGTGCATATTTTCACATATCTATAATATTAATCTGGTTTCAAGGTGATGCATAGGTATGACAATTATGAATAAAATTAAATTCAGTAATCTGAAGAATAGTCTGCAGTACAAATTCTATTTTATATTTGTTTAAAAGCTTGGTAGCAGGCAACAGTAAAAATAGAATAATGAGTTGATGACAGATGTGTCTGTGGCCACAGGAAATCTGGTGGTCAGTCCATCTGAGATACACACATACAAACATGAGTTAATATAGTCATAAAATTAAACAATGTACTTGCCACTCATATAGGAAAATTATTGTGTAAGAAAATGTTTCTCCTTAATACATAAAATTTTAACATTGATATTTTAATATGCTTTATTCTCAATCCCATTCTTTCTGCAATGTAACATTTTAAAGATATTGCTTGATGAAAAAAGGCTTTCAAAGTAAAAGTAAAATATATGCAAGGTTTTGGCTAAACTATATTTATATAAAACTATGAGCCAGACTTAATCTTACTTTTACCCCATGAAAACACTCAGAAAAGCATCAGAAGTAGTATGGGAATATTTTGAGTTCAATAAACTTGGCCTCTGAACACTGTCATTGTCCTTTGGATAAGTAGACCTGAGGAAAGGGACTGTATCTTATTCAGTTTTCCCAGCTCCTAATACAGTGGCTGGCATATGGTAGCATTTAGAACATTTATTGAATGGACGCATTAGGAAGCATACATTTTTCTTGCCTTAATTTCCCTTTTTTTCCCATAGATCTCCAAGTTTATTATGAGCAAATTAGTCAATGGCTTTTCAAAGATTCTTTGGAAATATAGGGTGATAGTTCATGCAATATTAATGTTTAAGCTCTTTGGAAATAAGAATTATAGACATGAATAGTAAAAAAAAAAAAAGTCAAAAGTGTTTCACCTACAAAACTATATAATTTGAGGTTTGGCTAGTAAAGTAACATCATTCTATTCCTTCGCAACTGGTTCAGCCCTCTCTGCTCTTCCAGGTTGTTGGAGCAAATGCATCCTTGACCCAAAATGAAATGTTTCATCTACTAGTTTAAAGGCTGTTTAAAAAATAACGACTTTGCTTTTAGCAGTCATTGCTCTCCTCTGAAATACTCTGCTGATTCACAAAGCTGTCTGAGAAATTCATGATGTCGCTGCAATATCAGCCTGAATGAGGATAAAGTACCCATTTGGAGATCAGAAAATTTACTTTATTGGCTAAAGGGCTGCTCCCCTTTGATATAAAGAAAGGCATTAGAAAATCTATTAAGACTGAGTTATACTCTGCAGCCACCATCTTTTCTTGTTACAATTAGTATTTCATTTTAATTGTGCTGCTATATAATTACTGATGAAAAGATACTCAGTGTGAACTCTGAACAAGATTATTTTTTACTATAATAGACCATGTGTTCATGGAATATTTCCCTAATCTTCTCTGGTTTATTAAAGGAGGTACAGGAATTTTTACGTGGTCAAGAAAGGGCATATTTTCAGTGTTTTCCTCTTGCATCTACCTTTTTGTTGTATTGGTATAAAGGGAAAATGGATATATGCACCTTTTTCAAACTATATTTTGTAATTCCTAGCAAATTAGAGTGTGGGTTCTGTCATTTATGGGGTATTCTGTAGAAGTAGTCACAGGAAGAATGGTCTTAGTCTCTTTTTAGAAAATGAAGATGGTTTCTTCTCTTGGAGCAAACAACTCATGTACTTATGATATTTTTAAAATTTTTTCACTTATTAGACATTTCTAGTAACTATTCTACATTGCCTCTCCCATTTCTCCAGTGAGCAATTATTGAGCATGTAGTATAGGTATGTATTTTTTTTAAGCTGTGCTCATTAAAATATGAATAAACCATTCTCTGACCTAACAAGGTCAGAGTATTTTGAGAAGGACATGGAAGTAAGTAATGTATGTTCAGAGAATTTTGGGTGTGATCTCTACTCACCGAGAAGACGACAGGCTTTGCTGAAGCTCTGAGATTTAGAAGTGAACATGGATGGTGAGAACATTCCAGGCTGAGGAAACAGTGGTATTAGAGACATAGTGTCATTAAAAAAGAAAAAAGGGGGGGGCACCAAAAGTCAGGTAGCAATGAGTAGTCTTCTGTGTCTCAAGGATAAAGTGATTGATGAGATAGAGAATACATGTTGGAGCCAGGCTTTTGAGAGCTGAACAAATAGTTAAAATGTTAGATTTTTTATTCATTAAGCAATGGGATCATTGAAGATTTTTAAAGGGTAATAAAGGTCTGACTTTAACTTTAGGAAGGTAACTCTTGGGTATATAGAGGGCAAGTCAGCAACAGAAAATATGGGAGAAATGCTAATTCACTATTTTGGTAGCAGGAAAAAAGTAGATCCTTGTTTTAAAGTTTCCTTCACAGAGAAATATTTATATTAAATCAAAATTATCTTATAACTGATGCCCTGGGTATTAGGTAAGAGCAACTTTCATCACTCACTCATTAGTCACTGCATGCCTTTAATGATCTCTGGTCGTGTTGTGTCCCAGCCAAATTCATATGTTGAAGCCCTAACTGCAAATGGTACTGTTTTTGTTTAAGAAATGAAGTCATAAGGGTGGAGCCGTAATCCAATAGGACTGTAAGAAGAGTTAGACATACCAGAGATTTTTTTTTTTAAAGATTTTATTTATTTATTCATGAGAGATAGAGAGGCAGAGGGAGAAGCAGGCTCCCCGCGGAGCAGGGACCCCGATGCGGGACTCAATCCCAGGACCCTGGGATCATGACCAGAGCTGAAGGCAGACGCTTAACCGACTGAGCCACCCAGGCGTCCCAATACCAGAGATCTTTATCTGTAAGGCCATGCGATGCCACCACAAAAAGTGGTCTACAAGCAAGGAAGAGAGGTCTCACCAGAAACCAACCCTATTGGTAGTGTGATCTTGGACTTGGAGACTCCAGCGCTGGGAGAAAATAAATGTCTGCTATTTAAGATAGTCTGTGGTGTTTGACAGCTAGAGAAGACTAATATAGGCCTGGAGTAAAACCTTCAACTTTCATCTTGCTTCTTTCTCTGTCTGTAGAAAGATGGGTTTCTAGGCTGAGGCATGAGAAACAAGGAAGCATTGATGACAACATCACTTATCTTATGGTCTCAGGGTAATTGAGGGGAATGAGGGAGTAGATTAAAATGATAGTGGTTCTGGGGCACCTGGGTGGCTCAGTTGTTAAGCGTCTGCCTTCAGCTCAGGTCATGATCCCAGGGTCCTGGGATCGAGCCCCGCATCGGGCTCCCTGCTCGGCAGGAGGCCTGCTTCTCCCACTCCCCCTGCTTGTGTTCCCTCTCTTGCTGTGTCTCTGTCAAATGAATAAATAAAAAATCTTTAAAAAAAAAAATTGGTTCAGATAGAAACAAGTGGTTTAGCAAGTTGGGGTTAGAGAAAAGAGAGAGACTTAGTTAAGACAACATCTTTATTGCACCTGAAGTTTTATTTATTTGAGAGAGAGAACGAGATAGAGCATGAGAGGGAGGAGGGTCAGAGGGAGAAGCAGACTCCCCGCCGAGGATCCCGGGACTCCAGGATCATGACCCGAGCCGAAGGCAGTCGCTTAACCAACTGAGCCACCCAGGCACCCCAGTTCTTAAGCTTTCTTGATTATTCTGCCAAAAATAAACTCTTGGCCATAAAGAAACGCTTATCTGTCAGTGAGGCATGTGGTTTTTGCATCGTGGACCTGACCTCGGTTATGTCCATGACTGCCCTGTCCGATTTCTTCTCCTTTATATCATGGATGCTGCCTCACTTTTCAACTGATTTCTTTTTCTTTCTTGTGATTATTTATATTACTCTAAGATGCTGTCTTTAGCTTCTTCTCTTTCCCCTTCCTTTTTTGGGTAGGAAAAGTACGTTGCTGGTGAGATTTCCAGTAAAATGCTTTTGCTTTGTAACTGAAATTTAGAAACCTATAGTTTTGTACCCTTGAGTTCCGTGTACATGAATATTCATGAATGTGCCCTCTGGATATTTCCAGTTAAATATCTTAACAGCAATATAATTCATATGTGTAACTAACTTTGGATAGGTGACAAAGCACTCTCATATGTACTTAGGTATGTACCTGTTTTTCCTTATAAATACTGTAAGGCATGTGTTACTATTTTATATTTCAGATGCTGACTCTCAAAGAGTTTAATTTTCCAAGTCATGAAATAAGTCAGAAAAGCAAAGAATATTGAGATGTTTAAGCAATTACAAAACTGGTCAAAGCACTTCTAAAATGGAACTTCCAACGTAACCATTACTTCCAAACGGGCTTCCTTTTTCAAAAGCCTTAGTTAACAGCACTGTCATTTCTTTAATCAGGCTGTCATCAAGTCCAATACCTGGAACTCAATCAGTATTTGTAGAAAGTGCAGGGGAGGGATTCCTGGTTGGCTTAGTCAGTTAAGCGTCCGCCTTCAGGTCTGGTCAGGATTCCAGGGTCCTGGGATCAAGTTCCACATCAGACTCTTTGCTCAACGGGGATCCTGCTTCTCCCTCTGCCCTTCTCCATGCTCTCTTCTTTTTAAGATTTTTATTATTTGTCAGGGAGAAAGTGCAAGGAAATGACTAAATAAATGGTTCTTCAAGTTTATTTTCACTTTAATGCCTATATGAAAGTTGTTACTCTATATTCTCCATTCCCACTGCATTCACTCAGAATGTTGGAAAAAACAAAAAAGAAAATGAGCATGAGAAAACAGCATTTTGTAAGAAATACCTTATTTTTCTTAAAGCCAATGGGAAATTGTCACAAGTATGGAAAGATAAATTTATCTTCATAGTTAAATGGTAAAAATAAATCCTTGATTTTTAGTTTTATACTGTTTCCTTTTTACAAACCACATAATTACTACCAAGAATAGGAATGATACTGGTAGGTGGTCTCTCATTATTATTGGTCTTTCTACCAATAAAAAACTGGCATAAAATATTATAATACATTGCCTTGTGGAGTCTTAAAAATTTAGGAAGTAATATTGGTGACTAGTGACAATAATAGAAGGAAGACTAAACATTTCTTAATCAAAATAAATGTATATTCTGGTCTGGAGACTATTTCTTATTTGATCATCCTTGGAGAATATAAAATGTCAGAGTCATTATTTTTTATTAACTGGATCTGGCATGGGCATAAATAGCAAATTGAACTATCTTTTTTTTTGGTGGCAGTGGGCATTAAGGAAAATTGGCTGAAAAAATATTCAGACTTAAAAAATACATCACAGATAGGTACTTATAGCTGGGTGAAACTGTTAGTGTAATTTTTATAAATAAATACCTCAGATAATTTTGGTAAAATAAAACTAACGTGGCTTGTCATACAAGAAATAGTATGTATGTCTGGCTGATCACAATTTTAATTGTAAATCTCAGGAAATGCAGAATATGACAATTAAGTTAGGAAGTGCTCAATGGATTGCAGGGTAGTAAATTTTATTAAATTTCTCCATAAAATAACATTGACAAATAATCTAATACAGAGCTGCTTGTGTATTACTAGGTATTGCCGAAGGAACAAATAGGCAGCTCTAAATTCAGAGTTTGTTCTAATTTACATGTTGTCTTGTGATAAAATTTCATGTTATTTGGTTCTGACTATGAGCTTAAATTTGAATTTCTTATTCCATAATCCATGAAAAGCTTGGGAATATGACATGAGAAGGTGGTAAAGCACATTTAGAGCATCCAGAATGGTTTTCACTAATGTATTTAGGGTGCCAGTGGAATAGAAAGAGCAAATTAGTGTTGAGACAAGTGTTGTATTGGTTAACTATGATTAGTTTCTATTTACTTGCTAAGTAGCATTTCTGTAACGTAAAATGTAAGATCTCTATAGTCCACCAGATCTGACTTAGTTCCGGATTGTCTCATCAACCATGTGGACATTAGTAAGTCATTTAAACTCTTTAAGCTTTTGGTTGGATTTGGTTGAACATGATTATTTAGGACCTGACATTTTTCTCAGGTAACCTTTACATTACTATTTGCCCGAAAGCATAATTTTTAATATTTACACATTTTTATGTACTTTGAGCAAAATTTAGTTTTCTAGTTCCTATAAATGGTGATTTTTTTTCCAAATCATTGTATTTATTATGGGGGTTAGAGGGATGTTCATCTAGATATCAGAGTATAATATTCAGGTGCTAAATTGATTAATTTAGTTCTAAGGGAAAAAAACCTAAAGTCTTAAACCCTGGAACTTATCAGATCATTTTCTTGATAGCCAACTCTTAACTACTCCCAACTCAGTTTTTCTAACCAACTCTAAAAGGGTATTTACCATCCTTTTAGGCAGGATATAATTTAAGATTGCAAAGTGCTTTAAGCATGAAATGCTGTATGAGATAATAGGATAAATATTAATAATATCTTGTTAGTTACCTTACTATGTCTGTGTATTTCTAAGAAAAATAAATTGCAGTGCTTGGTATGAAGTTGAAAATCACTAATGGAATGAAAGTTTGTCATGACACGATTAACATTAATTAACTTTACAAAAACCCCTCCAAACTCTCTGCTGTTTTAAGACTTCAGACTTTGAAGAAAGTAAAGAGCAACTAACAAAAAGTTATGAATCCTCCTGTGAAAGCCATCAATTAAGGTAAGTAAAAGATTCCTAAATTTTCATAACCCTCATTTATCACTTGCCACTCCTGATAATTTTATCCTGTGTAAAGATATCTAAAGCCATTCAGTACTAAAAGTAGCATCCATCTCTGTACTTCACTTCCACTTTACAACTGAGAGTGGCAGCTTCCAAATTCATGTCACAGTAAACCTGAGTCACAGTCATTACTGGGCCCTACAGAAATATGAAAAAAATATCTTTCAGGTATGCAAGAAAAGAACCTGCCCTTTTCAACTCCGTCTTCTACAGGAATTGTATTTCTGCTTTAAGTTCCAAGTGATTAACACAAGCCTTCTCTAGATTATCAAAAATAGTAAGAATCCATTCATAAGGGGTATGAATTTTTACATATATTAAGCATTTAACAATCTTAGTAAATCTACTGAATAAACACCCCAATAATTTTAAACCTAACAATGTATTTGCTTTTACTCCAACCACTTGAAAATAATTGTTCAACAGTGATACAACTGGTGTTCAAATCCTTCTAAACCTCAACCTATGCACTTTTCATTAAACAGGGTGCAAAGGTGAATAGCCATAGTGTGCAAAGCATCAGAGTAACATCTGGTGGGAGGTTGGCTGAAGTCTAGCACAGAGCACTAACCCTTAAAGAGAAAATGTTTTTTGCTGTAACTGTTGCAAGAGCCTGAGGGGATAGGGGTCAGAGAGAACTGATAGATATATCTGATGAGTACAGGCTTATGGCCAGGCAACAGGTAACCCAAAAATGTCCCTCTAAGGAAAACAGGATCAGAGAAAAATTTTCAGATACAACCCCAAAACAATAAAATGGCAAAAATACGTATATACCAAAAATTACTTTGACTGTCAATAGACTACATGCTCCACTCAAAAGACATAGGGTGACAGAATGGTTAAAAAAAAAACAAGACCCATCTATATGCTGCCTATAAGGGACCTCTCTGAAACCTAAAAACACCTATCATGCAGATGTATGTCACCAGAAAGCTGCAGTAGCAATATTTATATAAAAAAAACAAACACAGACTGTAACAAGAGAAATAGAAAGACCCCATATATTAATAAAGGGGACAAATTACCAAGAAGATATAATAATTGTATATAATTTATGCACCCACAGTTAATAAGAAACATAAAAGACCTTTAACACGCCATCTCCATCCATGGAGGGATTATATAAATTTACATCACAAGGAAACAATGGCTTTGAATGACATACTAGAACAGATGGATTTAACACATATATATTTAGAATATCCCATCCTAGAACAGAATACACATTCTTTCCAAGTGCACAGGGAACATTCTCCAGAATAGATCACATATTAGCCAACAGAACAAATCTCAACAAATTTAAGATTGAAAACATACAATGCATATTTTCTGACCACAACACTATAAAACTGGATGTCAACCACAAGAAAAATATCCGCAAAGCTCACAAATACATGGAGGTTAAATAACATGTTACTAAACAATTTAAATATCTTCTTTGATTTCTTGATGAAAAATGGTCTAAAATCTTTGTGATGCAGCAAAAATGGTTCTAAGACGTAACTTTATAGCAATATAGTCGTACTTCAAGAAGAAAAATCTCAAACAACCTAACCTTCCCCACTAAAGGACCTAGAAATAGAGTAACAAAACTAAAACCAGTGGAAGGAAAGAAAAAACGATTAGAGCAGAAATCGATGATACAGAAACTAAAAAAGTATAAGAAGAAGAAACTGTAGAAAAAAATCTTTGAAAGAAGAATTGATAAACCTGTAGCCAGACCTATCAAGAAAAAAGACACAAATCAACTGAGAGAAGAGAAAATAACCAACACCACAGAAATACAACATTAGAGAATATTATTAACAAAATGGATAGAATCCTGGAAACTACCAAACAGGAATACAAAATTTTAACAGGCCTATAACCAGCAGAGAAATTGAATCAGTAAGCAAAAACCTCCTGACAAGCAGAAGTCCAGGACCACATGGGTTCACAGGGAAATTCTACCAAACATTTAAAGAAGTGTTACCTATTCTCAAACTGTTCCAGAAAATACAAAAGGAAGGAAAACTTCCAAAGTCATTCTATGAAACCAGCATTACCCTGGTACCAAAACCTGAATTGTGTAAGACTGTTGAATCACAGACCTGTACCTCTGAAACAAATAATACATTATATGTTAAAAAAAAAAAAAAAAGATAGTAGGAAGGGAGAAGTGGAGGGGGAGACAAACCACGAGACACTATGGACTCTGAGAAACAAACTGAGGGTTCTAGAGAGGAGGGGGGTGGGTTAGCCTGGTGATGGGTATTAAAGACGGCACGTACTGAATGGAGCACTGGGTGTTATATGCAAACAATGAATCATGGAACACTACATCAAAGACTAATGATGTAATGTATGGTGATTAACATAACAATAATTTTAAAAAAGCACTAAAAAAGAGAACTACAGGCCAATATCCCTGATGAACATGGATGCAAAAATTCTCAAAATACTAGCAAATAGAAATCAACCATATATTAAAACAGTCATTCATAATCAAATGGGATTTATTCCTGGGTTGCAAGGGTTGTTCAACTTTCACAAATCCATCAATGTGAAATATCACATCAATAAGAGAAAGGATAAAAATAATATGATCATTTCAATAGAATAGAAAAAGAATCTGACAAAATTTAACATCCTTTCATGATATAGAGAGAACATACCTCAACATAATAAAGGCCATCTACGAAAAACCCACAGCAAATCTCTCACTGGTAAAAAACTGAGAGCTTTTCCCTTCAGATCAGGAAGAAGAGAAGGCTGTCCATTCTCACCACTTTTATTTAACATAGTAATGGAAGTCTAAAAATAATCCAAATTGGTAAGGAAGAAGTAAAATTTCACTATTTGCAGATGACATTATATATAGAAAATGAGCGAGACTCCACTGAAAAACTGTTAGAACTAATCAATGAATTCAGTAAAGTTGCAGGATATAAAATCAATGTACAAAAATCTGTTATATTTCTATACACCAATAAGGAAGTGACAAAGAAAAATTAAGAAAACAGTCCCATTTATAATTGCTCCTGAATTATCTAGGCATAAACCTAACCAAAGAGGTGAAAGACCTGTACTCTGAAAACTGTAAAACACTGATGAAAGATATTCCTTGCGGGCGCCTGGGTGACTCAGTTGGTTAAGCGACTGCCTTCGGCTCAGGTCATGATCCTGGAGTCCCTGGATCGAGTCCCGCATCGGGCTCCCTGCTCGGCAGGGAGTCTGCTTCTCCTCTGCCCCTCCCCCCTCTCATGTGCTCTCTCTCATTCTCTCTCTCTCAAATAAATAAATAAAATCTTAAAAAAAAAAATATTCCTTGCTCATGCATTTGAAGAACAAATATTGATAAAATATCTGTATTACCCAAAGCAATCTACAGATTTAATGCAATCCTTATCAGAATACCAACAGCATTTTCCCACAGAATTAGCACAAAGAATTCTAAAATATCTATGGAACCACAAAAGACCCCTGAACAGCCAAAGCAACCTTGAGAAAGAAAAGCAAAGGTAGGGGCATCACAATTCCAGACTTGAAGTTATATTATAAAGCTGTAGTAATGAAAAGAGTGTGCTACTTTCACAAAATGAATACATAAATCAATAAAAAAGAAAAATCAGAAATGAACCCACAACTATATAGTCAATTAATCTTCAACAAATCAGGAAAGACTATCCAGTGGGAAAAAGACAGTCTCATCAACAAATGGTGTTGGGAAAACTGGACAGCAACATGCAAAAGAATGAAACTGAACCACTCTTACACCATACACAAAAATAAATTCAAAATTGTTTAAACACCTCAGTATAGGACCTGAAACCATAAACAACCTAGAAGAGAACACAAGCAGTAACTTCTTTGACATTGCCCGTATCAACTTCTTTCTAGATAGGTCTCCTAAGGCAAAGTAAAGGAAAGCAAAAATAAACTACTTGGACTACATCAAAATAAAAAGCTTCTGTACAGGGAAGGAAATAATCAACAAAACTAAAAGGCAACAGGGGCACCTGGGTGGCTCATTCAGTTGGGTATCTGCCTTGGCTTGGGTCATGATCCTGGAATCCTGGGATCAAGCCCCATGTTGGGCTTTCTGCTTAGCAGGAAGTCTGCTTCTCCCCCCGCTCGCCCCTCCCCCATGTGTGCTCCCTCTCTGGTTCACTAACTGTCTCACACACACACACACACAAAAACAAAAACAAAAAGGCAGCATATGAAATGGGAGAAGATATTATTTATAAATCACATACCTGATAAAGGGCTAGTATCCAAAATATATGAAGAACTTCTACAACTCAACACCCCAAAAATGAATAATCCAATTTAAAAATGAGAAGATATGAACATGCTCCAAATAAAACATCCAGATGGCCAACAGACACATGAAAAGATGCTCAACATCACTCATCTTATTGTAGTTTTGATTTGCATTTCCCTGATATCACCTCACACTTGTAAGAATGGTTCAACTCAAACAGCACAAGAAACAGCAGCTGTTAGTGAAGGGGAACCTTCTTACACTGTTGGAATGAAAACTGGTGCAGCCACTGTGGAAGACAGTATGGAGGTTTCTCAAAAAAGTAAAAACAGAACTACCTTATGATCCAGCAATCACACTACTAGGTATTTACCCCCCAAATTATAGTACACTAATTCAAAGGGATACATGCACCCTGATGTTTATAGCAGCATTACTTACAATAGCCAAGATATTAAAGCAGCCCAAGTGCCCATTGATTGATTGATGGATAAAAAAAGTAGTATATGTATACAATGGAATATTATTCAGCCATAAAAAATGAAATCTTGCCCTGTGAAACAAAATGAATGAAGCTAGAGAGTATAATGCTAAGCAAAAAAAAGAGAAAGACAAATAGCATATGATTTCACACATATGTGGAATTTAAGAAAACAAATGAGTGAAGGAAAAAAAAAATAAGACAAAGCAAGAAATACACTCTTAATTATAGAGAACAAACTGGTGGTTACCAGAGGGGAGGGTAGTGAGGGGATGGGTTAAGTAGCTGTTGCGGATTAAGGAGTGCACTTCTCATTATTAGCAGGGTCATGTATGCAACTTTTGAATCACTGTCACATACACAAGAAACTAATAATACTGTATGTTAACTATACTGGAATTAAAATGAAAACTTAAAAAAAAGTGTCCCTCTGAATGTCCCTAAGTATTCCTCCTAGGTTTGAAAGTTTTAAAGAAGGCAGCTCCTCATCCTGTATATCCTAGTAATAAGCTACCAAGAACTTTAGAACAATGCAATGTTGTTTTTATAGTACTCACAATATTTCTATGGTGCTATGCTTACAGCTTTGGATTTTAGATTCTTTCTTATTTAGTATCTTTCAACAAGATTATACCAAAAAAAACCTTCCTTCATTAATTTTTTGAGTCTATCTAAAAGAATTGGTATTAAATCCATGGTTATTTTATTCTTTGAAGGATACTTGAGATTAAAAAAATATATTTCTAAGTGTCATTCAGAGAAACTGCTTATCTACTTTAAGATTATTAATCTCAAAGTAATTGTAGCCTCTCTGTTGTAGCACATTTCTCTATATACTCCAAATATGGTATATGAACAGCTCCAAAAGATTATTCTAGTTGTCCTAGAAAAAAGTGTTAAAAAAACCCAAAAAACCCTTAGAAATAAAAATAGAAGCTAAAATAGGCATCAAATATTCAAATAAAGACATAACAAGCTTTAAAAATATTTCTGGGTTGGAGACTTTGTGTCAGGTTTTGAAGAGAGTGTGGTTTATGCATTGTTTTTGTTTCTTTCCATGCATTGTTATTTTGAATATTTTCTTTGCTAATCACAGCATATCTTAACCTTCCTTAATCACACTAGCCAATGCATGCAGGCAATAAATAATTGGCTTATGTAGGGTTGAATGTAGATATTTTAACTGTTACCTTTAGGAATTCTCATTTTTAACTGTTTTTTTTCCTAGACTTCCATGAAGATTTCAGCTATTTTTTATTGTTATGTTAATCAAGGAATGAAATCTTGCCATTTCCATGAAGATTTAATCAGATAGGTAAATTTTATATTCCTTGGTCTATGATCTCAAATTTTATAGTACTAATTGATGTCTTAATCTGACACATATTAATGAATGCTAATATTTTGCCTGGAGCTGTGTTACGAAGTAGGAATAAATGATGACTAAGACCCATCTTCTTTTGAGAAATTCGCAACACTGAAGTACAATAACTCCAATGTGAATGGAATATCATGATTACATAGTGATATGAGATCACTTAACTCAGCCCAGAGTGTGCAAACAAAGCTCTCCCTTGGGATTCTATCACAATTTTGAAGGCAAATGGTTAAGGACAAACAGCCCATTATAATTTCTCCTGCCCCAAGAATAAGGGGATTATGAGAATACTTGAGAACTGATTCTTCTATATAATTTCTTGTTCAGATAGTATTGATAATCTTGGCTAACTTTTAATAATTCACTAGAAAAGCCTACTTCCAAAGAATTGCTTCCCTCCAAACTGAAAGATGTCTGGATGTTTAGGAAGTCATGGTCTGATGTCAACCATTATCTATCTTTCTGTTATAACTTGTATGTTCCTGAGTTGACAAGTAATCTGTGTTACATAAAGCTTCTAGGTGGGTAGTGGGCCTCAGGTAGTTTCTGTTCTTTTACTTCATGGAGTTATAATGGAGTGAGAAGCAAAGTCATACTTTCTTCTTATACTTCAAAGTCCAAATCATAACTGAACATCATCTATTAAGCATGCTTGAGTGATTATACAAAAGATAATGAGTCACACTTAAGACGATCAGAGCCTAGTGGAACAGACAGAAACATAAACAAATAATAATGCATTACAAATTATCGCTTGGTGCAGACATTTATAGAAGGCTATGGCAATAGACTTTTTAAGGGATTATGGAGGACTGCTCTGAAGAGAGAATATTCCAAATCGGCATTTAAGGAAGGTAAAATATTGAAAATGAAAGATGGGTAGAGAATTTTAAGTATCAAAGCAGCCAATGAAAAATCCAGAACTTGGATTATAATGTACATAGGAGGTCTGGAGTGGGAGATAAGCTGTAAGATTTTCTGTGATTAAGTTTTAAATGCTCTTTTATGCCATCATAAAAGTATTAGACATTACCTCAGGGGCATGAAGAGATTTTAAAGGAGCGGTATTATCCGGTGTCTTTTAAAAAATTTCATAGAAAGACTATACAGGTGGGAGGGGCAGGCCACTATAAATTCTATTGCATTGGAATTTTACAAATTGTAAAATTCTAATGAAGCATTAGGACTTCCCACATGTAAGGAGCTTGGAAGTTGACACTCCATCTTAACGACTAAAAAATAACAAAATGAAAATCAACAACTCTTCTACATACTCTTCTTGGGTCCATAAGAGAGGTAGGGGGACTTGGGCAAACCACCACCACCAAGATTGGAGAGACAGACAAGTGAATACCAGCAGTGGTGGCTTACAGAATGAAAACTAATAATGAAAACCCTCCCTGGGAACCAGTGCCAGTGTAGGAAAATCTGAATGGTAATTGAAGTGATGGATGCTCAGTGCAGACAAGTCTGAGAGTTAAAAACGCCAGGGGACCTACTTCCAGGAGCTCAACCTGATTCTCATAGAAAATAGCTGAAATAAATCCCTTCATGCTTCTAGCAGTGGGAAGGGAAAAGGAACCATTTTGAGATATATCAGAGAAGCCTCTTCTCTTATCAAGGCCTGACCTCAGAAGAAACTAGTTAACCAGTTAACTAACCTGCTGGGGTATTTCAGACCCTAACTGGCCAGGAGAAGAAAAATATCCAACTCTAGTCAGTTCTAGCCTTCCATGTGGGAGAAGAGAGATAACCAACTCCAGCCCACTATAGCTATCATATCCCACCTAAGGGGGGAAACAACTGAGAAATTCCTATAAAGTTCACAGTCCAGAGACATAGGTTCACTGAAAGACTAATCATAGGACTATACATCCTTGTTCTTCCCTCACAGTCTACCACATTAAGGCCTACTTATAGCAGTTCCTTTTACCCAGTACCTCATATTTGGCTACTGAGAAACAATTATGAGGCATACCAAAAGGAACAACAAAATTTGAAGAGAGTGCCAGTATCAGAACCAGACATGGCCAGATGTAAGAATTATCAGTCAAGGACTTTAAAAAAAATTACGATCAATATGCTAAGGTTTCTAATGGATAAAGTAGGCAGCATGCAAAGAGAGATGGGCAATATAAGTAGATAGATGGAAATCCTAAAACAGAACACAAAAGAAAATGCTAGAGAATAAAAACCATAATCAAAACTTAGAATGCCTTTGGTAGACATATTAGTAGGACATAGCTAAGCCAAGATTCTCTGAGATTGAAGATACATCAATAAAAATTTCTAAAACTGAAAAGCAAAGATAACTGACAGTGAAGGAAAAAAGAAATATATCAGAATATCTAGGAACTTGTGAGATAACTAAAAAAGATGTAGCACACATGTAAAGAGAATAAAGATGAAGAAAGAAAGGAAACAAATTTTATACAATAACTGAGAATTTCTCCAAATTAATGTCAGACACTTAACTACAGCACAGAGAACACTAAGACAGCTAAGGGACACATGAAAAAAAAAAAGCCTAAACGTATATATCCAGCCATATCATGTTCAAACTAGAGAAACCAAAGGTAAAAAGTGCTGAAGAAGCCAGTGTTGAAAGGGGGAAGCTATAGAAGAACAAAGATAAAAAGTACATCAGACTTCTCAGAAACCAGGAAAGCAAAAAGAGAGTGGACTAAAATTTTTAAAGTGTTCAGGGAAAAAAAAAAAATCAACCCGGAATTCTGTACGTGCAATTATCCTTAGAGAGTGGAGGAGAATACACTTTCTCAAACAAAACTGAGGGAATTTGTTGACAGTAGATCTGCCTTGTAAGAAATGTTAAAAGAAGTTCTTTAGAGAGAAGGAAATTAATATAGGTCAGCAACTCAGAACTATATAAAGAAAGGAGGAGCGTGCAGATATATATATATATATACACACACACATATATATATACACACACACACACATATATATATATATACACACACACACACACATATATATATATAACAACAGTGGTTTAAACAAGGTAAAAAAAAACAAAGGAATGAAAGTAAAAGAAAACCTTCCATTTTTTTAATTTTCTAAAAAAAGTTTATTCAAAATAATAGAAACTATGTATTAGATTATATACTATTTTGTTATATACAAATATATATGCTTATTGTACTTATATATAAATGAAACAATTGACAGTAATGATACAATAGAGAGGAGGAAGGAATTAGGATTTTTTAAATTATAGTTTACCTGTGAAATTGTATAGTTATTTGAAAGTGTACTTTGATTAGTTGGAATTATATAAAATGTCTGATTACAACCACAAAAGACAAAAATTAGAAAACAATGAGAACAAAGGACAAAAGCAGCAAATAGAAAACAGAAATAGTGCAGACATTATTCTAGCTATATCAATGATCACTTTTGAGTGTCAGTGGTCTAAATGCACAAACTTAAATACAGATTACCAGTGTGAAGAAAAAACAAGACTCAACTATATGTTGCCTAAAAGAAATCACTTTAAAATGAAATATATTAAATTAAGAATAAAGATCAGAGTAGAAATAAATAAAATATAGACTTACAAAGACAATAGAATAGGTCACTGAAACTAGAACCTGGTTCCTTGAAAAAATAAAATTACCAGGTTTTGAGCTAGACTAACCAAGGAAAAAGAAAAATAAGATCAGAAACAAGAGACTTTACAACTATAACTACAGAAATACAAATGATAAGAATAGCATACTATGAATAAGTACACCTCAATAATTTTGACAATCTAGAAGAAAAAGATAAAAATTCTAGAAACATATGAGCTACTATCACTGAATCATAAAGAAATAAAACATTGGAATGGATCAATTACTAGTAAGAGGATTGAATCAGTAATTAAAAATCTCCCCACAAACAAAAGTTTAGGAATAGATGGCTTCATTGGTAAATGCTATGAAACATTCCAGCAACATACCAATCCTTCTCAAACCTTTCCAAAAAATAGAAGGGAACACTTTCAAACCACATTTACAAAGCCAACATTACACTGGTAACAAAGCCAGAAAATGATACTACAAGAAAAGAACATTATAGGTCAATATCCCTGATGAATGCAGATGCAAAAATCCTCAAAAAAATATTAAATTGAATTCAACAATACATTAAAAGGATCCGATACTGGGCGCCTGGGTGGCTCAGTTGGTTAAGCGACTGCCTTTGGCTCAGGTCATGATCCTGGAGTCCCGGGATCGAGTCCCACATCAGGCTCCCTGCTCGGCGGGGAGCCTGCTTCTCCCTCTGACCGTCCCCCATATCGTGCTCTCTCTCTCTGTCTCATTCTCTCTCTCAAATAAATAAATAAAATCTTTAAAAATAAATAAATAAATAAAATAAAAGGATCAGATACCATAATCAAGTGGGATTTATTCCAGGGATGCAAACATGATTCATTATATGCAAATCAACCTGATAACATTTTTAAAAAGAATGAAAAGCATATGATAATCTCAAAAAAAAACCCTGAAAAAGTAACAAAATTCAACATCCATTTATGATAAAAACTCTGAATAAAGGGGGTATAGAAGGAATGTACCTCGACATAATAAAGACCAAATATGACAAGCCCACAACTAACATCATACTCAATGGAGAAAAGCTAAAAGCTTTTCTTCTAAGATCAGAAATAAGATGAGGGTGCCCACAGTTGCCACTTTTATTCAACATAGTATTGGAAGTCCTACCCAGAACAATTAGGCAAGAAAAAGAAAATGCATCCAAATTATAAAGAAAGAGGTAAACAGTCACTCTATGGAGATGGCATATTATATAGAGCAAACCCTAAAGACTCCACAAACACATACACCCACCTATTACAACTAATCAACAAATTCAGTACAGTTGAAGAATGCAAAATCAATACATTAAAATCAGTTGTGTTTCTGTACTCTAATAATGAACTTCCAAGATGGGAGGACCAAGATGGCAGACGGGTAGGAGACCTGAATTTCATCTGGTCCCAGGAATTCAACTGGATAGGGATCAAACCATTCTGAACACCTACAAACTCAACAGGAGATCGAAGAAAAGAATAGCAACAACTCTCTGAACAGAAAAGCGACCACTTTCTGGAAGGTAGGACGTGTGGAGAAGTGAAGCCAAGGCGATATTCGGGAGGATAGATAGCGGGGGAGGGGGCCTTCGTCAGCTGCTACCAGCAAGTGATAGAGCCCTGGGGCACAAAATTGGAACATTTAGAAGTCGGCTCCACTGAGGGACGTCACTCTGGTGGCTAAGCTGGGGGGAGGGGGGGAACACTCATGGGACAGTGTGGTCTCAGGACCCTTGGGGTCACAGAAAGACTGGGGGTGCCTGAGTGTGGCAGAGCTCCCAGGTACCAGAGCAGGGAAGCTGGCTGCAGAGACGGAGCCGAGGAGCAGGCTCTCAGCTCAGGGTTGCCATAAACTGTGATCCGTGGCACAGTCAGGCCACTGCTCCTCCAGTAGGGACGCATCAAGTGGCAGATCCGGGGAGACTCCCCTTCATCCCCCAGGAGGAGCAGCATGGGAGCGCACCACAGGGTTCTGCTGGGTTTGGAGACTCCACCTGGGGTCGGGTGCCAGAGATAGAAACACTCGGTCACAGGCCGGGGGAACACGGAGTATGGCCAGAGACTGGGGAGACGGGAGTGATTGACTGCTTTTCTCTGGGGGTGCACTGAGGAGCGGGCCCCGAGTTCTCGGCTCCTCCGGGGTGGAGATTGGGAGGTCACCATTTTCACTCTTGGCCACCAAAGCTGTTCGGAAAGCTTGCAGGGAACAAAAGCTCCCGAGAGCAAACCCGAGCAGATTACTTAGCCCGGACCGGCAAGGGCAGGGCAATTCTGCCTCCGGCAAAGACATTTGGGAACCATGGCAACAGGCCCCTCCCCAGAAGATCAGCGAGAACAGCCAGCCAAGACCAAGTTTACCGATCAATGAGAATGGCAGAACTCCAGCGCTAGGGGAATACTGCACATAGAATTCATGGCTTTTTTACCATTAATCTTTAGTCTTTCAAAGTTTATTTTTTTCCCTTTTTCAAACATCTTATCAATCCCTTTTTTAGTATATATGCTGCCGAAGCGAGCACTTATCAATCCCTTTTTTAAAAAATATTTATTTTTCATTTTTAGAGTCATATTCTATCCCTTCAGAGTAGTTACCCTTATTTTTGGTATATATATATGTTGTTTTCTCTTTAAAATTTTGAGATACAGTTTCTCCTCACAGATTAAAATATACCCTAAATCTCTAGTGTATGGCTTTGTTCTAGTCTCCTGCCTGATCACATTCTCTCCCTTTTTTTTTTTAAATCCTTTTTTCTTTTTCCAACCATCAATTCCTTTTATAAAATCTTTTATAATTTTCATCTTTTACAGTCATATTCCATCCCTTCATCATATTAACCCTTATTTTTGTACATACATAAGCTTTTCTTTCTTTAAAATTTTGGGAGGCACTTTCTTCCAACAGACCAAAATACACCCAAAATCTAGGGTGTGGCCTAATCATATTTGATCATATTCTGTTTTTATTTTGTTTTACTTCTTCGTTATCTTTTTCTTTCTTTCCCTTTCCCCCCCCCCCCCAGGTTCAGGTCTTTCCTGATTTGTTTAGTGTATATTTTCTGGGAATGTTTTTACCCTGTTAGCATTTTGTTCTCTCATTCATCTATTCTCCTCTGGACAAAATGACAAGATGGAAAAAATCACCTCAAAAAAAGAACAAGAGGCAGTACCAACTGCCAGGGACCTAATCAATACGGACATTAGTAAGATGTCAGAACTAGAGTTCAGAATAATGATTTTAAAGATACTAGCTGGGCTTGAAAAAAACATGGAAGTTATTAGAGAAACCCCTCCTGGAGAAATAAAAGAACTAAAATCTAACCAAGTTGAAATCAAAAAGGCTATTAATGAGGGGCAATCAAAAATGGAGGCTTGGGCGCCTGGTGGCTCAGATGGTTAAGCGTCTGCCTTCGGCTCAGGTCATGGTCCCGGAGTCCTGGGATCGAGTCCCGCATCGGGCTCCCCACTCTGTGGGAAGTCTGCTTCTCCCTCTGCCTCTCTCTCTCTCTCATGAATAAATAAATAAAATCTTTAAAAAAAAAATGGAGGCTCTACCTGCTAGGATAAATGAGGCAGAAGATATAATCAGTGATATAGAAGACCAAATGATGGATAATAAAGAAGCTGAGAAAAAGAAAGATAAACATCTTTTGAATTCTGCCCTCATGATCCAGTAGTTAAGTGATAACATAAGATGAAACAACATTAGAATAATTGGGATCCCAGAAGAAGAAAGAGAGGGTCAGAAGGTATATTGGAGCAAATTATAGCAGAGAACTTCCCTAATTTGGGGAAGGAAACAGACATCAGAATCCAGGAGGCACAGAGAACCCCTCTCAAAATCAATAACAATAGGTCAACACCCCGACATCTAATAGTAAAACTTATGAGTCTCAGAGACAAAAAAGAAAATCCTGAAAGCAGCTTGGGAGAAGAGATTATACCGTAACCTACAATGGCAGAAACATTAGATTGGCAACAGACCTATCCACAGAGACCTGACAGGCCAGAAAGGACTGGCAGGATATATTCAGAGCACTAAATGAGAAAAATATGCAGCCAAGAATACGATATCCAGCTAGGCTGACATTGAAAAGAGAAGGAAAGATAAAAATCTTCCAGGACAAACAAAAACTGAAGGAATTTGCAAACACAAAACTAGCCCTACAAGAAATATTGGAAGGGGTCCTCTAAGCAAAGAGAGAGCCTAAAAGCAACATAGACTAGAAAGGAACACAGACAATATACGGTAATAGTCACCTTACAGGCAATATAATGGCACTAAATTCATATCTATCAATAGTTACCCTGAATGTAAATAGGCTAAATGCCCCAATCAAAAGACACAGGCTATCAGATTGGATCAAAAAACAAGACCCATTGATATCCTGTCTGCAAAAGACTCACTTTAGACCTAAAGACACCCCCAGATTGAAAGTGAGGGGCTGGAAAACCATTTACCATGCTAATGGACACCAAAAGAAAGCTGGGGTAGCAATCCTTATATCAGACAAATTAGATTTTACCAAAGACTGTAATAAGAGATGAGGAAGGACACTATATCCTACTTAAAGGGTCTATCCAACAAGATCTAACAATTGTAAATATCTATGCCCCTAACATGGGAGCAGCCAATTAATAACAAAAGCAAAGAAACACGTCAACAACAATACAATAATAGTGGGGGACTTTAACACCCCCCTCATTGAAATGGACAGATCATCTAAGCAAAAGATCAACAAGGAAATAAAGACTTTAAGTGACACAGTGGACCAAATGGACTTCACAGATATATTCAGAACAATCCATCCCAAAGGAACAGAAAACACTTTCTTCTCTAGTGCCCATGGAACATTCTCCAGAATAGATCACATCCTAGGTCATAAATCAGGTCTCCACTGGTACCAAAAGATTGGGATCATTCCCTGCATTTCAGACCACAGTGCTTTGAAACTAGAACTCAGTCACAAGAGGAAAGTCAGAAAGAACTCAAATACATGGAGGCTAAATAGCATCCTACTAAAGAATGAATGGGTCAACCAGGAAATTAAAGAAGAG
>NC_138380.1:55229249-55275107 GCF_054177405.1 Leptonychotes weddellii
CTACACTTTTGGTGGGAATGCAAGCTGGTGCAGCCACTCTGGAAAACAGCATGGAGGATCCTCAGAAAGTTGAAAATAGAGCTACCCTCCAACCCAGCAATTGCATCACTGGATATTTACCCCAAAGATACAAATATAGGGATCTGAAGGGGTACGTGCACCCCGATGTTTATAGCAGCAATGTCCACAATAGCCAAACTATGGAAAGAGCCAAGATGTCCATCGACAGATGAATGGATAAAAAAGATATGGTATATATATACAATGAAATATTATGTAGCAATTAAAAGGAATGAGATCTTACCATTTGCAACAATGTGGATAGAACTGGAGGGTATTATGCTGAGTGAAATAAGTCAATCAGAGAAAGACATGTATCATATGATCTCACTGATATGAGGAATTCTTAATCTCAGGAAACAAACTGAGGATAGCTGGAGTGCTGGGGGGTGGGAGGGATAGGGTGGCTGGGTGATAGACATTGGGAAGGGTATATGCTATGGTGAGCGCTGTGAATTGTGTAAGACTGTTGAATCACAGACCTGTACCTCTGAAACAAATAATACATTATATGTTAAAAAAAAAAAAACAAAAAACAGTAGGAAGGGAAGAATGAAGGGGGGGAAATCAGAGGGGGAGATGAACCATGACAGAGTATGGACTCTGAGAAACAAACTGAGGGTTCTAGAGGGGAGAGGTCGTGAGAGGATGGGTTAGCCTGGTGATGGTATTAAAGAGGGCACATACTGAACGGAGCATAACTGGGTGTTATATGCAAACAATGAATCATGGAACACTGCATCAAAAACTAATGATGTAATGGATGGTGATTAACATAACATAATAAAATAAAATAAAATAAATCAAAAAAAAAAAAAAGAGAAGCATATGCAATAGGGAAAGAACAGTGTCCTCAATAAATGGTGTGGGGAAAACCAGATAGCCACATGCAAAAGAATAAATGTGGATCGCTAACTAAAAGTGAATTCAAGACATTAATGTAAGACCTGAAACCATAAAACTCCCTGAAGAAAACATAGGTGGTAAGCTGCTTGACATCAGTCTTACTGATTTTTTTTTTTTTTTTTGCAGCAAAAGCAAAAATAAACAAGTCAGACCACATCAAATGAGAAAGCTTCTGCTCAGCGAAGGAAACCAATAAAAAGGCAACCTACTGAGAATATTTGTAAGCCATATATCCAATAACAACTTATTACTCAAAATATATATAGAACTCATACAATTCAATAGCAAAAAGACAATCTAATAAAAAAAGGGCACAAAATCAGTAAGTATGGTGATGGATATTAAATGGACCTATTGCATTTATCATTTTTCAATATATACAAACTGAATAAGTATGTTGTACACCTGAAACTTATGTATCAATTATACCTCAATAAAAAGAGAAACAGATATAGAACAACTACATTTTCATTGATTCTGAAAATGTTTATTGAAAAATAGTGTGGAGTTTAGTTTTCCTATTACATGATGATCTTTTAACAACTACTCTAAACCATTTTCAAAGCTCTTATTCCCTTCTCGGAGGAGGCAAATATGAAAAAGTGCTGATGAACCATTCACCTAGAAAATGTAAAGGAACAAAAAAAAAAAAAAAAAGAAAGAAAGAAAGAGAGAAAATGCAACGGATCATGTAACTGAGAGACAAGGCAAATGAGCAGAAATGAAAATAAGCAATTAACAAAAAGGCTCATCACCACTTTTTCATATGTGGATAGAAAATATTAACAGTGCAAAAAATTAATGTGTAATTCTTTTTTTGAGCAATAGTGTCTTACATAGAATTTGGTTTTATTAACATCTCTAACCCATATGAATTTTGTTCACACTAATTCTTATACTCTCATCCTGGGATCTAGTCCAGTTTCCATATAGAGTTAAAATATCACTACAGTCTCATATCCCCTCTCTGGTGTTCATTCACAGAGCCTAACAAAATGTAATTGGCTTTAGATCTCTATTAGTCTAGATTCTTCCTGAATTTTACCTTCTGCTTTCTCAACTGTAGGGCTTCTTCAAAAGTCAATACAAGTTCTGAAATCATCACTTTCTCCCACTCTGTCATACACTTTCCTATTTGAGTTTACCTGTCTTTTCAAAAAATGTCTTAGCTTCATGAAAAAAAAAAAAAGTTTTGTCAGAGTCATCATGTCTCCTGTGCCACCTAAAAGTAAGTCATTTAATAAATATTTTCTGCATCCAAAAAAAGTAAATGAATGAAGAAGTATAGCATGTTGACACTAATCAAAAGAAATCAGAAAGAACTATATTAGTTGTAGATACAGCAGACTTTAGCAAGGAAAGTTATTAGGGATAAATAGTGCATTAAATAATGTTAAAAAGGTCAGTTCTCCAAGATGACATAATAATTATTAACATGTATGCACCTAACAAAAGAACATCAAAATACATAAGGCAGGACCTGATAGAAATGCAAGAAAAATTGATGTTTCCATGGTCATAGTTGGGGGTTTCAATACCCCTCTGTCCTAAATGGACAGATCCAGGAGGCAGAAAATCAGTAAGGACAAAGTTAGATTTAACATCATCATCAATTGTCTGGATAAAATTGGCATATATAGACTAATGTATCTAATTTATCTATAAATTATCTATAAATTAGCAGAGTACACATTCTTCTTAACCTCACATAGAATAATCTTCAAGACAGACCACATTCTAGATCATAAACATACCTTAACAGTTAAAAACAAGAGAAATCATACAATGTCTGCTCTCAAAGCAGAGTAGAATTAAACTAGACATCAGTAACAGAAACATTATTGGGAAATCCTAAAATATATGGAGATTAAACAACACACTTCTATTTAAGTCATGGGTCAAAAATAAATCCCAAGAAAAACTTTAATGTATTTTGACCTAAATGAGAATATAACATTGAAATTTGTGGGATATTGTGAAAGCAATGCTTAGAGGGGAATTTATGGCATTAAATGCACATATTAAAATGAAGAAATTTAAAAATCAATAATCTAAATTTTTAACTTTGGAAACCAGAAAAGAACAAAATCTAAAGGAGGCAGAAGAAGGCAGGAAAAGAATTTGACAAAATCCTATCTCCATTATGATAGAATAAAAGCTCTTTGTATGGTAGGAATAGAGGGGACTTCTTGAATTTGATAACAGATACCTACAAAAACTTAAAGCTTACATAGTATATAATGATGACAAACTCACAGCTTCATCACTAAGATCAGGTACATGAAAAGAACATCCCCTTTCACTCCTTTGCAAAGTCATATAGGATGTCCCACTAAGTACAATAAGAAAAGGAAACAAAAGATAATCAGATTGGGAAGAAAGAAACAAAGCTGTCTTTGTTTGCAGATGATATAATTATTTATGTAGAACATCTGAAAGAATCAATGTGGGGGAGAGAAAGCTCTGGTACTAATAACCAATTATAACAAGATTGTAGGATAGATTAATATACAAAGTTCTATCACTTTCATATATACAAGTAATGGACAAGTGGAATTTGAAATTAAAAACACAGTACCATTTTAACTAGCACCTTCCATAATGAAATAATTAGGGAAATATTTATATATGTATATATAACAAAATATGTATAAAATTTTTATGAAGACTACAAGATTCGGATCAAAGATATCAAAAGAACACTCTGTAAATGGAGAGATATTCCATATTCATGGATAGGAAGCCTTGATATAATCCAGATGGCAGTACTTCCCAACTTGGTCTATAGATTAATCTCAATCAAAATCCCAGTAAGTTATTTTGTGAAAACTGACAAACTGATTCTTAAGTTTATATGGAGACACAAGTGACTGAGAATAGGCATCCCAAATTGAAGGAGAACAAAGTTGGAAGACTGACACTACCCAACTTCAATACTTCCTATAAAACTGTAATAAGTCAAGACATGTGGTAATGGTGAAAGAATAGACAAAAAAAACAGTGGAACAATAGCCCAGATATAGACCTAGATTAGATTGGGAAGTCACCAGATCCTTGACAAAGGAACAGAAGTAATAGAATGGAGCAAAGATAGCTTTTCCAACAAATGGTGCTTGAACACCTAGACACCCACATGCAAAAAAAATGAAATAGATATAGACTTCACACCCTTCCCAAAATTAATTCAAAATGGATCATAGACCTATATGTAAGGTAATATAAAACAGCTGGAAAATAGCATAGAAGAAAATCTAGATAACTTTGTGTTTCTTTGGCAGTGTTTTGTTGTTGTTGTTTTTAGATACAATACCAAGGGCATGATCCATGAAAGAAAGAATTGATAAGCTGAACTTCCATAAAATTAAAAAAAAAATTTTTGCTCTGCAAAAGTCATTGTCAAACAAATGAGAACACAAGTGACAGGTTGGGGGAGAGGTTTCCAAGATGGCAGAGGATTAGGAGACCTTAGTTTTGTATGGTCCTAGGAATTCAGCTAGGTAGCTATCAAATCATTCTGAACACCTGTGAACTGAACCAGAGATCTAAGAAAAGAATTGTTCCAATTCTACAAATAGAAAAGTGACCACTTTCTCCAAGGTAGGAGGTGTGGAGAAGTGAATTCGAGGTGATATATCAGAAGATAAACTGCAGGGGGAGGGAGCCTCGGACAGCCAGCTACCACAAAGTGATATAGCAGCAGAATGCCAAATCAGAACTTTTAGAAGTCCACTTTGGTCAGGGACATCCCTGCTTGAAAGGCACTCAGGTGGTGAAGTGGGGCAGAATACTAGGTGGGACAGTGTGGTCTCAGGATCCAAGGGGTCACAGAAAGAACAGGGGTGCCTGGGTGGGGCAGCCTGCTATCCATGAGCCCAGGAATGGGCTTTCAGCTCGGTGTTCCCATAAACCATGAACCAAGGCATGGTTGGGAAACTGCTCTCCAAGCAGGGCCCCAGCAAGCAGCAGAACTGTGGTGATAACCCCCTTTATCCCCTGGGTGGAGCAGCGAGGGTGTGTGCCACAGGAGTTTGCAGGTTTAGAGACTCAAAATGGGGTCATGTGCCTGAGATAGAAATGCTGGTTCACAGGCTGTGTGACCACAGAATGTGGATGGGAGACCAGGGAAACAAGAGTGATTGACTGCTTTTCCCTGATGGTGCACAGAGGAGTGTGGGGCTGGAGATTGGGAAGCCACCATTTTCATTCTCATCCTCTAAAGCAGCGAGGAAAGCCTTCAAGGGAACAAAAGCCATAGTGCAATCCAGAGCAGCTTACTTAGCCTGGCCCCTTGGCAAGGGTGGTGCAGTTTCACCCAGGGCAAAGACACCTGAGAACCAGCACAACAGACCCGTCTCCCAGAAGATTAGCAAGAACATCCAGCTAAGACCATGTTTACCAATCACACAGAACTGCAAAACTCCAGTGCTAGGGGAAAGTAGTATATAGAAGTCATGTTTTTTTTTTTTCTCATAATTTGTTTTTCAATTTTAATTTTTTTCTCTTTCCTTTTCAACCAGTTTTTTTATTTTATCAACTCTAAGTCTGTCTTTATTTCCATTTTTACAGTTTCATTCTATCCTTTCATTGTATTTAACTTTATTTTTGTACATATGTAAGTTTTTCTTTCTTTAAAATTTTGGGATGTAGTTTCTTCTAGCAAACAAACCAAAATACACCCAGGATAGTGTATTGCTCTGTTCTGTTCACCTGTTTATATTCTTTCTTTTTTTGTGTCTTTTAATTTTCCTTTTTCCAGTTACATTTTATCCTTTCACTGACATTCACATGGCCAACAGACACATGAAAAAATGTTCGGCATCAGGGAAATACAAATCAAAACCACAATGATTTCATCTTATTTTTCCCTCCCTTCCTCAATGATCCTGTTTTGTTTCTTAAATTCCATATATGAGTGAAATCATATAACTGTCTTTCTCTGATTGACTTATTTTGCTTAGCATAAAACCCTCCAGTTCCATCCACTGGTGCACAACCTTGCACCAGTCAGAATGGCTAAAATGAACAAGTCAGGAAATGACAGATGTTGGCGAGGATGCAGAGGAAGGGGAACCCTCTTACACTGTTGGTGGGAATGCAAACTGGTGCAGCCATTCTGGAAAACAGTATGGAGGTTCCTCGAGAAGTTGAAAATAGAGCTACCCTACGACCCACCAATTGCACTACTAGGAATTTACTCCAAAGGTCCAAATGTAGTGATCTGAAAGGGCACCTGCACCCCAATGTTTATAACAGCAATGTCCACAATAGCCAAACTATGGAAGGAGCCCAGATGTCCATTGACAGATGAATGGATAATGAAGATACAGTGGAATACTATTCAGCCATCAAAAAAAGAGAGAAATCTTGCCATTTACAACGATGTGGATGGAACTATAGGGTTTTATGCTAAGCAAAATAAGTCAATCAGAGAAAGACAATTATATGATTTCACTCATATGTGGAATTTAAGAAACAAAACAGAGGATCATTGAGGAAGGGAGGGAAAAATAAGATGAAATCGGACAAGGAAACAAACCATAAGAGACTCTTAATCATAGGAAAGAAACTGAGGGTAGCTGGAGGGAAGAGGGTTGGGAGGATGGGGTAACTGGGTGATGGATATTAAGGAGGGCATGTGGTATAATGAGCACTGGGTATTATGTGCAACTGATGAATCACTGAACTCTACCTCTGAAACTAATAATACACTATATGTTAATTGAATTTAAATAAAAAGAAGTGACAGACTGGGAGAAAATATTTGCAAGTGACACATCTGTTAAATGAATGTAATCCAAAATACTTAATTGACCCTTAAAACTCAGTAAGAATGTAACCCAATTTAAAAATAAGCAAAGAGCTCACCAATGACATACAGATGACAAGTATACGAAAAAATACTCCATATTATATATCATCAGAAAAATGCAAATTCAAACAACAATGAAATATGCCCAAACACCTATTACAATGGGCCCAAATCCAGAATACTGACAACACTAAGTGCTGACAAGAATGTGGAGCAAGAAGAAATCTCATTCATTGCTAGTGGGAATACAAAATTATATAGCCACTTTGGAAGACAGTTGGTAATTTCTTACAAAACTAAACATACTATTACAATATCATCTAGCAATTTTCCTTTTCAGTATAGACAGTAAAGAATTAAAAACATGTCCACACAAACACTGCACATGGATGTTTATAGCAGCTTTATTTTTAATTGCCAAAAACTGGGAGCAACCAAGATGTCCTTGGTAAGTGAATGGACATATAAACTATAGCACATTCCAATAACTTAATATTACTCATTGCTAAACAGAGATGATCTAAAAGCCATGAAAAGACATGGATAAACTTTAAGTGCATATTACTAAGTAATAAAAACATTCAATCTGTAAAGGGTACATACTGTATGATTCCAAGTATATGACATTCTGGGAAAAGCTAAACTTTGGAAAGAAGATGATGATCAGTGGTTGCCTGGGACTGAATAAATAGAGCACAGAGGAATTTTTAGGCAGTGAAAACCTCTGTAGGATACTATAATGGTGAAAACATGTCATTATTCATTTGTCTAAAACCACAGAGTGCATAACACCAAGAGTGAAACTTAAACTATGGACTTCAGTGCTTATGATATACAATATACAAGTGGGAGATTTACTTTTACTGAGCAGAAACTAATTAAAATATAATTAAATTTGTAGAGTAAAAGAAGCCAACAACAAAATGAAAAGGCATCCTATTGAATGGGAGAAGATATTTGCAAATGATTTTTCCATTAAGAGGTTAATATCCAGAGTACATAAAGAATTTCTACAACTCAACACTGAAAAACCCAATAATCTGATTAAAAAATGGCCAGAGGACCAGAATAGACATGTTTCCAAAGTAGACATACAGATAGCCAATAGACACAGGAAAACATGCTTAATATCACTAGTTGTCAGGGAAAGACAAATCCACAATGAGGTATCATCTTACACAAGTCAAAATGGCTAGCATCAAAAAGACAAGAAACAACAAGTATTGATGAGTATGTGGAGAAAAAGAACCTCTCTTGCACTGTGGGTAGAAATGTAAATTGTTACAGTCTCTGTGGAAAACAATAAGGAGTTTCCTTGAAAAATTAAAATAGAAATACCATATGATCCAATAATTCTAATACATCAACGTGACACATATTAACAAGAGAAAAGATAAAGTTTATATAATCATTTTAATAGATGCAGAAAAAGCATCTGACAAAATACAAGATCCACTGATGATAAAAACCCTCAGCAAAGTAGGTTTAGAGGGAACATACCTCAACACAATAAAGGCCTAGATGAAAAACCCACAGCTAACATCATATCCAATGGGGAAAACTGAGAGCTTTTTCCCTAAGATTGGGAACACTACAAGGATGTCTACTTTCACCACTTTTATTCAGCATAATACTACTGGAAGTCCTAGCCACAGCAATCAGACAACAAAAATAAAGAGGTTCCAAATTGGTAAGGAAGAAGTAAAACTTGTACTATTTTCAGATGACATGAAACTACATAGAAAATCCTAAACACGCCACCAAAATGCTACTAGGTTGATAAATGAATTCAGTAAGATCACAAGATACAAAATCAACATACATAAACCCACTGTATACACTATATATACATATATACACACATATAATACACTAATAATGAAGAGAAAGACAAATTAAGAAAACAATAACATTTACAATTGTACCAAAAATAATAAAATACCTAGGAATAAACTTTACCACAGAGGTGAAAGACCTGTACTTTGAAAACTATCAAACACTGATAAAAGAGATTAAAGATTGCACAAACAAGTGAAAAGATATTCTATGCTCCTGGATTAGAAGAACAAATATTGTTAAAATGTCCATACAACCCAAAGCAATCTACAGATTTAATGTAATCTAAAGATTTTTAATGTAAATACCAACAGAATTTTTCAGAGAAGTAGCACAAATAATCCTAAAATTTGTGGGGAACTACAAAAGATCTTGAATAACCAAAGCACTCTTGAGAAAGAGGAACAAAACTGGAGGTACCATAATCCCAGCTAACAAGATATACTACCAAGCTGTAGTAATCAAAATAGTATGATTAACAAAAATAGGCACACAGATCAATGCAATAGAGTGTGCAGAAATAGAACCATGATTATGTGGCAAATTAATCTTCAACAAAGAGGCAAGATTATGCAATGGGAAAAAGCCAGTCTCTTCTCCAAATGATGTTGGGAAAATCAAACAACTAGAATGAAAAGGAATGAAACCAGACCACTTTCTATCACCAACACAAAAATAAACTCAAAATGGATTAAAGACATAACTGTGAGACCTGACACCATAAAAATCCTAGAAGAGAGCACAGGTAATCATTTCACTGACACAGACATAGCATTTTTCTAGATATGTATACTTAGGCAAGGGAAACAAAAGCAAAAATAAACTACTGGGACTACATCAAAATAAACAGCTTCCTGCATAACAAAGGAAACAATGAACAAAACAAAAACAAAACCTACTGAATGGGAGAAGATATTTGGAAATTACATATCCAATAAAGGGGAAGTTCAAAATTTATAAAGAACATATACAATCCAATGCCCCCCAAAAACAAATAATCCAATTTAAAAATATGCAGAAGACTTGAACATTCTCCAAAGAGGACACAGATGACCGACATATGAGAAGACGATCAACATCACTCATCATTAGGGAAATGAAAATCAAAACCACATTGAGATATACTCTCACATTTGTCAGAATGGCTAATATCCTAAACACAAGAAACAAGTGTTGGCAAGGAAGTAGAGTAAAAGGAATCCTCATGCACTGTTGGTGGGAATGCAAACTGGTGTGACCACTCTGGAAGACAGTATGGAGATTCCTCAAAAAAATTAAAAATAAAATTACCATATTATCTAGTAATTCCAGTACTGGGTATTTACCCACCAAATTAGAAAACTAATTTAAAAAGATATATCCACCCTTATGTTTACTGCAGCATTATTTACCATTGCCAAATTATGGCATCATCCCACATGTGCATCAATACATGAATGGATAAAGAAGATGTGGTGTGTGTATATACGCGTGTGAGCATGCATGTATCTTATATACATGCATACACACACACAATGGAGTATTACTCAGCCATAAAAAGGAATAAAATCTTGCTATTTGCAACAACGTGTTTGGATCTAGAGCTAAGTGAAATAAATCAGGGAAAGACAAATACCATATGATCTCACCCATATGTGGAATTTAAGAAACAAAACAAATGAACAAACTGATGGTTACCAGAGGGGACGTGGGTGGGGAGGTTTGGCAGTTAAAAATATGTGAGGTGGATTAAAAGTACACTTATTATGATGAGCACTAAGTAATGTATAGAATTTTCAATCAGTATATTGTACACCTGAAACTAATATGACACTGTATGGGTCATTTCCCACTATACTGGGAAATAATGAATGAATGAATGAGAAAGAAAGAAAAGGAAAAAAAGGAAAGGAGGAAAGGAAAGAAAAGAAAAAGAAAGAGGTAAGAAAGAAGAATTCTATAATTTATTTGGACCCACAAAGGACACAGAATAATCAAAGCAATCCTGAGAAAAAAGAACAAACCAGAAGGAATCACACTTCCTGATTTGAAGCTATGTTATAAAGCTATAGCAATCAAATAGTATGGAACTGACATAAAAATGGAAACATAGTCCAATGGAACAGAACTGAGAGCCCAGAAATAACCCCATGAATATATATCAACTAATATTTGAAAGAGTCAGAAAAGAGTGCCTTTAATAAATTGTGCTAGGAAAATTCGATCTTCACATATGAAAAAAGGAAATTAGATGCATATCTTACATCAGTCACACTAACTCTAAGTGGATTAAAGATTTAAATGTAATACTGGAAACCATAACAACTCTTAGAAGAAAACATTGGAAGAAAGCTCTCTGACATAGTTCTTGGCAATTTTATTTTTGGATATAACACCTGCACAAGCAACAGAATGAAAAATAAATAAATTGGACTCTATCCAACCTAAAAGCTTCTGCACAGCAAAGAGAAACCAACAAAATCAAAAGACAACCTAGAGAATGGGAAAAATGTTGGCAAATCATGTTTCTGGGTAAGGGGCAAAGATCCAAAATACTTAGAGGACTGCTGCAACTCAATAGCAAAAACAAACGAAAACCAAAAATAAAAATAAAAAAGGACACCAAATCACAAAAAAACCCCCAACCAATTAAAAAATTGGCAAAAGACCTTAATAGACATTTTTTTTCCAGAGAAGATATCCCAAAGACTAACAGGTACATGAAAATGTGCTCAACCTCACTAATTATTAGGGAAATGCAAATCAAAACAGCAATGAGCTATCACCTTCTGCCTCACAGAATGGCTATCATCAGAAAGGTAAGAGACACACTGGGTGTTGTGCATGAACAATGAATCATGGAACACTTCATCTAGAACTAATGATGTAATGTATGGGGATTAACATAAGAATAAAAAAAAAAGATAAAAAAAAAAAGAAAGGCAAGAGACAATGAATGTTATCAAGGATGTTGAGAAAAGGGAATCCTCCTGCACTATTGGTGGGATTGTAAATTGGCACAACTGCTATAAAGAGAACCGTATGGTGGTTACCCAGAAAACTAAAAATAAAATTGCCCAATGATTTCACTTCTGGGTATATATTTAAAAAAAAAACACACTATGTCAGAAAGATATCTGCACCCCCATGTTCACTGCAGCATTATTTACAATAGACAAGACATGAAAAAATTAAGTGTTCATCAATAGAGAAAGGATAAAAATAAAGTTGTGGAACGTGTATACAATGGAGTATTACTAAGCCATAAAAAGAAGAAAACCTGTTATCTGCAACATGTTAGACCTTGAGGGCATTATACGAAGTGAAATAAGTTGAACAGAGAAAGGCAAATAACTGTGTGATCTCACCTACATCCAGACTCTAAAACATTTTTAAGAATAAAGTAAACCAAACTCACAGAAAGAGATCAGATTTGTGGTTACCAGAGGAATTGCAGGCAGTGTTCAAAAGGTATAAACTTTCAGTAATAAATAAAAATTAGAGATGTAATGTACAATGTGACTACTATAGTTTACAGTGCTATCTGGTATATTTGAAAGTTGCTAAGAGATCTTAAAAGTTCTCGTCACAAGAAAAAAAGCATGTTTCTTCTTTTTTTAAGTATGTAAGGTGATGGATTTTATAACTTACTGTGGTATTCATTTCAAAATATATTTAAGTCATTATGCTGTTTATCTTAAATTTATATAATGATGTATGTCAGTTATATCTAAATAAAACTAAGAGAAAAAGCAATCATAAAGACAAGGATATCTCCAACTTTATAACTAACTTCAGAATATGTAAAAATTTCATGCAAATTATTAGAGAAGAAAAGACCAGTAATTCTGTATAAAAATGGGCAAAGTCTAATTGCTGGTTATTCTCTGTTTGTACCAGATCCATTCTTTGCCTTTCTTCTGCAAAGTGTACTTCCCATGCTCCCTCAAATCAGGCCTATGGGTATGTTGGCTAATCAGAGGCACTGAAGTGCAGAAGGAAGGACCCAAGGTATTTTTACTATGGACCTATTTATGGCAGTGTTTACCATGAGTGGGTGTGTCTCCTCTCCTCACTTCAGGTAATCTCTACCATGCATCAAACTCCTGCTGTTTAGGCATGGTTTCTGTGTACTGTTAATACACAAACTCATGGCCGACCAATATAAGTAGATCTATTCAACCTCAGTAACAATCAGGGAAATGCAAATAAAATTTTCAAATGTGTTGTTACACATTGTTATTCAGCATAGAATTAAATATGGTTTACTTCATTTTCTGTGTAGGGCACACTGTTCATCTAAAATCTCCAAGAAACAGATGCCATAATGAAATTAAACACATAAGGATGGTAGGGGAAATAACCTGTGTGAGAGAAATGGAGCAAGGGTTGAGTAAGGCCGAGAATGTTGTCAAACTACTCTATACGTTTGCCCATGAATCATGTAGAGAAGAAAGGAAGGTTAGGTACTAAACTAGTTTCCTAGAGGTACCATAACGCATTATCACAAATTGGGTATGAGCAACACTTAAACGGAAATTTATTCTCTCACAGTTTTGGAGGCTTTAAGTCTGAAATGAAGGTTTTGGCAAGGGCATGGTTTCTCTGAAGGCTGTAGGGGAGAATCCTTCCTTGCCTTTTCCTAGCTCCTGGTGGTTGTTGGCAATCCTTGGCATTCTTTTGTTGGTAGCTGTACCACTTTAATTTCTGGCTCTGTCTTCACATGTTCATCTTTCCTTTGTGTCTGAAAAGTCCTGCTCTTCTTAAAGGATACCACTCATTACATTAAGGCTCACTCTAAGTATGACCTCATTTTAAATTGAGTACAACTGCAAAGACCCTGTTTCTAAAGAAAATCATGTTCACAAGTATTAGGGATTAGGACTTCAACATATGTTTTGGGGGGCATGATTTTACCAATACATGTATTAGGGCTTCTGTATAGTCCATGAGCCAAAGCCAGCAGTTGAAGTCTTGGGTCTCCCAAGCACAGATCTGCCTTAGTATCCCTGGTGCTTTCAGTCACTGGCAGCGAGCAGTCTATGGAAAACGTGCCAACCTGTTGATGAATTTCAAACCATGGTAGCTGGGCCCTTTGTTATACTCCCTGAAGTTGATCACATTTTCATGGACACATGTATCTCTCTGTAGAATTGTGAACTTTCAAATATCTACAACAGATTATTTTCAAGAAGTTTCTTTTAAGGTATCCGCAAACTTAATTGTTGCCTCAATTGGCAGGTGCAAGTTAATTATATGGGTACTTAATTGCTAATTTCGTATGCAAATCAATATTTGAACTTTTAATTCTCAGTTGAGCATGCATCAAAATGGGATTTAACTGCTCAAAGAAACTGCAAAAAATTTAAGTGTATTTTTGCACCTCTGTATAAGGTCGCTCTGATACTGTCAATATGGTCTCTGGTTTGAAAGTATAACAATAGTAACACCATTTGATAGGTACATCTGTTAAAAAGAGAGTCTTATATCTGGAAACATAAACCCCTAGACAGGGTTCAAAAATATGTTTACTTCTTAATAATTATAATAATGTCCATTATATAAAAATTCCCAAACTTATAACTAGAAGAGGAACATTAGAATCACATCTAAAGTTATTTTACATGTATAAATTGTTGACAGTGTCCTATCTCTCTTTATAGAAAGCATGCATATATGTGAAAATTTATAAGTATTCCTTCACTTGCATACAAATGAGGGTAATAATACATTCTATTTTGGATTTGTGGTAGTCTGATTTCTAGGACAGCCTTCAAGATTTCTGTCACTGATACTCATACCTCTCAGTTATTCAATCAAATGCTAATCTATCTACTGCTGTGAAGGAATCTTACTTAAGTAATTGGGATCCCAAATCAATTGATCTTTGAGCCCTTTATTTTTTTCCTTAATTTTTAAAAAGATTTTATTTATTTGAGAGAGAGAGCATGAGCAGAGGGGAGGGGCAGAGGGAGAAGCAGATTCCCCACTGGGCAGGGAGCCTGATGCAGGATTCAATTCTAGGATCCTGGGATCATGACCTGAGCCGAAGGCAGATGCCTAACCAAATGAGCCATGCAGGCACTCGAGCCCTTTAAATCTAAATCTAGAAGTGAGAAATCAGAAGTGAGAAGTCAGAAATCCAAAGCATAAGAAAGATTTGTTATACCATTGCTGACTAGAAGGTGGAGGGGATGCCTTCTAAGAGTTGAGAGCATTTTCCACTCCTTAGCTGACAGACAGTAAGAAACAGGGGACGAAGTACCACTGTCACAGGGAACTGAATTCTGCTCAAAAATGAGCTTGGAAGTGGATATTTCCCTAGAGCCTTCAGCAGATACTTTGATAGCCAACTTGTGATAACCTTGAACAGAGAATCAAGTCCTGCCATGTCAGACTTATGATATACAGAAATGTGAGCTAATAAATGAATGTTTTTTAAGGTGCTAAATTAAAATAGTATTTTTTAATGCAGTATTTTGTATTTTTTTACTTTAATATCTTTTTGGTATTTGTCATGGCCACTCATTTTTTTTTTTAAGTATAGTTGACACACGATGTTCCATTAGTTTCAGGTATACAATATAGTGATCCCACAACTCAATTCCTTATGCTCTGCTCACCACAACTACCATCTGTTAGCATACAATGCCATTATGATACAATTGACTATATTCCCTATGCTCTACCTTTTATTCCCATTACTTATTTATTATGTGACTGGGAGCCTATATCTCACACACCTCTTACCCATTTTGCCCAATCCCCCACTCCTGTCCACTCTGGCAACCCTCAGTTAGTTTGTTCTCTGTATTTACAGATTCTTTTTGCTTAGTCATTTACCAAGGTTGCACATATAGGTGAGATTATATACTCCTGCTATTTTATTGGTAATGATTTCATAGTACCTTTTATAAGTTTCAATGAGGATTTTTTGTTTTGATCACTTTAAGTGAAATTATTTGGTAGAGGTAAATGCTTAAACATTTTAAGGCTTTACATTCAAATGTCCACAACTGGCCAAAAATGTTCTTTAAGTTTACATCTCTCTCAGAAGAATTTGAAGAATTTGAACATGTTCATTTCTGTTTTCTACTGGTCAATAGTGTGATACATAATTTTGTCAAATTGGTAGCTGAAAAATGGTGTTTCTTTTCTTTGGCTTGCATTTCTTGTATTTCATACATTTATTAGCTCTTATTTTGTGTCTTACTGATTTATTTCACCTGTTCATTTTTCCACTCATGTGATTAATTTATAAAATGTATTTGTAAAGCTGTTATCCCTTAGGAGTAATATTTACCTTTGCTCTGTCACAAATACTGTAAATATTCCAGTGTGTAATTTGCCTTTGACATTTGTTCTTTTTTTTTTTATCACGAGTGTTTTAAATAATTTTTAGTGAAAAACTGTATACCAACCTTTACCATAAGGTTTTTTGCTGTTAGAGCTCTTCCTATTATAATTTAGCTTTAAAAAATTTGTGTACCTAATTTCTTGAATAACTTTTTTTTTTAAAGTTTTTATTTATTTATGTGACAGAGAGAGAGAGCACAAGTAGGCAGAGAGGCAGGCAGAGGGAAAGGGAGAAGCAGACTCCCTGGTGAGCAGGAGCCCAACGTGGGGCTCAGTCCCAGGACCCTGGGATCATGACCTGAGCCAAAGGCAGCCACCTAACCAACTAAGCCACCCAGGCGCCCCTTCTTGAAAAAATCTTACAAAAATCTTACCTTGTATTGTGTTTCAATATTTTAATATACTTAGTTTCAAGAACTATAGATGAAATTAAATGTGTCCAATAATTAAAATAACACTTATAATCTTAGTAAGATATATATCTAACCAACCTACCTATCAAAAGAGATAGGTATAGATCTCTATCTATATATGTTTCTATGTTTAGCTGATAGTTTTCCTTTTTAATTTTTTAAAAAATTTTATTTATTCATTTGAGAGAGAGACAAAGAGAGCACAAGCAGGGGGAGAGGCATAGGGAGAAGCAAACTCCCTGCTGAGCTGGGAGCTTGACATGGGGCTGGATCCCAGGACCTGGAGATCATGACCTGAGCCGAAGGCAGACGCTTAACCGACTGAGCCACCCAGGTGCCCCAGAGTTTTCCTTTTTATAACCTTACTATGCTTGCAGGAGTAACTTTGGGGTTCTGTCCTTTATGTTCTTTTAAGACAGCATTTTATCATAGAAGCAAACCAACTAACTGATAATGCTCCTTACAGGATCAAGGTAAGTTATAAAGATATACACTTAGTGTTTGCTATAAAAAAATGCAGTGCTTGACAATTTCTCTCATGATGCCCTCTTTTGAAATAATTATTTGAATCCAGGAATACATGAAAAGGTTAATACATCACAACGGATTAGGTCTATTACAGGAATATAAGGTTGGTTTAACATATGAAAATAAATCAATGTAATTCAAAACATTTACAGAACAAAGGAGAAAAATCATATGGTAAATATGAAGAGAAAATCATTTGATAAAGTTCAACTCCTATTCATGGTAAGAATTCTTAGCAAGCTAGGGATGAAAGGGAATACTTTTAACCTGAAAAAATGATTCTGCAAAAATCCTATAGACAACTGACGATTACCAGTGGGGAGGTGGGTGTGGGGATGGGTGAAATAGATGACTAGGATTAAGAGTACATTTATCATGATGAGCACTGAGAAATGTACAGAACTATTGAATCATTGTACCCCTTAAACTAATATAACACTGGCATTAAAAAAGAAACACACACACAATGATATGTCATTCTTGTCAGTGCACAGTTAGGGAGAATGTAAATTGGTGCAGCTACTGTGGAAAACAGTATGAAGTTTCCTCAAAAAATTAAAAATAGAAATACCATATAATCCAATAATTTCAGTACTGGGTGTTTTCCCAAAGAGAATGAAAACACTAATTTGAAAAGATATATGTAGCTTTATGTTTATTTACAACATGATTTACAATAGCTAAGATGTAGAAGCAACTCAAGTGTCCATCCTGGATGAATAGAAGAAGATGTGGTATACATGTACAATCGAGTTTTACTCAGCCATAAAAAATGAGATCTTGCCAATCGTGACAACACGGATGGACCTAGGGGGTATTATGCTAAGTGAAATAAGTCAGAGGAAGACCATGCTACATATTTTCACTTATATATGGAATCTAATGAAACAAAGCAAATGAATAAACAAATAAAAAAGTAGAAACAGAGCCATAAATACAGAGAGCAAGCTTATGGTTGTCAGAGGGGAGGGTGGTATAGGGGTGGACCAAAGGGTAAGAAGAGTGGAAGATAAAGTCTTCCAGTCATGGAATGAATAAGTCATGGGGATGAAAGTTACAGCACAGGAGATACTGTCAATGACATTCTAATAGCATTGTATGATGATAAACAGTAGCTACCCTTGTAATGAGCATAGAAGACCAAATAGATTTGTTGAATTACTACATTGTACACCTGAAATTAATGTAACATCAAATAAATGTCAACTATACTTCAATTAAAAATATATTTTTCATGAAAAAAAGTAAAAGAAAAGTGGAGGATATGTACTGTTAGCAATCAGGGCTTATGAAGCTACAATGATAAATAAAATGAAGTATGGCATAAGTTTAACTAATAAATCGATGAAACATAAATAGATCCATACTTAAATTATCTCTTGGTTGGGAACAGTGATAGAAAAGCTGGTCTGGTCAATAAATGTTGCTGGATCTACTGAATAGGCACATGCCAAAAAAAGAAATCCTAATTCCTACCTCACACTATAAACTAAGACGAATTTTAGATGGGAATGTCAAGTTGAAAGGTAAAACAATATAGATTTTAGAAGAAAACATAGGATATTTGACCTTTGAATATAGAGATTTTTTTTGAAATCAGAAAAAAAAAAGAATGTATCATAAAGAAAGAAATTGATAAATTGAATCATATTAAAATTTCAACTTTTGTTTATCAAGACAAAGGGAGTGAAACAATGACTAAGGGAGTCAAACAACATGTTACTGGGTGGGAGAAGGTATTTCCAATACATAAAGTTGACAATTCATACAAAGAAAATACAAACAAGGGCACTTGGGTGGCTTAGATGGTTAAGCGTCTGCCTTCGGCTCAGGTCATGATCTCAGGGTCCTGGGATCGAGTCCCGCATCGGGCTCCCTGCTCCTTGGGAGCCTGCTTGTCCCTCTGCCTCTCTCTCTCTCTCTCTGTCTCTCATGAATAAATAAATAAAATCTTTAAAAAAAAAAAAGAAAATACAAACAACTCCAATAAATCAATAAAGGTAGAAAGTTCATTAGATTTTGCCTGTTCAAATTCAAAAGACTTGAACTGGAATTCCATTAAGAAAACAATATCCAAATGACCAATACACATGAAAACACACTCAATTTTGTCATTAGGGTGATGTCCATTAAAATCACAATTGGAGTACATTTATTTGAAAAATGAAAATAAGTTTTGGGTTCTGTTTTTAAACTTCTCTACTACTACTGATCCAGTAGGCAGAACTGCTACTTATAGAATTAACTGCAATGCTTTACAAGGAAATCTTATTACTCTTCAAGGTCAATTTACATATTATATTTATGCAAACTTATAGCACTAACTATGTTGTACTGTAAGAAAAAAATCTATTTGGCAGTATGGATGATAAATGTCAGGAATAATCTTGGTTTATTGCCTATTGTCCCTGTTTGAATGATAAGTTATACAGTCACCCTATTGAGAATGCTGCTTTCAGTGTTAGCGTGTAATTTCAAGTTCTTCATTTTCATAGGACGTGCAAACGTTTGCCATGATGTACTGTATTGTGTTGTTTTGAATGAATGAACATCATGCTCCATAAAAACAAAAGCTATCACAATTAGATATAGCTATAAATGTACCAGAATAGTTAAAATTTAAAATCCAAGAAAATACCCATAATTGTTGATGAGACAAGACATTCATATATTGCTAAATGAAGTTTAAATTGGTGCATACACTTGGAAAACTAATAATGTTTATAAAACCAAGCACATATAAGCCCTATGGCCCAGTAATTCTGGTCCTAGCCATATAACCAACAGAACAGCATTATTTACTATAGTCAAAAGCTGGAACAATTCACATGTTTATCAACAGTTGAATGAATACATTGTGGTATATGTATATGATGGAATACTATACAGCAAATAAATATCACAAAGATAATGTTTAGTGAAAAAGGCCACAGACAAAAGAGGGCCCTAGGATATAAATCTGTTTATGTAAAGTAAAAAAAAAAAAAAGGCAAATTAATAAATGGTGTTAAAAGTCAAAATATTGATAATGACAGAACTTCTAGGGGTGGTAACAACTGGGATAGGGCAGGAGGAATCCTCTTAGATGCTGATAATATTCTATTTTTTAAGGTAGGTTCAGGTTTTCAGATGTTACTTGGGGAGAATTCGTTGAAATAAACACTTCTAATGTATGTACCTTTCTTTATGTCTGTTATTTTTCAATAAGAACAAAAAATTCAGTTCTCAAGTAAATTTGTCCAAGAAATAAAGTGCCACCATAATATGCTGCATGCTTCAGCTGTGAGTAATATTGGTAGAGACACAATAAAAAGAATTTTCATTTTTTGTTCAAGCAAAAATTCTAAGTCTACTGAGAGTATGGCAAGGTGGGGAAGAATGCAGTGTGTGTGTGTGTGTGTGTGTGTGTGTGTGTGTGTGTGTGTTGGAATTGTAGCAATATAACTCAGTGGTCTTCACACTGGGATACTCACACCCTGTGGATATGTGATCACTCAATGACCTTTATGTGATCCCAGGGACTTCCAGAAATAATTGAGTGAGTTTTAGAGTAAGTGAAATTCTGATGTTATGTACTTGACAGCATGATCTCTTTACGATACCTCATCTGGAAAGGCCTAGAAATACTCTGAGCTATATTTGATTACATATCAATCAAGTAGATACTTTTGTTTTTAAACTACCAACCAAATTAAAAAGACTTGAAATACTCTGTAGGTTTTATACTTAAAGAGATGGAATGTAAGAAGAGAAGGAAGTATGGCTTATTGGAAATAGCACTGGATTCTGAGATTTGGCTTTTAGCTAAAGTTAGAGGTGAGTAGAGTTTATCAACATATCAAATGAGTAATTTCTAATTACATGATCTGTGGGTCCATTCCACAGCTAATGTGCTGTGACTGAGATATACAGGGAACCACTCTTTAACAATGGTGGTATGTTTTAATAGAGGCTTATATTTAAGTATTCACTGTGGGAGATAATGCCAAAATAATTAATACTCATTTAACTGATTATAATGTGATAATTATATAGGAAAAACTCTTTAGCTGACATATGATATTACTTTAAATAAATGAATTGATTCATAATTCTAATTTGATTGATAGTTTTAAAGCTAAACTAAAGATAATATAATAGAGCTCTTCTCTATATTTAGATGCAATCTGTTCCTGGTTATGTAGCCTTAAAATAGAATACCATAAGGTGAAATCCAAATGTGCAGACACACTTACAAATGTTCAGAAGGGGCAAAACCTTAAAAGGAATGGGTAATCGTATCAGGAGATTAAGTACTCTCCATAATGGTTTATTTTTGCTTTGTTCCAAAATGGTTTAAGGTCCTTATTAGGAAAAGGTAAATTATTAAATGGACTAAATGTGAACCTGCAGAAAGTTTACCTCATGTGTCATTTATATGTATTTTTATTGACTTTAACATCCATTTTTAAATTAAGAGTTCTTTTTATAAACTGTAGATTAACAAATTATCAGAAGGCTTTAGAGCTTGATGGCAATTAATATAAGCCAGCATATTTGGGAGTATATATTTATACTTTGGAATGCAAACAACTCTATAAAATTTCTTATTTTCATACTCAGGCAGAATCTTGGTTTAAATAGAATTTCATTTTTGTATTATTATTTTTTTTCTTCATAATTGCTAGTTTTATGTTCTTCTACAATTCCTTTTGCATTTTAATAAAACATGCCTAATGCATTTAATAGACAACGTATGTGAGATGACACTATGGATCAAATGTGAGATTTCCAGGTTAGGGGAAGCTGGGCTCATTGAGGCTTCCCTTCGCCATAGTATTTCCACTCAATCTCTTAAATAATTTGCAGTTTGTTTTAACTAGGGAAGTCTTCCCTATACTGTTATATTTTTAATCATGGTTTTCTTTAAAACATTTGCCGTATATAAGTCTCTGATGCACCACTCAGCCCATGCATTTCTGATGATGCTGCCCTCTCTCTCCCTGGTTTGTGGGGCATAGGTGGCCAAGGATGCTGCCAGATGAAACATTACACTGTCCTGGCCCAAAGAAACCAGATCAATCCCAAATCATAGCTAACCCTGGGGCTTTTGAGCATCATGAAGGAAGCATTTTCTTTTTCACAGTGGAGTGATATCTGGCAAGTTGTGAGGGGTCATTGCAGTTCCTGACAATGAAAAATAGAGGAGAAGGAGAATCAAGACACTGAAGACACTGACACAATCAGAGACCAGTGACAGATTTTCAAGTCCTCCTTAAGCTAAACATGAAGCTAGGCCTACTTTGGACTTTTCAGCCATATGAGCAAATGAATCCCCACTTTCTTTAAATATTCTAGATAGGATTTTCTTCTATTTTTATCAGAAAATGTCGGATTTTAATACACATTTTGTTTTCTTCTCCATATTAACTTACTAATATATATTTATTGAATTTTGCTATGTTAAAGGGACTTTGTAGTTTCTTGGATTATTCAATGAATAAAACGGATGCAATTCCTTGTCCTTGTAGCCTTTATAGTATAATGAGGTAAGCAGGCAATAAACCATAAACATGATACTAAGCAAATCTTATAACACAATAGAAAGTAGTCATGCCATGGCAAAAAAAGAAGCTGGGAGAGGAGTAGGAATGCTGGATCACACATGAGGTAGAGAGTGAGCAAGTTGTAATTATGTAAGATGATCAGTGGAATTTTTTTTCTTAAAGGTTTTTTTCCCCCAATAATTTCTATACATATCTTTCCTTGTATTTTATTCCTTCCCTCAATACACTGTAAATTTTTCATTGCCATATTTTCATGGTAATTCTAGATATGGCCTTGTAGGAATGTCACCTGGGATAAGCTACCTTCTTGCAGTCAATAGAGAGGAGGTATTGATCTTTGTTAGAGAAGTTAATTGAGAGTCATCACTGTCTTCATGAAGGAGATCAGACACTGCAACATTCTGCCTGCTGCAGCAGCTGCTGGTCCCTAGGTCATGCCCTCATAGGGCCTTGCCTCTAGCCTTAATGCTTTCCTGTTGTATCAAACTGCAGGCTTTGGTAGGCTAGTCGTGTTACTGTCTTATTGCCACCTGAACTTTTATGATACCCAGCACAGAAGATGGCACAGCTGCTCTCAGGAGAGGTAACATCCATATGCCAAAGGGGCCAAATAACAGTGGAAAAATGTGGGGGCGTTAATAGCCCTGTTATGACTTTGACCAACAAAAGAACAGTAATGGGGGGGCGCCTGGGTGGCTCAGTTGGTTGAGCGACTGCCTTCGGCTCAGGTCATGATCCTGGAGTCCCGGGATCGAGTCCTGCATCGGGCTCCCTGTTCGGCAGGGGGTCTGCTGCTCCCTCTGACCCTCCCCCCTCGCATGTGCTCCCTCTCTCCTTCTCTCTCTCTCAAATGAATAAATAAAATCTTTAAAAAAAAAAATAAAGAACAGTAATGGGAATATGCCTGGAATAAATACTCCCATCTTCCTTCCATAACAGAATGTTCTGAGACACAGCTCTTACATACAACCTCACCACAGACATCAGTAAGATGGAGCAACCAACAATGCTTTCCATAGGAATTATGCTAAGCTTCATACTTTTGCTCTAGCTCATTGCCCTTTTCCTTTATCCTTGTGTTCCTGAGATTACACCTTCCCAATAAAATGTTAGCATGTGCCTATTGCCTCAAACTCACTTTTTTGGGGAATGTGGGCTAAGACACTATTACATATATTTTGGAGACAAGAACGGTCACATCTAACATGTGTCTTAAATTTCTTTAACATTTTGCAGTTTCAAGCTCTTTCACATCAATAAATAATAACTCTGGGAGTTACACTTTCCTTAAGTACAAAATATTTTTCTGGTAGAGGAACTAAAATGGTGGTGGTAGGAGGACCCTAGGCTTGTCTTGTCCCTTTAGTACAATTAGATAACTATCAAATCATTCTGAATATCCAATAAATCAATCAAAGGATTGACAGAACAAACTCCACAACTAGAGTGAGAGAAGAGGTCATAATGAGGAAGGTAGGAAGTGGGGAGACACAGTTTGGGTGAGAAATGGACTATGGGTGCCACGGAGGGGAGGGAGCCCTAGTTGTGCAGAAAGGTTACAGAGATGAGCACATAGAGGAATGCACACTGGGAACACTTCCCCAAAGTCATTGGGTGGAAAAATGAGAGGGGCTGATTTTTGAGTTTTTGTAACCAGCAGCGCTCCAAGATTGGAGTTTTAGAGGTTGGTGGGCTTGGCTGGAATAGAGCCCTGAGGCTGCTGTCCTGCTCCTGGACAGAAGACACCCCAGGGCAGATGGCATGATCTGAGGATTGCCTAAAGCACTTGGGGAGAGCCTGTTCTCTCTTCTTGGAGTACATCTGTGAGAAGTAGCATTCACAGAGATGCCTTTCCAGGAACAAAGGAGCTGGTGGGTACCATTTCCCTCCCCAGCCCCTCACCATAGTCACAGAGACACCTGCTGAGGGCAGCTAACCTGGACACTGGCTGCCTAGCTTGCTTGGCTCCAAATCCCACACACTTGCATTCTGGCATGAGTGCTCTTCTTGGTCAAACCTGTACCATCCCAACATGGTGAGACCCTCCCCTAGTGCACAGGCCCCCCATGACAGTATGTCCCTAAAGTTTGGAGTTTTAAAAGTCAACAGGCCTGAATGAGGTAGAGCCCAAAGTACAGTGCATTGCTAAAGACAGGCAAGCAACCCAGAGACAGCATGAAAACAGCGATCTGAAAAATACCTTGACACACAGTGGGGAGATAATTCACTCTTCTGGGAGTGCTTCCCTGAGAGCAGCAAGCACAGAGCCTCCTCACCAGGGACAAAGGAGCTGGCTGGAGCCATTTCCCTCCCCAACCCCTCAGCATAAACCAAATTTAGTAAATAGCACAAGCACAGCACCAACACTGGCTGCCTAACTTGCTTACACCAAGTCCTGCCCCCCTGCATTCTGTTGGTACTGCTTTTCTCAGACAGGTGTGCCTAAGGATGACCACAGTGGGCCCTTCCCTCAGAAGACTAGCAGAAACCCCTGTACATACCACATCTACTGACCAGAGTTCTGCAAGTCTTCAGTTCTAGTGGAAATAGCATCATGTCTCTTTAACAAGCAGACCAGAGAACACCTAGTTTAAACTCACCACACTCTGGACAAGTTCCCAACAGTGTCCACTACAGGCAGGGAGAGCCTCTGCAGATGACTGATCTGAGGGACAGAGCAGCCAAAACACAGCAGCAGAGCACAGCAGCACACACCAGAGACACTCCCCTGAAGCACCAGACCCTGGACACTATGTGACCTCTTCTTCATAAACCCATTACTTTCAGGAGCAGGAAAAATAACAGGCTTTTCTAACACAGAGAAGATGACAGAGATCTAGACAAAGTGCCAAGATGGGGGAATTCATCCCAAATGAAACAAGATAAGGTCACAAATGGAGATCTAATCAAAAGAGATATAATAATATGCCTGATGGAGAATTTAAAGCAAAAATCATAAGGATACTTGCTGGGCTTGAGAAAAGAATGGAAGACTTCAGAGAGGCCCTTACTGCAGGGATAAATCAGTCAGAAACGAAAAATACAATACCTGAGATTCAAAACAGACTAGATATAATGAACACAAGGATGGAAGAAGCAGAAGAATGAATAAGTGATATAGAAGAGAAAATAATGAACCTCAACAAAAGTGAAAAAGAAGAACTAGGGAACACAAGAATAGACTTAGGGAACTCAGTGACTCCATCAAAAATAGTAACATTCATATCATAGCAGTCCCAGAAGAAGAAGAGAGAGAAAATGGGGCAGAAGATTTATTTGAGGAAATAATAGCTGAAAAACTTCCCTAATCTGGAGAAGGAAACAGACATCCAAATCCAGGAGGCACAGAGAACTCCCACTGAAAATCAATAAAATCAGGCCAACAGCAAGACATACTGTATTTAAATTGGCAAAACATAGTGATGAAACAAATTTTATAAGCAGCAAGACAAAAGTCAGTAACTTACAAGGGAAAAGCCATAAGGCTAGCAGAAGATTTTTCAACAGAAACTTTGGAAGCCAAAGAGAGCGGCATGATATATTTAACATGCTGAATGGGAAAAATCTGCAGCCAAGAATACTCATTCAGAAAAGGAGAGATAAAGAATTTCCCAGACAAACAAAAACTAAATGAGTTCATGACCACTAAACCAGGCCTGCAAGAAGTATTAAAGGGGACTCTATGAGAGCAAAGACTAAAAATGACACAGACAAGAAAGGAACAGAGAAAATCTCTAGAATGACAAAACAATAAAATGACACTAAATATGTATCTATCAATAATTACTTTGAATGTAAATGAACTAAATGCCCTAATCAAAACACAAGACCCATCTATAATGCTGCCTACCAGAGACTCATTTTAGACCTAAAGACACCTGTAGATTAAAAGTGAGAGGATGAAGAAATATTTATTATGCAAATGGATGTCAAAAGAAAGCCAGAGTAGCAGTACTTATTTCAGACAAACTAGATTTTAAACCAAGGACAGTAATAAGAGAATAAGAAGGGCACAATATCAATACGGGGGTCTATCCAACAAGAAGATCTAACAATTCTAAATGTTTATGCCCCAACATGGGAGCACCGAACTACCTAAAATAATTATTAACAAGCATAAAGAAACTCACTGATAATAATACAATAATAATAGGGTAATTTAATACCCCACTTATATCAATGGACAGATCATCTAAGCAGAAAATCAACAAGGAAACAATGGCTTTGAATAACACACTTGACCAGATGGACTTAACAGATATATTCAGAACATTTCAACCTAAAGCAGCAGAATACACGTTCTTTTCAAGTGCACATTCTCCATTCAAGGGATATTCTCCAGTATAAATGACATACTAGGTCACAAAGCAGGCCTCAACAAGTACAAAAAGACTGAGGTCATACCATGCATATTTTCTGATCACACACTATGAAACTTGAAGTCAACCATAAGAACAAATTTGCAAAGACCACAAATACATACAGATTAAATAATATACTACTAAAGAATGAATGGGTCTACCAGGAAATCAAAAAATTAAAAAAAAAACATGAAAACAAATGAAAATGAAGACATGATGGTTCAAAACCTTTGGGATGAGGCAAAAGTGGTGCTAAGAGGGAAATATATCGCAGTATAGGCTTACCTCAAGAAGCAAGAAAAGTCTCAAACAACCTAACCTTACACCTAAAAGGAGCTAGAAAAAAAAACAAAAAATGAAGCCAAGAGTCAGAAGAAGGGAAATAATAAAGATTAGAGCACAAAAAATGATGTAGTAACTAAAAAAAAACAAAACAAAAAAAACAATGGGTACAGAGCAATGAAACCAGGAGTTGGTTCTTTGAAAAAATTAATAAAACTGATAACCCCCCAGATAGATGTCTCAATAAAAAAAAATAAGGACCCAAATAAATCACAAATTAGAGAGGAGAAATGACAACCAACACCACAGAAATACAATTACAAGAGAATATTATAAAACAATGTGCCAAAAAATTGGACAACCCAGAAGTTCCTAGAAACATATAAACTACCACAATTGAAATAGGAAGACATAGAAAACTTGAACAGACCAATAACCAGCAAAGAAATTGAATCAGTAATCAAAAATCTCCCAACAAACATAAGTCCAAGACCATATGGCTTCACAGAGGAATTCTACCAAATATTTAAAAAGAAAAAAAAAAGGTAATTACCTACTCTTGTCAAACTATTTCAGAAAATAGAAGTGGAAGGAAAACTTCCAAGTTCATTCTATGAGGACAACATTACCCTGATACCAAAACCAACAAAGACTCCACTAAAAAAGAAATCTATAGGCCAATAATCCTGACGAACAGGGATGCAAAAATTCTCCATAAAGGAGTCACAAATCGAATCCAACAGTATATTAAAATAGCCATTCACCATGAAAAAGTCGGATTTATTTCTGGGCTGCAGGGGTGGTTCAGTATTTGCAAATCAATCAACATGATACAGCATATTAATAAAAGGATAAAAACCATATGATCCTCTCAATAGATGGAGAAAAAGCTTTTGACAAAATACGGCATCCATTCTTGATAAAAACCCCCAATAAAGTAGGGTTAGAGGGAACATACCTCAACATAATAAAGGCCATATATGGAAAACCCACAGGTAGTATCATCCTCAGTGGGGAAGACCGAGAGCTTTTTTCCTATGGTTAGGAACACAACAGGGATGTCCACTCTCACCATTGTTATTTAACATAGTACTATAAGTCCTAGTCTCAGCTAACAGACAACAAAAAGAAATAAAAGGCATCCAAATTAGCAAGGAAGAAGTCAAACTTTCACTATTTGCAGATGACATGATACTCTATATAAAAAAACCCAAAAGACTCCAGCAAAAAACTGCTGGAAGTGATACACAAATTCAGTAAAGTTGCAGGATACAAAATCAATGTACAGAAATCTGTTGCATTTCTATACACCAATTATGAAGCAGCAGAAAAAGAAATAAAAAATTGATCCTATTTAAAATTGCACCTAAAACCATAAGATATCCAGGAACATACCTACCCAAAGAGGTAAATTATCTGTCCCCTGAAAACTATAAAATATTAATAAAAGAAATTTAAGATGACACAAAGAAATGGAAAAACATTCCATGCTCATGGATTAGAAGAACAAATACTGTTAAAATGTCTATATTACCCAATCTACACATTTAAAGCAATCCCTATCAAAATACGTGAGCATTTTTTACGAGCTAGGACAAACAATTCTAAAATTTGTATGAAACCACAAAAGACCCCAAATGGCCAAAGTAACTTTGAAAAAGAAAAGCAAAGCTGGAGGCATCACAATTCCAGACTTCAAGTTACATTACAAAGCTATAGTGATTAAGACAGTATGTACTGGCACAAAAACAGACACTTGGTCAATAGGACAGAATAGAAAGCCCAGAAGTGAACCTACCACTATATGATTAATCTTTGACAAAGCAGGTAAGAGTATCCAGTGGAAAAAAGACAATCTCTTAAACAGATGGGGTTGGTAAAACTGGATAGCAGCATGCAAAAGAATGAACCAGGATCACTTTCTTACACCACACACAAAATTAATTCAAAATGGATGAAAGACCTAAATGTGAGACAGGAAACCATCAAAATCCTAGAGAACACCAGAAGTAACTCTTTGAGATCAGCCATAGCAACTTACTAGTTAGGTCTCCTGAGGCAAGGGAAATAAAGGAAAAATAAACTATTGGAACTTCATGAAGATAAAAAGTTCTGCACAGTGAAGGAAACAATCAACAAACTAAAGGCAACCTTAAAAATGGTAGAAGGTATTTACAAATGACATATCTGATAAAGGGTTAGTATCCAAAATATATAAAACTCGACATCCAAAAAACAAATAATCCAGTAAAGAAATGGGCAGAAGACATAAATAGACATTTTCCCAAAGAAGACATCCCGATGGCTAACAAGACACATGAAAAGATACTCAACAACGGGTGCCTGGGTGGCTCAGTTGGTTAAGCGACTGCCTTCGGCTCAGGTCATGATCCTGGAGTCCTGGGATCGAGTCCCACATCGGGCTCCCTGCTCAGCGGGGGGTCTGCTTCTCCCTCTGACCCTCTTCCCTCTCTTACTATCTGTCTCTCATTCTCTCTCTCTCAAATAAATAAAATCTTTAAAAAAAAATTAAAAAAAAAAAGAAAAGATACTCAACATCATTCTTCATTAGGGAGATGCAAATCAAAAGTACAATAAGATATCATCTCACATCTGTTAGAATGACTAAAATTAACAACGCAAGAAACAAGAGATGTTGGTGAGGATGCAGAGATAGGGGAACCCTTTACACTACTGGTAGGAATGTATATTGGGGCAGCCACTCTGGAAAACAGTATAGAAGTTTCTCAAAAAGTTAAAAATAGAACTACCCTATGATCCAGCAATTGCAGTACTAGGTATTTACCCAAATGATACAAAAATACAGATTCAGAGGGATACATGCATCCTGAACATTATCAACAACAGCAAAATTATGTAAAGAGCCCAAATACCCATCAACTGATGAATGGATAAAAAAGAATGTAAAGACAAATACCATAATGTTTCACTCATATGTGTAATTTAAGAAACAAAACAAATGAGGGGCACCTGGTTTGCTCAATCTGTTAAGCCTCTGCCTTCGGCTCAGGTCGTGATCCCAAGGTCCTGGGATCAAGCCGTATACATGGCTCTCTGCTCAATGAGGAGTCTGCTTCTCCCTCTGCCCCTCCCCCCATTTGTGTTCTCTCTCTCAAATAAATTTAAATAATCTTTAAAAAGAAAAATGAATATGGGGGGGAAGAGAGGCAAACCAAGAAATAGACGCTTTACTGATGGTTACCAGAGGGGAGGTGCATGGGGCCGTGGGAGCATGGGTTACATAGGTGATGGGTATTAAGGAGGGCACTTGTGATGAACACTGGGTGTTGTATGAAAGTAATTAATTACCAAATTCCACAACTGAAACCATAACTGTATGTTAACTAACTAGAATTTAAGCAAAAACTTGGAAAAAAAGTATTTTTCTGATGTGTCACTCTTCACAAAGATGTAAGGAAACTTAAATATAATTTCAATAGCATTATTCATTTCCCAATACTTTGGACATGCACTTTAAAATTCCAGAACTAGTTGAAGGTAACTACTGGAATGAAGTTAAACCTGGAGATATTGATAATAACAATATTCCCTTTCACACATACAGTGGGGTGACCAAGGGGCTTTGACAGTGTGGTCCCATGGAGGGCAGAAATGCAGAGGAACTAAGCACTATTTCGATGACAGTTCCAGCTAGCTTAAGTTAGTACTCTTAATTGTAGAAGAGGAGTTGTAAAAACAACAAGGACCTGACAGAAAAGAAAAAAAAAACTTCAGTGTCGTCGGATTTAAGATGCTTAAATTTGTATGTGAAATTACCATTTGAGCAAGAAAGTAGGAGTATGGTATGAGCAAATATAGAAAACTGGGTTTGCTGCTTTTATGAGCTAGATTAGAGCCTTTTACATCTATAACCAAGAAACATCCTTCCTTACTATTTATGGGTAAGTTATTATCAATTCTCCTATTTTCTCATGTGTAGTCTATCTACAACTTGCAGTTCTGGATTATTTTTATGCCTACTGTTGTTGAGGGTTTTTTTTTTTTTAATCTCAAACTTTATCTCTTTCCCTTCTCTTCCCTAATTTTCTCTTGCCTACTGTGCCTTCACTAAAAATTGCCATTCTTGTATAGTTTTACTTCATAAAGTATAGGAGGATGATGGTGATGGGGTTTCAAATAAACAGAGTTGCTTCTAGTATTCAATCTAATGTTATGAATGGTCTCATAATTTTTGGCTGCATTTCTTGGGGTTACCTTTGCCATTTTGTTATTAGGGGCTACAAAAATGAACTTTTAGGGGTTCCATGGGATTTTAAGAAATATATTTTTGGCCTATGTAGGTGCCTAATCAAGCTGACACCATCAGTAGATTATTACCCAGGGATTAAAAGTCATTTGGTAATCCCCAAAAAACACTTTTTTTTTTTTTTGTCATGCAGAAGTTAGCAGTTAGCATGGCCACATGCAATTAGGGATGTTCCAAAGAGACAGACTATTAGAATGGAAGTTCAAATTAGTTGTATTAAGTGTAGGAGTTATTGAGTATTTTTGGTTTAATATTTCAAGTTGAACTTGAATCTTTTGTTACTCTGGGCTCAGAATAATGACTTTCTCTTTTTCAAGAACAATATTTTAATAGCTTATTAAAAAACAATTTCCAAAGTCTATTTCGAAAGCTTTTTGAGTTAGAGCCTCAAGTAGCTCTTTTTAAAATATAATTTGATGAATAAAGTGTGATCAACAATTAGTCACATGTGGACTAAATTTTCCTCAAAATACATAAAGGATTAAAGTTTCAAAGTAAAAAAAAAAAAGAAAAGCAAACTATGTCAATTCCATTCTCTTTAGAATTCATGTTGAGATTTATACTATATCCAAAGCATACTAGGCTTAGGTCTTTAAAATTTGTACAGTGAAGAAATTGCTTTGTGGAACGGGTCATTGAAATGAGAAATCTGCAAGCAATTGATACTTCATTAGTAGGGTTTTACCAATTGTTCAACAATGTTCAATGACTTTTTTTTTTTCAAATGACAAATCAGCTTTCCAACTGAGCTTAATTTTCTAAGAAAAAATCTTTCACCTTGAAAACAAATATCCTCAAACCCAAGGGAGACTTCTACATTGGGAAGGTATGTAGATACATGGGAAGGCATGATGATATGGAAGTTTTAATGATTAGAAAATAAGTAAAATTAATTCAGTTTCTTTCTTTACATTTCTTCTCTCAGTATCCTTTATACCACATTGCTATTTTGGGTGACATTAGAATCAGGGATGTAATATTTATAGAAAGATGTTACTCTAGTGATAACATATTACAAAAAGCCTTGGCAACAATCTAAGACACAGCAGGGGAGCTGTACGAGAACTATTTTTGTAATGTTTAAAATTATACTAAATTAAAAAAAAGTCCCTGTTGGGCTTTAAGCTTTAAATAGCATGATGTAGGGCGCCTGGGTGGCTCAGTTGGTTAAGCGACTGCCTTCGGCTCAGGTCATGATCCTGGAGTCCCTGGATCGAGTCCTGCATCGGGCTCCCTGCTAGGCAGGGAGTCTGCTTGGTCCTCTGACCCTATCCCCTCTCATGTGTTCTCTCTCTCTCATTCTCTCTCTCTCAAATAAATAAAATCTTTAAAAAATAAATAAATAAAAATAAATAGCATGATGTAGTGTAACTCATCAGAGGATTAGATTCTGATAATTTATTACATAAAATGAAGCACATGTTGACAAATAATATTTATGTATGAAAAAAATTTTAGGTCCTTTTGATATAATTCAACATGTAAAGTCATTTCTCAATGGATTCTTGTCTAAAAATAAAGGACTAAAAATGGAAATTATATTAAATTCAAAATATTAGACTTCTAGAAAACATTAATAACAACTAAAGTAAACACAAACACACACACACACAATCTCTAATGCTATATTTAATGTCTGGGGACATTCCTATATATGAGACTTGGATTAGCCTGCTACCAGGTAAATTTCTCTTTTTCTAATTCTATATTTATTTTGTAGCAGCTTTAGTGAGGCAGAACTCACAATATGCAATTCACCTTTTTAAAATGTTTAATTTTGACCATAATCACAGATATGTACAATTAATTGTACTATAGCCAATTATAGAATATTTTTATTATCTTAAAAAGAAAACTCATTTCCTTTAGTTCTCACCCCTTATCTTCTACCACCATTCCCCAGAACCAAGTAACCACTAATCTACTTTGTTTCTATAGATTTCCCTATTCTGAACTTTCATATTAATCAAATATGTGGTCTTTCATGGCTGGCTTCTTTCCACATAGCATAATGTTTCTCATAGATCTATGTTGTAGCATGTATAAGTACTTCACTTCTTTTTACGGCCAAATAATGTTCCACTTTATGGATATACCACACTGTGGCTTAGCCATTCATTAGTTGATGGATACTTGTTTTTTCCCCTAGTTTTTGGCTATTATGAATAGTACTGCTATGAGCATTAGTGTACAACTTTTTTGTGTGAACGTATGTTTTCACCTCTCTTAGGTCTCATTCTCTTTTTAAAGTTATGTTTTGTGAGAATAAAGAATCTCACATTCTGTCTGAAACTTTTTTGAGTGAAAATCAAGGATGTGTCTTATTACATAAATAGGCTATTAGAAGACTATTACCAATGGGTAGATATTTAAACCTTCTTTAGTAGTGTTTCTAAACCTCATTTGGTAGAGTTTCAAGGTATTTGTTGTTACCATTGATCCCGGCCACCCAAAATGGTTTGCTAAGATTTCCAACAAAGTGGTCAATTTCACTTGCTGAACCCTCTCTATCCTTTCTGTTTGTGGGAAGCATCTCTTATTCTTTTTAAAGGAATCTCAAGACATGAAGAAAAGGTGTAAGCATTCTCAAAACAGAAGTTTTTACACTTACGATATTTACGTTTTTATAAGTACATCTCCCGTTAGTCTTTCAATTTTAGTTCAATGTAAAGTAGAAACATTGCCATGGAAGACTTTTGGTGACACCTAATGCCCAGTTCAAATCATACTTAACTAAATATTTTTAGTCCCTAGACAACTATATCATTATGTGTGCGTATATACCTCAGCATCAAAGATTTTTTGTAATATATGTGTTAGATATTCAGGTTTAATTGGTGTGTAAATTCTTTGTTTAAATTCAAGGCCAGAATTTGGCCCTTAATATGTAATTGGTATTTATTTAACATACTCAAAGTTATAATTAGAGTCCTTACTGGAGTGAAAGAATCTTAAGTTTAACTAGTGACTCTGACCACAGCATCAGCAGAAATTTACAACAGAGCAAAAGAAAACTCAATGCTTTAAACAGGAAGTAAAATCAAACTCTAATAGGGTCTATTGGAGGAGAGGATTGGTATGTTTGATTCTCCACTTGTTTTATATTTCATATTTTTCAGGCCTTTTATTTTATTTAATGGACACAAAGCACTGAATGGTATTTTTTCCATGTCCTTGTACTGATAAAGTGGTAATAAAATCATAAAAAAGCAACCATATGTCAAAGTAGTGAGATTTACTAACCTTTGAAAACTGGGTAAATAGATATAATTTCAAGAGTTTTTTTTTACATTTGGGTACGGAATATACAACTTTTTAGCCTCATTTGCTTAATTTTTAAAATAATGATTATATGTAAATTGATATATATAATATTAATACAAATACTTATATATAATGACTGCATGTATCATGCGTATGTATGTTAAACTTAACATGTAAATTTCTTTTCCTATGCCCACTTTGCAGAATTATTGATATTTTTGACTATTAATACTAAGTGCAGAATAGGATGAAGTAAACATTTTCAGGATCTTCCTCAATGGAAACAACACAAAATCTGGCTTCTCTTGTAAGAATTTATATTGATTCACTTTGCAAAGAAATGTTGGTTCTACACACACACACACACACACACGTTTGGAATATATCTTAGTGAAAACTGTGTTCATAAGTTCATGGAATAGAAGAAAAATTCTTAAATTATTGAAGAAATTGTAATTATTTCACAAATTCAATTCAGATATGGTAGAGAAAGATTAAATTTTACCTAGTTCTTCCCAAGTTGAAGGTAGTATTTATGTATGTTTTCTATCTATTGAGCTAACAATATCTATAATACATATATACATCTCTTTATTAAATCTCATTTAATATTGACAACCATATTTTTTACAGATGTTTAATGTGAATCAAAATTTTCAAATAAGAATAAAATTGAATGGATTATGGTAATGGCTGCACCCACTCAGTATAGTTACTAAAAATCATTGAATCATACACTTGAAATGAGTGAATTTTATCTGCATAAAATAAACTTTAATAGAGTTGCTTTTAAAAAATCAAATTGGAAGCAATTATAATACCTCCTATTTATATTCTGTTTACCATTTTCCAGTGACTGTGGTGAACACTCTTCATGGATTGTTTTATTAATTACTCACAATAATCTATAAGGTATGTACCATTAATATTTATAGATGAGAAACTAATGGGCATAAAGTTTATTCTAATTGCCCAATTCACACAAATTGTCATATAGATAAGAATGTATATCCTTCCTACATGTATGAACCACAGTGCACAGACATTATTCAAATTAAATTATAACATTTCTATTCAGGTCAAGCAAAATAATTTGCTGCTTGTTTTGTTTTTTTCTTTTGTTTTAAGATTTTATTTATTTATTTGACAGAGAGAGACAGTGAGAGAGGGAACACAAGCAGGGGGAGCTGGAGAGGGAGAAGCAGGCTCCCTGCCAAGCAGGGAGTCTGATGTGGGGCTCGATCCCAGGACCCTGGGATCATGACCTGAGCTGAAGGCAGATGCTTAATGACTGAGCCACCCAGGCACCCAAAATTGCTCCTTGTTTTTAATAACATTTTAAAGTAGCTGATTATATGAGACGCATGGCTCCATCACCAGACTAACCTCTGGCCATTCTGGTATGTGATAGGGAATTTCCCTTCATTTACATCAGCACTCTGATTTTCCTTTAAATTATAGTCTCATTAGTTTTCATAATATAGGATAAAATCACAACTTCTTAAGGTTGGTGTGATGAACTTTTGAAAAACACACATCTGGGCTAGAATTGCTAACATTAGCCCTTGGGACCCATGGTCCTCACCTGTAAAGTAGGACTGCAAATAACTACATGGCATATTTGTTGCAAGGCTAAGTATACAATAAGAATTACCAAAAACAGTGCTAGGACCTTAATAGGTGCTCATATGTGCTTATTAGTGATGACAGTAAATTGGAATATATTTGTTCTCCCGTTTAGGAATGTGTGTGTTCGTGTGTGTGTGTGTGTGTTTAAGTGAGATTATGTGCCTTTCAAACTTCAGGTAATCCTTGAAAGATGGGGGTTTTAGTTTCTAAAGTACTTTTGCAATTGTATTAACACCATTTCGGTATTTTTTTAAATGATGATGCATCTCTAAGGAAAGACTAATATAAAACTTTTGTTTTCATATTTGAAATTCTTTACACATTGTGGAAGCATATGCTTGGAAATCAAAATAGATATTACATAAATGAATGAACAATCTCTAAGGATACCTTTTGGAAAGATATTCTTTCCAAAAGAGGGACACCAACTGATGCTAATCCATTGGAAATTAGGCAGAAAACATGTGCTTACTGTCTTCTTCCTTAGTGTAGGGTAAGTTCATCTGCCAGTTTCCATTTGCTCACTTATTAAATAATATACACTGTCTGTGAAAAGGCTATAAACAGAAAGGGAGAGCAAGGTGAAAGTCACTGGCATTCTTCTGGAGTTGTCTGATATAATATAACCTGAAGTGACATGAAATGGTGACGTGATGCAAGAAGAGGATTCCAAAACAATGTCAACTGTCAGAAGGTCATATAGTCTATTTCCATTTTATAAAGAATGGGAAATTATAGAAAAAACATGTTGCCGGATTAAGCTGGGTTCTGCTCTTGAACAGGTGTAACCTTTGGCAAGTTATTTAACCCGTTTAAGTATCACTCAATTTCTTCATCTCTGCAACAGGGAAACCTCTCCTTTATAGGGTGATGGTAGGGTCTCATTCACTCATTCATTTAGCAGATATTTATTGGTCATCTCTCAAGTATCAGACTCTGTGTTAAATTCTGAGAATAATTTAGTGAATAGGAAATAAAGAGGCTCTGTGCTTTTATGAGTTTTTATTATGTATTTAAGCATACAATATTCAAGTAAATAAATCAACACTGAAGATAATCATTAATGTGGTAAATTCCAAGAAGAAAATATGAGAAGGAAAGACCAACTGTAGACAGTGCTCTCAACATCAACCACTAAGCAAAATTGAATTCTGATCCAAGACTGGGAGGATAGGAGCCATTCACATGATGATCTTAGGACAGCGTTCTACAGGCACAGGAACTTAGAGGTGGAGTGTCCTAGTGGCTGGAAAAGGCTTCCTGGGTCAGAGGAAAAGAAAATCTTGGCTTAAGAATACAGAAAACGTGTGGTTATACAGATGTCAGAATTGCTACGGACCTTTGGTCGCCATATGCTCTTTCCTCTTTCCTCTTTTGAACAGGGTGTTACAGAGGTTATCTTCTCTTTATCTCACATTTCATATTGGGTGAGTGAGGGACAGAAAACTTGTCTTTCAGCTTTCAACTTGTCTCCAGATCAAGAGGACCACAGTGAAGAAATGTACCTAAGGATTTTAACCCCTATTCAGACCTGGGTCAAAACATGTGACCAAATGGTGAGCCTAATGTCATAATTGGATAAAAAGCGATTAGAGACAGTGTACTGGAAGGAGAGTTTCTTTTGCAAGTGGGAAAGGTGCAAGCTGTTGTGCCCAAAAGGCAGACTGTGGTAGATTTTCAGAGATGGCTGTAGTAATTCCTACCATGCTGCTTTGCAAAATGACTTTACTATTCTCTATTTTTAGCAAGAGCTAGAGCCTATTTTCCCTCCTTTTGAATCGGGGCTGGACTTGGGACTTACCATTGAAAAGAATGTTGCAGAAGTGATTGAGACTGCTTTGAGATGTCAGTCTCTTTGAAGATGAGATGCTACACAGCAAAGAAGACCTGGAGGATGAGAGTAAAGAAAAGAGAGAGAGAGAGAGATGGGCAGGGATACAGAAAACCTATCCACCTCCTGCCATTTCCTCCTCACAGCACAAGATATGTGAGTGAGGTCCTCCGGGATCCACCTACCCTGGTTGGGCTGTCACATGACCACAATTTCATGGTAATTCCAGAAAAGTCTAGAAGAAATAACTGCCCAGATGGTAAGCACATCAAACATGAGAAATGATAATTTTTTTGTTTTCAGCCCTTAAGTTTTGAGGTTACTAAGCAATAGATAACAGAAATAATAAATAAATAAATGCCCAAATAAATTGTGAAGAATACTATATTCACATTCAGGTGATGACTGGATTCAGTAGAAGGCCAAGAACTTATACTTCTGTATGGGTTAGAACCAACATTATAATTTCAAAAAAAAATTTTTCAGCATACAGAAATATCTAGAAACACAGATAAAATGCTGATTATGTAAACTCCAAATTGTAAAGCTAAAGCTGAATTTAGGATCATATGACTAATGAGCTTTAAAACTATTTTATAGAAATTACAATGAGAATAGTAATAATTTAGGGAAGAAATAACATCTTATTTTATTGAACATTTAGTTATGTTGCATTACTATATTACTAATATTGTTTTAAGTGCTTTATGTGGATTAATTTATTGAATCCAATAAAACTCCGTGAAGTACATAATATACTGCCTACAAAGAAACTAAGTAACTGAGAGGCTAAGAAATGTGTCCAAGTTTACAGAGCTAGCAAGTGAAGGAGCCATGCTTCTAACCCAGAGGGCCTAATGCCAGAGTCTGGTTCTTACCCCCTACACTATGCTAATGTGACTAGATTTTATCACTTTTACATTAATCACATTAGGGGCAGCAAAAGATCAGGATAAAAATGAAGTCAGTTGGTATCACTACTCTCAATGAATTCCATGAACTTGAACTTTATCTTTAAAAAGAGCAGAGTAACTAGTATGACATATACTCTCACCATGCATTATTTGAGGCTTTTGACAATGACACTACAAATTGCTTTGACAGGTTGACAGCAAAGGTTCAATTTGCTGATAGTCTACTTAAATTTTTAAGCTATAAGATTATCATGGCCTGGATTAGAATATGAACTAAGAATTTTGAAGAAGGGACTTTTAGTGTTTATAAAAGAGAAATAGAGGATTTAGCAACAGATGCAGTTACAAGAAAGACTGTGTACTTGGCTCTCCTATGTTACCAGCTGGGAATTTCAACTGAAACTTGACCAACCTCCTCAACACACTTCACCACTAGAATCACATTAGATTATCACTAGGATCATTACTAGAATCTCAGGTCCTTAAAAATTAACTTGCCTATTTTTTCAACTCTGCTAATCTTAAATGATTCTTACCTCACTGGGGAACAGAACGATTTGTATGATTCAGTGAAGTGGTTATTTTCTTGATACTTCATTCAGTAAAGTGACACCATAGTGTCCTCAAATGGAAGCAGGATATGTATTTTACTATGCTGTACAAAACATTGGTTTATTATAATTAAGCCCACTATACTTTTATTTAATTGGTTCAAGAAATCAATCCATTGATTGATCCAATAGCAGTTCATTGACACTGGGGAAAAAAGTTGCAACTCAGCTGAATGTAAATCAAATTGAAATTGAGAAATTCAAAGTTAGCAAACTGGAGATGGTTCTTATTTACTATTCCTGCGGAATTTTTATTCTTAAAAATACAGTTTCAGTTTTGTGGATGAAAATCTTAGCAAATACAAACAATGTAATATGGTACTATAGTTAACAAATAAAATAGCCCACTCATTTCTAAAGTACCTCACCTTAAAATATTTTTTTGAAAAATTAAAGACCTCACCAATTTTGAATGTATCAAGACAGTAAGTATTACTTCTTTGCGAGATAAATGAATACTTCTGGAGATTTTTATAAAGTAAAATATATATATATTTTTATGTTATTTTATAGCCCAATTCAGCAGCATGTACACTGCTTCTCCATGCATTTAAGATCTTTAAACACCCTTAATCGATGCCCTTTTTTTAGTTTCTTTACAATTTTTTATTTCCCCAGTATCAATTCTGTTCTGCAGAGCTATAATTTTACTAAGGAAATATAACAAATATGGTAGTATATACATGTATATGGTCTAATATCTACTATCACCTCCCTTGATGTTTTTATCTTAATGAAGGAGATAAATCAACATGGAACCAATGGATAACTTAAGGTGGTATTCCACAAATATCCAATGGAAATTGGAACCATGAGAGACTATGGACTCTGAGAAACAAACTGAGGGTTCTAGAGGGGAGGGGGGTGGGGGGATGGGTTAGCCTGGTGATGGGTATTAAAAAGGGCACGTATTGCATGGAGCACTGGGTGTTATACTCAAACAATGAATCATGGAACACTACGTCAAAAACTAATGATGTACTGTATGGTGATTAACATAACAATAAAATAAAATAAAATAAATAAAAAAACTAATGATGTACTGTATGGTGACTAACATAATAAAATAAAAAAATTGATGTTCATTAAGTGCATGCTTACCACTTTATTAAAAACTTAGCAATCATTTATTGAACCCATACTGAGCAGCTGTTATGCCAGACACTAGGGTTAACAGGAAAAAAAAGAGGCACAACTGTCAAGACATTCCCAGTCCTCTGTACTGTGCCTATTCATCTCTTCCTCCTGAGCCCTGGCAACCATTGATCTTTTTATGTCTTCATAGCTTCGCCTTTTCTGGGATGTCATATTGATTGGTTTATTTTCACTTAGGGATATGCTTTTCATTTTCTTCTATGTCTTTTCTTGGCTTGATAGTTCATTTCTTTTAGCACTGATTAGTATTGTATTTCTTGGATGTATTCCAGTTTATTTATCCATTCACCTAGTGAACAGTATCTTAGTTGTGTACAAGTTCTGGCAATTATGAATAAAGCTGCTATAAACATCAGTGTGCAGGTTTTTGTGTGGACATAAGTTTTCAACCACTTTGGGTGGAGTTTTTCTTTTAAAACAAGTAATTATCAAATTAAAGTTAATATATTTATTTTTTACATCATTTTTCTACTTCTGATTTTAAGTATAAAAGCTTGAACAACTAGTCAGAGAATATCACTGGTTCTCTAATATCTCCTTGTCAGAATCAAAGCAAGGATATAGGAGATGTTCTGGAATTAGCCATGTGTGGGTTTAATTTTATAAAAATGTATCTTTGCCACAGCAAATTACTTTAAGCATTCGAACCTCTTGATCTTCAAGGTATTTTAAATCCTCTTTTAAACTTGGTATCTAGGCATCCATGTTTTCTTCAACTCTGAGAGCAAATTCTAACTTAAAAAATTGATTTCCATTGGTTTATTGAGAGACCATATAGAGATCAGTGAGGGATTGTCAAAGCCTTTTGACTTCCAATAGACAGAATCTTTCAAACTATTGTTATTTACTAAACTGTTCTAGGCATTTTAGGAACAAGTTGCTCTGACGATATTTGTCTGGAGTGATTTCCTGTTTATTCTGGCACAGTGATATCTGAGCAAGTCATACTGCGGTGTGGAAACATCACAGGCTGTGTGCTCTAACAGCTTCTTCCACATTCTCATACTTCTGCCAATAGTGAAACCCATGCCATGTTTACGACTCAGAATTTGAGTTATGACACAATGCACAAACTGTGGCATCGGATTGGCCATCTGAGTTTCTTCATGTGAACTGCAATGATCTTTTTTAGTGCTATTTAATCACCCTTGTGTATGCTGGGGACTCTGGTTTCTGTTTACCAGAGTGAGTTGCTCTTCTTGTCCCAGCACCTTTTATTTTTCTTTTCAAAAATACTGTGTGGTAGACAATTGGTTATGTATCATGAAATAACTAACTTTACCAAGGGAAAATTGCAACTATTCAGAACAAAATTACATGTTGGCTAAGAAAGTATGGCCCTAGGGGCAAAAGAAAAACAATATTTTATAAAGTTTAGGGCTTATCAGTTTTTCTTGAATGCAAAAAACCAAACTGTCAATATGTGCATGTTGATAAAAATTATCTGAATATATATTATTTTAAATTACTTCACAGAATTTTGCCAAGAGGAAGACTAGAGTATTTATTAGCCATGCTTTTAGACAAGCTCCTACTCTTATCACTAACCTTTAAATAGCTTTTATTCCCAGGAGAAAACAAAACAAAACAAAACAAACCACCTAAAATTCTACAATCAAAGTTTTAGAACACTGGGTACTGTCTGGCCCCTGGGCTAATGTGCAATTGCCACAGAGACATCTAAGGCCCCAAATCTTATTAGTAATTTACTCTCCAGAGTAAATTGGATTAAAATATATTTTATGAGGGTAGGTTTTGATAGAAAGGGAAAATGGAGAGTCCATGGGAAACCTGAGTGCCTGTCAAGAAGGGAAAGGATGCCAAAAGGAATGGGAGGTGGGAATGGGGAGGAATACTGGAAAGTGAGAGAAATGGAGAAAAGGGAATTTTTAAAGAAAAATAAGTATTTTATTTGAGCTTTCCCTAGAAACAGAGTCTGATATGAAAATTTATGAGCAAATAGATGATTTGGGAGACAATAATTTGGGAGACACTGGAAGGAAAATGAAGAGTGAGAAGGAATAAAAGGTATCTAAGACACAGAGCCTGAGATTAGGGCTTCCTAGAAGTTGCTCTGAGAAGTAATCATAGGCAACAAGAATGAAGGACAGTGGGGTGAAACCGGGAAGAGGAAATAACAGGAGAAGATAGATGGATGACTGGGACTCAGTATCTTAGGAACTTTAGAGGAGACTTCTTAGATCCATTTCAGAATTGTTCCTCTGTCTATGTGAGAACACAAAGGGGAAGCACTGATCCATTTACCTAACATACAACATAGTATAGTGGCAAAAATAAATACAAGTTTTGGAGTCAATGGTCCTGAGTTTATGTTATGGTACTCCCTGCTTGCTATGTGGAATATTTGTAAAACTTCTTAAGAGTTTTATTTATGTAAAATAGGGGATAATATTATCTATTTTTTTTGCCAGTAAAAACCCAGATAACTACTACAGAATTTTCCAACAATAAAAGACTCTTCCAAATGTCTATCTCAAATTACTTTTGCCTAAAAATAACAATGACATTTTTTTTTTAACTTTGAAATTCAAATTTTTCTCTTGTGACACAAAACTTAAAATACTCAACACAGCCACTCACTTGATTACTGGTTTAATCTTGTACCTTTTTGATGGAAGAAGGAATGTGAAAGACAGACTTGAAAAAAATAGCCTTAAATAATTATGCTTCATTAATTGCAAAAGTGGGAACTGAATTTATGAACCTTTTAACATTTTCTCCATGTACATGGACTTTGAAATGTAAACTTAAATAGTATTTTTATTAAATCTTTCAGTATTGAATGACTTAATTTTAGGAAGAGTCAAATCCAGTACTAAGTATAGATAATATATTTACACATTTTATAAAGGAAATACAGCTAAGAGACCAAAGCACTTTGAGATTAGCTCTACAATATGCTCTTCATCTATTCCTGATGCCTGCATTCAAGATAAATAGAGCCATTTAATTTTCCAACAGGCTCTACAGAGCCTGTGAATCATGATGAGTCATTTTCTTTGGAGTTGTGAAATATTTTCCCTCAATTCTACCACTTTCTGGAATGATAGAACCTAAATCTGGCCCAAACAGCCTGGATATAAGCTTAAGAAGTCAGAAATCAACTTTGGTATTTAAACAACATCAATATTTAATCACTAAATTATAATGAAAGAGATTTTACCAGCAGAATTTTTAAAATTTCGTAGTCTTTCTCTTTTAAATATGAAAGATTTTAGTTATATATAAACAGATGTTAATCCATTTTGTAAGAACTTGAGGGCAAAGGTGACAAAAAGAGTAAGAACAAAATTCTGTGAATATTAAGTCCTAGATGGTAATTATTACTTTTCCTCATGCCATACTAGGGAAGAAAAGTCCACTCCCAAAGGGCACATCACCTTTACTCCACTGTCTCACTCACTAGGGAGATTCCGTACTATCACAAGGACCTTTGCTTCAGGGTAAAGCAGCTGTTCTGGGAGCTTGCCAACTGAAGTGATGGTCTAACAAAATCTGTCAACAGAGAAAACACACCACAACCTCATATTCATGTTGTGGTTGCTTTCTCTTTTTCCTTTCAACATACCCCTTGGGACTCTGCCTTATACAGAAGGCCAAGAAGGGTGACATACGTGTGAACATATGGCCTTGTCTTCCTGGGGTAATGTACATGAAAGCATATGGAGCTGCCCTCTTACTCGTCAGCAAACACAGGAAAGACTTTGCCATACCTTGTTACCTTGTTGATTTTCCATATGGTTCTAATTGTTTCTGAAAGTAAGTAATTTGCATTACTTTTCTTCCAAAATTCCTTCTTGATAGGAAGAAATGTCTTGGTTCTCTAAAATTCAGTAGATAGTCATCTAAATATATGTATTTCTAAAGAAGATGACTACTTTAATTACATATATGTATATCTCTATATGTATATATGTGTGTATGTATGTGTGTATATATGATATGTCTGTGTGTGTGTGTATTGCACATACTCACATCCCTATGTGAATAATTACTGTTTAAATATTTTTTGTAAGTACTTTTTGAAAGTGTTTTATTCTGACATACATTCTAAAAGAATTCAGTTTGTTGGGTTGTGTTTTTTTGTTTGCTTGTTTTACATTTAGGTATTTTCATTCCCTCTGGCTTGTTCTTACCATTTCCTTTGATCTTCGTTTAGAACCAATTCTTCCAAGAAGCTGCATATCCTAAGCTTAGGATAGATGACTCTTCTAGGGACTTCCTTAAACCTCTCTCCTTTCTCACAATTGTACTTATCAGCACTTAAAAACTTGACACTATTAACCACAACACATGAACATCATGAGGAATAGACATATCAACCTTTTTCATCAAGGTACCTCTCCCATGATTAGTATGAGACCAAGAAAGAGGTAGGTGAGTAATAAATATTGGGGGAGTGAATGAAGAAATTCACTTATATAGGTAAGAAATTCTAAAGACCTGGACAAGGACAAAGATAAGATTAATAAAGGTAGAGAGGAAATTTTGCAGTAGAAAATTCAGTATCTAGTAACTAAATGGATTTTGGATTAAAGAACAAAGCAGAAACAAGAAGTAATCTGTTGCCTAGTTTATCATGATGAAGAAAGAGAATACAGGGGAACTGAGAAAGGATTTTTGGTAGGGCTGGAGAGGAGAAAGTGGCTAACAATTACTCTTTTTTTTTTTTTTTTTTGGCTACCTCCAGTGGTCAAATCTGGTCACTTCTTTTCTTTCCACAATTTGGGATAAATGATATGCTGCCACTATAGGAAGAAGCAATTATTTTGTGTTCTATCTTCCCATTCCCCACAGATCTAATAATGTGTGGTTCCTTGTTGACCTGATCCAATCTCAAGGCTATACAAGTTGATAATCTGGTATTGACAAACCAAGTGTTCATCATCAACACTCTAAAGACCACATACTTGAGACTCTCCACAGAGGCATATAAGCTTTTCTGTCTCTAAAATATGGCATTGTTTCAGCTTCATGGTTGTGTTCTAGAAAGTTACTCAATGTAACATTTTGATCAATGAGGAGCTCTCTTCTTTGGTCCCTGCCTTGACTGCTTTTCACAGATCATT
>NC_138380.1:55275607-55294119 GCF_054177405.1 Leptonychotes weddellii
CCCCAAAGACACAGATGTAGTGAAAAGAAGGGCCATATGCACCCCAATGTTCATAGCAGCAATGTCCACAATAGCCAAACTGTGGAAGGAGCCAAGATGCCCTTCAACAGATGAATGGATAAAGAAGATGTGGTCCATATATACAATGGAATATTATTCAGCCATCAGAAAGGATGAATACCCAACTTTAACATCAACATGGATGGGACTGGAGGAGATTATGCTAAGTGAAATAAGTTAAGCAGAGAAAGTCAATTATCATATGGTTTCACTTACTGGTGGAACATAAGGAATAGCATGGAGGACATTAGGAGAAGGAAGGGAAAAATAAAGGTGGGGGGGAATCAGAGGAGGAGATGAACCATTAGAGACTATGGACTCTGAGAAACATACTGAGGGTTTTAGAGGGGAGGGGGATGGGAGAATGGGTTAGCCTGGTGATGGGTATTAAGAAGGGCATGTATTGCAAGGAGCACTGGGTGTTATATGAAAACAATGAATCATGGAACACTACATCAAAAACTAATGATATACTGTATGGTGACTAACATAATAAAATTAAATTAAATTAAAAAAATAGTAAATGGAAGACAAGACAGTACAGCTGATATCATGAAAATACAAAGGGCCGTAAGAGACTACTATGAACAACTATATGCCCACGAACTGAAAAAGTTTAGAAAAAATGGATAAATTCCTAGAACAGACCAATAGTAAGTAAATTGACTCAGTAATCAAAATTCTTCCAACAAAAAAAGACCAGGATCAGATGGTTTTATTGAATTCTACCAAACACATAAAAAATAATGCCAAATCATTTCAAACTCTTCCAAAAACTGAGAGAGGAGGAAACACTCCCCAACTTATTTTATGAGGCCAGCATTACAGATACCAATGTCAGATAAGGACACAAGTAAACTACAGGCCAATATCCCTGATGAACATAGATGCAAAAATTCTAACGAAATAGTAGCTAAGTAAGTTCAACAGCACACTGAAAGTATTGTACAACATGGCCAGTGGGATTCATCCCTGGGATGCAAGGATGGTTCAACATATGCAAATCAATAAATGTGACACATTGTAGTAATATAAAGATGAAAATCATATTAGCATGTAAACAGGTGTATATTATATTAACAGATGACAAAATTTAACATCATTCATGATACAAACTCTCAACAAATTGGGTTTAGAAGAAATGTACCTCAATTTGATAAAGTCCAACTATGACAAGCCTACAGCAAACATATACTCAAAAGTGAAATGGTGAAAGCTTTTCATCAAAGATCAGGAACCAGACAAGGGTGTCCACATTGCCACTTCTATTCAATATAGTGCTGGATATCCTAGCCAGAGCAATCAGACAGGTAAATGAAATAAAAGTCAGCAACATTGGAAAAGAAGTGAAATTTTTATATTTTCAGATGATAAGAGTTTATGTAGAGAAAATCCCAAAGATTCCACCAAAATATTCTTAGAACTCATCAACAACTTTAGTAAATTTGCAGGATAAATTATCAACTTATAAAAAGGACAAACTAAGTATCATTTGTAATATACTAACAATTAATCATCTGAAGATATAAAATAATTCAGTTTATAACATTATCAAGAACAACAAAATTCTTAGAGATTAATTTAACCGGGATGCCTGGGTGGCTCAATCGGTTAAGTGTCTGTCTTCTGCTCAGGTCATGATCACAGGGTCCTGGGATGGACTCCCACATCAGTTTCCATGCTCAGTGGGGAGCGTGATTCTCCCTCTGTCTGCCGCTCCCTCTGCTTGTGCATGCATGCACTCTCTCTCTTTCTCTGACAAATACATAAAATCTTTATTTAAAAAATTAACTTATCCTAGGAGGTGAAATATTTCTGCTTTGAAAATATTGACAATGATGACAGAAATTAAAGACACAAGTAAATGGAAAGATATCCTATGCTTATGGCTTGAGAGAATTAAATTGTTAAAATATTTATACTACAGAAAACCATCAATAAATTCAATGCAATCTGTACGGAAACGCCAATGGCATTTTTTTATTGAAATATATAAAAAAAAATCCTAAAATTTGTATGGAACCATGAGACCACAAATAACGAAAGCAATTCTGAGGAAGAACAACAAAGTTGGAGGCATTATGCTTCCTGATTTCAAATAATATTACAAAGCTATAGTAGTCAAAACAGTATGGTACTGGCACTAAAAAAAAAAAAAAAAAAAAGATGCAAAGACCAGTCAAACAAAATTCAAAGCCAGGAAATAAAGCCACACATATATGGCAACTAACATTTGATAAGGGAGTCAAGAATACTCAACTGAGAAAAGACAGTCTCTTCAATAAATAGTGCTGGGATAAATTGGATATTTTCATGGCAAAAAATTAAAGTGGAGCCCTATCTTACACTGCTTATGAAACCAAACTTGATACAGATTAAAAATTTACAAGACCAGAGACCATAAAACTTCTAGAAGAAAACCTAAGGAAAAATCTTCTTGATATGTCTTAGCAATTATTTTTTGGATAGGACACAAAAACACACGCAACAAAATCAAAGGTAAAAATGTGCACTACATCTAACTAAAAAGCTTCTGTAAAGCAAAAGAAACAACCAACAAAATGAAAAGGCAACCTGTGAAATGGGATAAATAATTTACAAACTACACATCTGATAAGGGGTTAATATCCAAAGTGTCTAAGGAACTCAGACAAATCAATAGCAAAAACAAAACAACCTAAACAATTTTAAAAAAAAAAGAGTAGAGAAACTGAAAAGACATCTTTCCAAAGAGGATATCCAAACGTCCAAAGGTACACACACACAAAAAAAAACCACTCAACATGTCTAATCATTAGGGGAATGCAAATTAAAACCACAGTGAGATATCACCTCACATCTTTTAGAATCACTATCATCAAAAGAGAAGAAATGACAAATACTGATGAGGATGTGGGCAAAAGCAAACCCTTGTGCTCTGCTGGTGAGAATGTAAATTGGTACAGAGTCTGTGGAAAACAGTAGGAAGGTTTCTTATTAAAAACAGTACTACCACATGATCCAGTAAGTCTACTTCTAGCTATTTATCTGAAGAAAATGAAATCAGTATCTCAAAGAGATATCTGTACCCACCATTCTTATTGTAGCACTATTTTTAATAGCCAAGGCATGAAAACAATGTAAGCATCCATCATTAGATGAATGGATAAACATAACACACACACAGTTTAGCCATAAAAAATAAGGAAATCCAGCCATTTACAACAGCATGGATGGAACTTGATGACATGTTACAAATAAGTCAGAGAAAGACAAATATTGTATTATTTATATATGGACAAAAGCTATTTCTGTCATACATTTTATTTCTACATTTTTATAAACCCAACAATATATTGTAATCAAATTTAAAAAACTTTTAGAGCAGTTTTAGATTTATACAAATATTTTGATGGTAGAACTAGTTCCTCTATAACTTGAATTCAGTCACCCTATTAACATCTTGTGTTAGGATATATTTGTCACTGTGTGCCTTAATTGGGATGTTTCTAATGTTTTTATCATGTTTAGAAGTAATGTGTTATTGAAACGAAGTCCCTAGAGATAAAGTGAAATTCTCATCACATAGTGTCAAGAGTACATAGTATCAATATAACCTCAGTTGATGTTAACTTTGATCACCCCACTTGAGATGTGTTTGTCAGGTTTCTCCACTGTAAAGTTACTCTTCCTCCTTTTCCATACTGTACTGTTTAGTAGCAAGTCACTAATGTGGCCGAAGCTTAAGAAGTGGGGTTATGTAAGTTTCATCTCTTCGAAGGGGATTACATGAAATTATTCTGCATGGGATATTTGTCTAATTGCTCCCATATATTTATTCAGCATTATTTATACAATATTTTTATTAGTATGGACTCATGGAGCAACATAGAATTTTATCCTATGCATGCTCATTTTGCTATTTGGCTAAAAATTTAAGGAGACTCTAAAAGGATTTCTATAGCTTTTCTGTATAGTTGTGCTGTCTGTGGTATTCTGTCTTTAAAATTCTACTACATCCTGCCCAAATTGTCTCCTGAACTATTCCAAAGTGTCGTGCTCTGTTTGGGTTCTTGTATTTATGCAGGAATTTAGAAATTGCCATCAGTCGTAAAGCTGAAATTTCTTCCTCAAAAGAACTGATTAAAATGTCATTTTTTATATTTCCCTAATCTAGTGTTATTTAAATAGTCTAATGATTCTAGAGATTTTAGTAGATGTCTCACAACAGGGTTATGACCAAATACATTTGGGAAATGTTGGCTTGAACCAGATTTTTTTTTAATTATTTTTTAATTTCAATCTCCAAAATGAGATTGCAGAGGGCATTACTTTCAAACCTAACGTTATCTATGTAAATGGAAAATTTCACAGTATTATTTACTAGATAGAATATTGGTAATACTTGTCACCATGCCCCATCACATGGTGTGTCACAGAGGAGGGGTCCTCAGATTTCAAACATTTGACTTCAGGAATTGGAAATTAATTTTAGATTACATTTACTAAAGCCTCTTTAAAATTTCATTGCTTTTCTTGCAAGAAACTTTTCATTAATCAATTGTGCTTTTATTTCCTTTTTTTCCATTGTATATGCCACTTTTTCATGTATGAAAGTTGTAGGTTTCTATATTTGCTCTCCCTCTTCTACCACTTTCTGCCTATTTTTCTAACTTGAATGGGAAAACCCATTCATTTTTCTGAACTGTCTTTATCTCTCTGTAAGGTTGAAGACTATTTTGATTAAACAATTGCTGTTTTGATTGTTTTCTTTCTCTATCCATTTTCTTTTGTGTTGAGCAATTAGACTCCATATGCTTTTCTTTGACCCTAAGATGCTATCTTTCACTTGATGTGTTCAAGTATCAGGCAACTTAAATACTACTTTGATAGACATTTATGACAGGTATTTTACAGCTAACTATCTCCTCAGTGGCCTTTCCATACTCTCAGATACAAGATTCTGTGAAACTACTATATCTATCAGAATACTGGCTTACATTTGTATTCATTTATTCTTGCCCCTAGAGCTAACTGAGTTGACTTAAAATGTCTTGGTGTCTTTTTAACATACACCCTCATCCTGTTTTTGTAGCTATTTCATTTCTAAATAATACTTGAGTGGTCTTTATCCTCAGCTTGCTGACTGGTATAACTGCAAAAGCCAGCCAGAGAATATCACAATGTTCTCTGGGAAACTCTTTTGAAATAAATCACAAGTGGCTGCCTATCTGAAGTTCACATAATGTTCTTTTGTTGCCCATGTCTGAATAACCATAGAACACATCTATTCCCAAGGTCTTTATAATTATGGTTCCAAAAAATACCCATGTAGTTCTACAGACTTACACCTTTGAATTTGATTGTCATAATGGAATTGTTCTTTACTGGATTGTCTCTCATCTCAATTGCAAACCATACTGAGTTTATCTTAGGCACACCTGGCTTCCCCTAATTGCAGCTAAGTTTTGCTGTTGTGGAGTACAGCCTCTTCTCTCTCTATTCATTCCTTTGCTCCTCATTAACCACCATAATCTCCTCTCTGGAAAGTAGCCCTCCTGCCATTCATTAAAAAAGGGTATTTAATTCAATGCATAACATGTACCTTGCATTTAAAGGAATGTTTCTAGTTGTAAAATGAATGGTTTTATTCCAATGCCATAAGAGTTATAGTACAAGTGAAATCAATGGTAGAAAAGGTGGAGTGAAAGTGGGGCATCTGAATACCCTGATAAAAACATCATTGCTTGAGCAACATTTTGGGCTGATTCCAACTAGCTTGGTGATCTATTTGCTTCAAAAGCCTGAAAAGATATCCTCTTTCCACTCCACAGCTCTCCTATCCCCTGTGACAATCCCCAAATTTTAATGTGAACACTTTTTTTTAGGAAGGAAACAAGAGATTGTTAAGAACACCAATTCTGAAATCAACTGACCTTTCTGCTGACTTTACTCTTTACCAGATGGGTATGCTTTGCCAAGTTATTCAATTCCCCTAAGCTGCAGTTTTCTCATCCAAAAATGGACAAATTGTTTGAGATTCCCCCATAGAGTTCTTTCAGAATTGAATGAAATAATTCACATAAAGCAGACAGCATAATACCTCACAATAAATGCTTACCAATTCATAGTCATTGTTTTTCCTTATTGTATATTAATGTTAAGGATTTCTTCTATTTTGAAAAATAAGTTTCAAGTCTTCAACTAATACTGGGTATGTTTCCATTTTCATCATTATGAGAAATCAGAACTAAATTTTTGCCTTCTGTATTTCCTTGTTAACCCCATGATGCTATTGATACCGTTTACTGGTAACACCTAAATTTGTACTCAACCTTACTGGGAAATGGACTAGTCACAGCAAGGATGTGATTTCAAGGTCACTAGGGAATCTCCTACCCAAATTGTTATCTCCCAACTGGAAAATTGATGCCTAAAAGACCACACTAATTGATGTATAAAATTTATAGAAGTCTTAGGTTGTAAGAAATGTCCCAGTTCTTCTGGAGAGAGGTCAACCTTAGAAGTGACTTATTTAAATGATATAACTATTATCTAATGTGTGACTAGAAAACAGATGTCATGAATCCAGTTCAGTATTATCTCTGGCATGATTTTTTTTTTCCTTAGGGCTTATCAATGTGTTGTTTTGTTTTGTTTTGTTTTGGAAAGAAGGTGTATTCATTGTTACTAATCTTTTCCCTGTTGGAGGCAAGTCAGGACCAGTGAAAGAAGCCAAATTCTAAGATTCAGAATACTAATAACACAAAGGGCCAATTTTGCAATTTTCCTAAACCTTCTTATATTTATGATCTTTTTTCTTACTTCTTTTATTTCTTACTACTATTTTGCTCCCTCAGTGATAGCTACCTTGCTCCCCAAACACATACCATGACATAGGAAGATAATTTGTTGCTCTATGACCTTCGGCTTTGGTCTAGATGTATTTTTCCTTAATCACCTTCAGTTCTTTTCCTGAAAATAGTGAGGCATTTTGTTTCTTTGACTGAGGTTGTTAGGATGGGATGGAGCTTGGTGTGTATGTTTGTTTGTATGTGTGCATGTGAGTAGCTGTATGGGGATGGGAGGAGAGTGTTTTTATGAGACCTACAGGAAAATTTACCTGCAGGGAGCTACTACTCATATTTATTTTCAAAGATTTTCAAAGATTAAATTCAATGAAGTAACTAATCTATAGAGAAGGAACTGAAAAAGTTAATGAAGCCCACACTATTTTATCTTAACAGTTGAAATTGTGTAATTTCTATTGTTCTTTCTGCAAGTTCACCGATTCTTTCCTCTATTCTCTTCATTCTATTTACTTCATTTTTTTATTTTTTGTTTATGTTTTTCGGTTCTAAAATTTTCTATTTAGTTCTTCTATCTCCAATTTCTTTGTTAAAACTTTTTTTTGCTAAAACTTTTTTTTCCCCCAAGAATGTTTACTTTCCCATTAAAACATTTTTATGATGGCTGTTTTAAAACCCTAGGTAACTCCAAAACCAATGTCACCTTGGTGTTGGTATGTATTATCTTTTTTCATTCACGTTGTCATTTTCCTGGTACTTGGCCTATTTTTTATATCATGGGGACATTTTTGTTACTCTGTTATGTGATTCTGGATCTTCTGTTTCAGCATCATGCTTCTGACAGTACAACAGTGGGAAAAAGAAAGCACTAACTCCTTACTGCTAGATTAGAGTGAAAATTCAGGTTCCTCACCTGTCCTCCATTGATACCTATATGTAAGGAGGCATCTCATTACTACTTCTCACATGGCCTTCACTGGCAAGAGTGTGGGTCTCAGTACTGCTAGGCGGGGATTAAAGTCCTGCCTCTCCACTTGACCTTCTCTGACACCAATGGACAGAATCCCTCACTATATTTGAGGAATGGAAGTCGAGGCTTTCCATTTATCTTTGGGGCAGAAATGGGCTTGGGGGGCTACAGTTTTTTTCCATGGTGTTGCCGGATTATGACAGTATTTTAAAAAAAATTATTTATCTTGCTAAGCTGCCTCACTCCTGGTCCTTTGAATAGAAAGATTAGGCTTGGGGGCTTTTTTGTTTTTCCTTGTCAATGTTTCTGAATTGCCAGCCTCTTAAACACCCAGTTCAAAATATATATGGCCAAAAAGAAAACCTAGAGAACCACCATGCCACTCCTTGGGTCCCAAGTTCCCTAGCCTGTCTTCAGCCTTCTAACTTTCTGAGTCTTCTTAGGTTTTTTGCTCTCCTCAACTCAAGGAGAAGTAGGAAGTGTGTTTCCTCTATCTTGATTGAACTGGAAGTTCCCACTCCCTACAGTTCTCCCTATACTTCTACAACCTGTAACTTAAGATTTTTTTTTTACATTTTAAGTATTTTAAAAACTTCAAAATATTATTTCATGATACAAAAATTATATGAAATTCAAATTTCAATAATTTAATACATAATTAAATATGTACGAGAACACAGCCCTGCTCATTCACTGTGTATTGTCTGTAGCTTCTTTCACACTGCAACAGCAGAGTTGAGTATTTGTGATGTCACAGACCAGATGGCCTACAAGGCTTGAAGTCCTTAGTATTGGATATTTACAGTAAAAGCTTATTGATTCCTCATCTTTATGTTCCCCCTGGCCTCACCAATAATGTACCTCAATATCTTATTTCTTTTTTTTCTCTCTCCCACCCAGTATTATTATTGCATCTGTGAGGGAATCACCACACAAGGCTTCCCTGCTTTAGTGTTCCTCGCCATGCATTCTTATCTATAGTTTCTTCCCAGGCACTCCAGTCCAATACTCAGACAGGACCCAATCACCTTTTTCTCTCCAAAAATGCCTTTTTAGGTTTTTAACCAGAAGAAAAAAATCAAAACAAAAAAATCCCCAAAACTAAAAACTGAACTAAATATATGAAACAGTGGTTCTCAAAGTCATTAGACTTAACACAATCAAAAACACAGATTCCTGCAGGATGTCAACAAATGTGGTGATCCCTCCTCCGATTATTGTTTTTCAGGTCACAGAACCAACAGGCACAACCAGGAAGGAGCTCAAGTCTTCCTGAGTTGTAGAGACAAAGCTCAGAGTTGGATGGACCAGTGTTACTGAGTTTATAAAACAGAATACCAAAGACGAGAGTTGCACAGAGTTAAATCTCAGGAGATCTGTAGAGGGTCCTCTCAAGTATTTAGCTGAAAACTGATTAGTGTATGCTTCACAGGCAACTACTCTAGGTTAGAAGACAGACCAACTAAAAAGAATTACAGAAGGCAATACCTGTTGCTCACATAGGACAAGGAATAGTATTTCCTTTTCACCAGCCAAACAAGCCACAATTTTTTTCAACTGGGCATGGGTAGGTTAGTACTCAGCAAGATCTTGTCTCAGCAGTAAAGGAAAATTAACATTAGGCTAAATGCAGTTCTCGTCCCTCCAAAACAAACAAACAAAAAACAGATAAAATATATCTGAGTAACAACCCCATCACACAAAAAAGCTCAAGGTACTTAGAAGAATACAATATTATACAGAATATAAGAACCCAACAAGATAAAATTCAAAATGTCTGTTACCAATTTTTTTAAAGAAAGGAAAATATAACCTGTCGTGAGGAAAAAGTTTGAAAAAAAAATCAATCAATAAAAATGAAATAAAAGTCATGAAAGGAACCAGCCAAAAAGGATACATACTCTTTGGTCCCATTAATATATAATTTTAGAAAATATAAACTAATTAAGAGGGACAGAAAGCACGTCATTCACACCCTGTGTACCAGAGATGTGGCAGGGGGGACAAAAGGGATACATTACTAATGGGAATGAGAAAACTTCTTTTGTGAGTGGTGTTCCCTGACTGGATTGTATTGATGTTTACATGGGCATATACATATGTCAAAACATATCAAATTGTACAATTTATTTTTTTATTTTTTTTTAAGATTTTATTTATTTATTAGAGAGAGAGAGAGAAAGCACAAGCAGCAGGAGTGGCAGGCAGAGGGAGAAGCAGACTCCTCGCTGAGCAAGGAGCCCGATGTGGGACTCGATCCCAGGATCCTGGGATCATGACCTGAGCCGAAAGCAGACGCTTAACCGACTGAGCCACCCAGGCATCCCTCAAATTGTACAAATTAAATACATGAAGTTCATTGTTTACAATACCACAAACTTTTTTAAAAGAGCATGAAAGGGAACAATTGGAAATGGAAACCAATTCAGAACATGACACAGTACAAAAATAACAATGCATTTTTCCTGAAAATTGCAGGGATTCCATCTATACACACAAAGGGACACTGTAATCTTATTTAAGGTTGCTGGACTGAACTACAGGAACATTTTTTGTTCACTAAATCTGGAAATCCTAGTTTTGTGACAACCTCACTCAGAAAGAAATGGACTTCTCAGCTCCAGTAAAGCACTAATGCCCATTTATGAATATATAGCATACTAATAAGTCCTACTATTAACTTATTTTAGCATGTTAGTACATAGTCCTTCTGAGTAAGTGGATAGTAAAAGGCTATGGAATTATTTCTCAGTAAGCTGCAAGAAGCAAAACAAGGTTTGCAGTACATTAAATGGTCTCTACTAGACCTCATACCATTCTTGTAGAGTCTCCTCTTTACAAGGCAGTGGTTAAGAGCACAGATCTGGAGTAAAAGCATTCAAATCACAGTTCTTATACTTACTAGTTGTGTGATGGGGGAAAGTTATATAACCTTTGGGTCTCAATGTCCCCATATGTAGACTGAGCACCATAATATTATGCTTTTGTTGGGGTTAACACTGATGCAATAGAAGTGCTTAGTCAGTGTCTGACGCATAGTGAGTACTGAATCCATACCAGTAATTGTATTATTCCAACACAAATAATATACCCAAGTAATATTTACAATGCTTCAGTAATCACATGCACAGCAGAATCTTTGACAAGCATTGTTCTCATTTACTATTTCCTTACTGGTCAATTTTCATTGCAAATTAATGGATTTATTGTATAGCAATACATCCACGTTGTGCACACAAAAAAATGATTTACTACAAAGAAATAGAAATTTGCTCCACATGGTGACAATTAGGTAACTTATCTCAGATGTTTTTACTAATTCGTCAGTTAAGTCTATTTAGTAAAGCTTTCTACATATACTATATTCAGTATTTTGAGGACAAAAAACTGTATATAAATATGTTTTTGGCATTAGATTCTTATTTTTTTGTAGATGTTTTCAATGATTACACTGCTGACCTCAGGGGAAAGTGAAAAATTAATTCCTTAATTGTGCCTTTTTCCTCGGGTTTACTTTCTAGTCTATTATTTAACACAACAAACAAACGAAAATGTCCAACTAATTGTACCCTTTATTAAGTGAAGTTTATAAATGTTAAGTCTGCAAAAATATATCTCTTTAATGTTTCAAATATTTTGAGATTTCAGGAATGATTTTGAATTTCCACTGAAGTGCAAAAAACGTCATTATGTAATAACTTTTACAACTAGGATCACCATCTCAAAGATTAAGTTTAGATACAACAAGGTAAGCAAACAAAATAGTCTTAAATTTTCATGATGAAATAATCATCCTCACCTCATTGTGTGGGCTGGCTAGGTTTTCTTTCTTTTTTTTAGCTATAACAACAATGTCAAGTATGCACAGAGCTATTTATAATTTGAAAAAGCATGATCACCATGAACTCATGGCCTTTAGTTGTTGTTAAGAATTTGACATATGCTCCAACCCCCAATTAGCAATGATAATTGTTAATAAACCCAAATGTTATTGGGTTGCAATATGACCCTTCTTATGTAATCTCCAAATGTTATATAATTTGGGCAAACGTCATTTGGTCCAAAACATGAAATGCAGTAACACTGTATTAGATGATAAACAACCTCAATGAAGCATCAGTGTCATAGATAGATCATTCTGTCATATAAAGCATTTCTCTCTATTCAGAGGAGAAAAAAGAGGAGTTGGCAATGATTTTCTTTTTCCAAAATCAAGGAGTGTGAAATTTTAGTGTCTTCACACCTGATTATGGATAAATGTGCAGACATTGTGCACATGAATATTCTGAAAATCTAATTATAGTTTCTAAAATGTTTAAAAGTATAGTTTCTAAAATACATTTCTAAAATATATAGCATAATTATATGTAAGAATAAGCAACCTAACCTCAAAACACCTAAATCCTTCCTATTTACTCACCTTACTGCATTTAAATGTTTCATATCCTAGTGGAATATAATATAGTGTGGTACTGCATAGCTTTATGCTTATACGTATGTTTTGCAACTAAATTTCACTAAGAAATAGACTGCGATTGGAAATGGTTCTCAGTTTGAGGCTGTTTGTTTTCAATTAATCTTTTAAAGAGTTTAAATATATGTAGACACACATAAAATATATAATTATATAGTATCTGAATAGGACAGTTGTATCCTTTATATATTAATTTATAATACACGTTAAAAGATACTTTAAAAACTATACAAGACTACCAAATAAATATAATCTGATGGTGCTTCAGAGCCAACAAATGGATTTTGAGATAGCAACGTATGTAACTGAAGACATCTGTGCAAGGGGTGAAATAATGAGACAGACCAACTGTACGAATGACAGTATCGTCAGCTAAATTCTGATTGAAGAAACCTTTCAAATTTAAACAAACTTAGCTGCCCATAATAAATATATGTTTTCCATATTCTTGACAACACCCAAGGTAAATTATGTATTGAAACCCTCAAGGGAAGAAGCAGATTGCATTAAGAATAATGTATATTAAAAAAAAAAACAAGTTTGGCCTTCTACTGGATAGAAATCAATACATAAGATGAAGAGTTCACATTCATAATAAAATCTTTCTAAGTCCTAGAACTACCATGTTTCGTTAAGTTTTCTTTTGAGCAAAAATGGAAATGAGCTGAATGAATATATGAAAAATGCAGTGGACTTGTAGTCTGGTAGGAAAGCATTTCCTAATGTACAATGATTACAAATGGACAAGGTCCCAGTGGCTTTAGCACATGCAATGTCAGATAGTGTATCACCTGACAAAATGATGTCTTACTTAGGAATATTACGATGGAGTAATATTTTAGGCTTAGTTATCATTACAGGCTAATTACATTTTTAGCAGGAGATTTTAAGCATGAAAAAATCACTAAGAGTATATGGAAGCAAATATCTTTTATTTTCAGGTAGATAGCACTTTATAACAGGAAATAATGATAGGATATTGTAAACATCTTTTGCCTACCTTTATATTTCAGTAGCTCAATATAACCACATTTCTCCAAAGACTCATTCTGTTATTGAAAGGTAATGGTGGGAACCAACTTAAGAACATGTAAAATGCAAGATTTTTTAATCAATGAGAAGCTATTAATTTAACCAACCCTTCCTGTAATAATATTGAGACAGACTGTCTGCCTGTTTCTACATTATAGCTAGCTTTGCAATCTGTGTAGAATTTAATGATGTGTGTAATTTTTGTGAACTTATTGATTCTGAGAGATTCAAAGATTTTAATGCTACTGAACTTTAGTATTTTTACCTTTCATTTATCTTATATACGGACAATAATATTTTAGTGCCAGTTGTTGATCTCTCTGTATTGTCTCTTATACATTACCTACTTTTCTCTAAATTGACATGGAAAGTGTCCTTAGAAGAATATACGATTTATTCTGCTCCTCTCCCTACTCTTTCATATACTTTATATTCAGTTATTTTGTAGTTTTAGTTATTTTTTTCTTTTGAGTTGCATCATCTACAACTCCTAGATTTGTATACAGACATATTTTTTACCTGTAAAATCATCACATACCTTGTATCTTGACAGTATTTTCATGCCCTGGTAAGTTAAGACAGCTTCAGGGTAACTTAAGCAAGCAGTTAATTCATTAAAGCAAACTTAAACTCTCTATTAATTCTAGTAGTCTAAGAGGTCTAATATGTTTGAATATTTCAGTAAGTTACATGAAAAAGTGTCACATATAATATGAAAACCGGGTTCATAGCACTACATTTTGTGATTCACCACACAGCACAGCATTAATGGCCATTTATCCAACACAGACCAGAAAATGTTGGGAGTGTTTGCTTTACGTCATAACCGATTATTTGAATTATGCAAGGATGATCTCTATGATGTTTGCATACTGGTAATATCCAAGTTTTAATATGTTTATAAAACTATTCAAAGAACGGCTACTTGTGAGGGTCATGAGGGTCTAACTCTCTGTAAGGTGGCTTCAGCTGCACCTGCTTATCTAGTCCAGGACCTGAAAGACAGTGGGGTGGATGTGGAGTGACCAGGGAGGAAAGGGAGGAACCCTGCTGCCCAGTGACACTCATCGGTTGTTCACACCGTTCTGGCTAGGCTGTTTCTCCCCCTTGTCAATGGCTCTTCAAAATCTACCTACTTGACCATTATGAAATAGGAGAAAATCTCTCTAATTTGGGAGTTCTGGCCCTCTCTGCACCTTGAGGGGGTCCAAGGACACAGAGTGACTATCCTGAGAGAAATCAGGTGAGAAGAAACCCTACTGGATCTGCCCCCACTTTGAGCGTACAACCAGGAAAGGTCCTCTGCAATGGGCCTCTCCGACCACACTGCACATCAGGTGCCCAGGGAACAGCTGTTCTGCCTGATTGCGCCAGTTTCAGTTTTCAACAGGAGCTTGGGGGTCAGAGCCACGAAGTAGAAACACCTGTCAGGGAACACACGGAGTCTCAAAAGAGGGTGTGATGCAGATTTTAAAAAATGCAAAGAAAAAAAAGTCTGCTTAAATGCTAGCTCGCAGGCTGTCCAGAATTGAACTCAGTATGTTCATGGCATGTTTTCTCATCATGCTAATCTTAAAAAATCACTACTGAGAGGAGACCTTGTTGGTCATTAAAGGCAGACCAGAGCAATTCTACACTTAACTTAGTTTTTACATAGAACATTTCTGGGTCAATTTTCATTTTGAGAAAAATTCAGGTAGATGCAAGTTTGTTCCCCCCTGCTTAAAAGGTTTAAAAACCTTTGCTTTAGAGAATATTGATACCTATTTTAATTCCTTGGGGATCCATCAATTAAAACTGGAATAAGCAGATCAGAATGGATACTTCAATATAGATGACCAGCAAACTAGAAAACCCACATGTACCTAATGGAGAGCTGATGGTTTTAATGTTTGTTTCCTACCTATAACCAAACATGCCCCTCGATCCTTTATTGACTCAATTGGATCAATAGCCTTTAGTGTAGAACCTTGTCTAAGGCATTTTAAAAGAGTAAATTGCAACTACCCCTCACTCTTTATCAGGGGCACAGTTTTCCAATATTACATGGGCATATTTTTCCTGACAGAGACTACATTGCCACTTTCTAGAAAAGCTTTCTGTGATTTTTACTCATTATTGTATACACTGCCAGGTGACCATTGCAAGGGAAGCCTTCATTGCTCCGGTTCCTTTTGGAAACTGAGAGGTTAGAGTTCACAATGGCTAGTCAAACATACAGCTGTTTTATCAATTTTTCCAGCAAGTTGTCCTTGTTTTAAAGATGTCAAGAAAAAATATATATAAAGGCTCTGGAAATTCAGAGGCAGGAAACTTTATTTCCATTTTCCAAATTACTCTTTACCCCAAATGAAACAGACCATGCTTATCTGTAGCAACTCAATCTTCAGCATGCATCAGAATCCTGGGAGGGCTTGCTAAAATACAGATTTCTGGGCTATACCCTCAGAATTTGTTATCCAGTACGTCTGGGGTGGGATCTAGGGATTTGCTTTTCTGTCAGATTCCCAGGTGATGCGGGATGCTGCTCATTTCACTACCACACTTTGAGAAGCATGTATAAAGCTAGACAATGAAGTCACTCAGGTTAAGCTAACTTCTTCAATTCTTGAGGAAAATTTAGGCTTAACATTCCCCAATCCCCTAATTCATTTTCACATGTCTCTTTTATCATATTAAAACTACTGAATATTTACTTTGAATTCCCTTGATATGTGACCTGAATTTTCTTTTGGCTAAATATTTTTTCCTGCTTTTTGATTTACTCTAGTATTTTTTACTTTTTCTAAATGCAGTTTCTGTTGTCTGTTTCATGGCCATCTATTCATCAATTTCTTTTTTTTATTTTTATGTTATGTTAATCACCATACATTACATCATTAGTTTTTGATGTAGGGTTGCATGATTCATTGTTTGCGTATAACACTCAGTGCTCCATTCAATACGTGCCCTCTTTAATACCCATTGCCAGGCTAACCCATCCCCTCCCCTCTAGAACCCTCAGTTTGTTCCTCCGAGTCCATAGTCTCTCATGGTTGTCTCCCCCTCCGATTTCCCCCTCTTCATGTTTCCCTTCCTATTTTTTTTAACATATAATTTATTATTTGTTTCAGAGGTACAGGTCTGTGATTCAACAGTCTTACACAATTCACAGCGCATCACTTTTTGTAGCTACAGGATCCCAGATACTAGATTAATAACAAGAAAAAAATATTTTCATGTCACGGTATTAAATCACACGGAATTCCTGCACTTACAATGAATGTTTCTGATTCCAAAAGTAATATCTATTTGTCTTAGCATGGTTTCCCTAGCAAGCAGAGCCTGAAGTGAAGGATGAAGTACTACTGTGTATCACAAAATGCGGCCCCAGAAGCAGGAATATGGGAGGCAGACAGTGTGGCAGAGGAGGGAGGGCCGAGAAGACGATGTGTTTTACCCTGTCCAGCACTTGGATATCAAGTACAAATTGCTCATTCTCCTGAGACTGCCTCACGAGAGGCTTTTAAATGACTGCTTTTTAGGGCAGTTCATTAAAAAAGAAGAAAGTAATATCATCTCCCACTGGTCAAAGGTGAGCCCCACAGGGCATTAAATTCCCTTGTACTTCCTAATTGTGCACAGGTGAGCGCCAGAGGTTTTGGCGTTCCATGCCTCAGTATCAAGAGTGAAACCCCTAGGTTTATGCCCACAAAGGGGTCATCAGAGGTCCGAGAGAAACAGGTTACTCCCAGGGGCCAGGACAGGTACAATGGCCAAATGCTCAAGAAACAGGAGACAGCAAGAGAATCTAAAGTGGTCATAACCAAAGGTATAATACTCATTGTAGAACATTATCTTCCTTGTCCCTTCTGCCGTTTTAGGACAAGTGTTGAGCATTTTCTGTTTTTCCAATTCATTGTTGCTCTGACTTCTAGGAAATCAATCTCTCCCGACTCTGCTCTTATCTGTTGGTAACTCCTTATTGATCTTTTATGTGGATACCTTTTCCTTAACGTAAATTTAAATATTGTCTGGTGTTCTATCGTTGGCCATCTTCTCACTTCTAGTTTCCCTTGATAATCCAGTCTACTCATACCTTTAACGGACATCTGTATGTTCAAGGCCTCAAAATGCCCCTCCTGCCCCAATTTCTCTAATGAGCTGCAGACCCCTATAACTGGCAGCATGCTCCCTATCCGTACCTGGATGTTTCATACGAATTTTAGTATTGTCAAGGTTGAACAAATTATCTCCATTCCCAGAATTTGTTTCTCCTATAATTCTTAACATACCATCAGCCTTCACTTTCCCCATCCAATCTTCATGTAGTAGGAATGATTTTTTTTTTTTTAATGTCATGAATTTGTCTAGCCCTCTCCATTCTTACTACTGTTATCATCGCCTCTAGCTGGGATTGCTGCCTCCAGATTTTAATTGGATAGCTCCCTTTAGGGTTCCTTCTTATTGTATTGCTTAACTTACCTCAGCTGTTCTTTATGGTTTTCAGGATGAAGGACAAATATCTTGACATATCTTTACATGATTTGCTTAACTTCTTCAGCTTAAGCATTTACTACTCCTAGAGTTGCCCTGAGCTGCCATCAGTCATGTTCCCTAAATTTACCAACACTTATATTCTAGTTCATGAGCCAGCATTAAGTTCAGTCTTCATCTGATTCATGTTTATAGATTAAAATTCAGCTTTTCTAGGAGGTCCTACCTTAACAGTCCTACCCCAACCCAGACTTATCATGCTTCTTGTAGTTTTATTTTGTTTGCTCAGGTTGCACTGTGCCTTTTCTTATCAAACACCATAGGCAGGCAATCTGTATTCTAATATACTACGTACTTAAGTGAATTTAAATTGTGATTTTCTTAAGGGCTGGACTTGCCTTGAATATATCCTGATCCATATTAAAGGCCAGTCTATGTTTGAATTAATAAATAATAGTATTTACTGATGAAGTAATTTCATCAGTGTCACTTATGCTATATGAGTTATCTCACATTATCACCCCCCCTTTTTTTTGGCTGAAGAAACTAAGGTTTATAGAACATAAATAAATTGTCTGAAATCAAACAGCTAGTAAGTGACAAAGCCAGAGTCATTCTCAGGCATATCTGATTCCGGAACATTTGTCTTTATGACAGAGCTCCTTTGAAAGCACAAGGATTCAAATTCTCTCTGCCCCTTACCTTTTTTTTT
>NC_138380.1:55294619-55343235 GCF_054177405.1 Leptonychotes weddellii
TGGGTATTGAGGAGGGCACATTCTGCATGGAGCACTGGGTGTTATGCACAAACAATGAATCATGGAACACTACATCTAAAACTAATGATGTAATGTATGGGGATTAACATAAGAATAAAAAAATAAAAATAAAAAAATAAAACCTGCATCTCAATGTGCCAAAAATGGATAGTAATACTTGTGATGGATTTTTTAGATAAAATAAGCAAATATACTATACCAGCACAGAGTTTATAACAATTGTCTGTTATTATTTTTATTATTTTACTTATTTACTTAAATTTTAGGAGAGTAAGCAGGAGTAGAAAAATAGATCGCTTGATATGTCGTGAACAGGCTTAAAATTTTTTAGTTCACCAAAATTTAATAGAACAGGAACCTTTGTACTTTCCTAACAATAAGGGAAATAAAAACAATCATATCATGAAGTACTATATACATGGGAGACATTTTATTTGAAATTTATGGGAAATCACTTTGGAGAAATAATATGAAGGAGGAGAATCCTCAAAGGCAATAGATCATTTTATTGTAACTTTATACCTATAGCTGAAGTGGCAAAAACAAAACTGCGTTACATTTACTTGGGTTGAACACCAAGGGGGACCAGTAGAATAACACTTAACATTGAAGACCTGAGGAAAACCTCCTAAGGCAGCCTTGCACTTCTTTGCTTGCCTGTTAGTCTTTATTCTTGATATATTTTTCTTAAGAGGATTCAAGAGTAATACATTTTACTGCTAGTAACTTTTACCCATAGCTTCTTTTGAAGGGTTAAGGAGATATATGTATAATATGTATATATCCTTAAATATATATGTACCAACCACCAATCTATAATAAGTCAAAGATATTTAACAAGCCTAATTTTACTGATTTAATAGGGCTCAATAAATGGAAACTGTGCAGTCAGAATAATGAAAAGAGGACATAATTTATCTCATTCTGTTTGTGTCCTTTCTATGTTCTTTTGTCCTTTGATTGCACTGGTGGATAATATTATTTTGTTCCCAAGGAAATATGTCCCTTTGATTAGGTTGTAGATATTCTCTCATTTGTCACTGTTCTATCAAGCTATGCCATGTAACAGCAGGAACTCTTGATTATTTAATTGCTTGTAAGAACTCATTAAATCTGACTATCAATCATGGGACATATGGTAAACATCACCCAATGGCGTGAGAGGTTGTCGCAATGATCTGTCACTAGGGCAAACCCTTTTTTCAGCAATACAGACTTTGGTTTAGTTGTCTGATCATGATTATTTTTAATTGATATTGATTTACAAGTCAGGGCCATCTAGTAGCCTTAATCTACACTTTGAAGTTAATAATGTAAGCATTTATAATTTTATTAGAAACACACTCAAATGAATCTTTTCTTCTTTGTACCTGATTTTCTTCTGTAATAATTGAATTTATTCTTTCACAAACAGTACATAATAAATTTTGAAATCTATTATTTTTCTCTGGATAGAATTCATATAGTACTCCTTAATAAATAGAGTTTACAAAGTCAACATCAATACTTTGTTATAATCAGTTTTGGGGAAACAGCATCTTAGAGATTATTTCTGAAATGGTCCTTTTCAAATTAGAGAAAATCAAAACAGCTATTTTGCTAGGAGTAAAATCATAAAGTTTAAAACTAGAGTATTTTCTATTAAGTGACCATTTTAAGAACATCTATTAACAGCAAAGCTTTAAAAGAATCTAACCGTCCATTATTTTCAAGACTGGGATATAGGCTGCCATCAGGAATTCAATATAAAGTTCAATTTAAAATACAGTTCTATCTCATCGAGCCCATTTCTTAGAAAACCATGCATCTAGGGTTTATCCAAATCAGGTGTATCTAGAGGTGAGAAAAAAAATAAAGTCCTAATCTCCCTCTGCAGAAGGATTGATAAGCACTGAAGCCATCTGAAAATCATAATTCTAGCAGCCTTCAGAAATATATACCAGGGGCTTGTGCATGTGGAGGAACAAGTTTGGATTCTACTGATGAACCTTCTCAATACCTCATTCAACAAATGTTTGTGATTGCTGCTTACATTTCAGAAACAGTTCAGTGTGGTTCTTCCCCCTGGAGGACTGGAGCAATTAGAAGTTTTATTTTTCCTCCTGGCAAAAAACCAACTAGTTGGATGCTGTGGGGGTGAATTTCAGAAGGTTTAAGACACTTCTGTTTTGAAAATATCTTTGATAAATCAGGGTTGATAGGCCCATAATAGCAGAGACAGTATGAGGGTAATACATACAACAGCTACTTACTCTTTTCTGCACTGGAGTAGCATCGATGTAGGTAGGTTGGTTTTAAATGTGGAACTATTGTGTTGATAAGAAAAGAAGCACCACAAAGGCAAAAATGTCATCACACTATTTCACCCATAGTATTTAGAATGAAAATATAATAGGTGTTCCCTCCCTGTTGTCGCAAATGGCAAGGCTTCGTTAGTTTTCAGGGCTTAATCATATTCTCTGTGTGTGTGTGTGTGTGTGTGTGTGTGTGTATCTATGTCACATTTTATCCATTTATCTTTCAGTGGACACTTTGGTTGTTTCCGTGTCTTGGTTATTGGAAATAATGCTGCAATGAACATGGGAGGGCACGTATGTTTTTGAATTAGTGTTTCTGTTTTCTTCAAATACCCAGAGGCAGAATTGCTAGATCATATGGTAGTTCTAGTTTTAATTTTCTGAGGCATCTCCATACTGTTTTCCATAATGGCTGTACCAGTTTACGTTCTCACCAACAGTGCACAAGTGTCCCCTTTTCTCCGTATCTTTGCCAACATTTGCTATTTCTTGTCTTTTAGGTAATAGTCACTCAGGCCTAAAATGAATGAAATCTTGCCTTTTGTGACAACATGGATGGACTCTGTGGGCATTATGCTAAGTGAAATAAGTTAGGGAGAGAAAGACAAATACCATATGATTGCACTTATATGTGCAATCTAAACAGAACAAGACAAAAACAACAGAACCCCAAAACTCATAGCTGAAGAGAACAGATTGATGCTTGCCAAACATGGTGGATGAGGGTGCGCCAAGTGGGTGAAGGGAGTCAAAAGGTATGGATTTTTAGCTATAAAATATGTAAGTCATGGGAATGTAATATACAGCATGATGACTATAGTTAATACGATATTCAATATTTTAAAGTTGCTAAGAAAATAGATCTTAAAAGTTCTCATCACAAGAAAAAAATTCTAAAACTATTTATGGTGACAGATGTTAAGTAGACTTGTGGTGCTCATTTCCCAATATACACAAATATTGAATCATTATGTTGTACTCCTGAAACTAATATAATGTTGTACATCAATTTCACCTCAGTAAAAAATAAAATTAAACAGTAGTTGTTCAATAAATATTTGTAGCATAAATGAGTTAATGAAGGAGTGAGTCAATTACTATGAGGCTAGTACCCTTTTACCTCAAAGTGTTTCTGTGGGAGAAGACTTATTTTGTTTCTTAAAATTTATTTATTTAGTTCCTTAAAATTTCTGCAGTTAATATTAAGGCTATTATTCATTTTGGTCTACAATATGCTAACACTTTATAAATAGTATCTCACTTAACCACATAACAAGTTAATCCTTACGGAGTGGTTTTATGTGCTAAGCACTGTGGTAAACACTTTACTTGTATTATCACATGTAATTATTACTGTAAGTGTGTCTGTAGTAGATACTATTAGAAGTCCCACTTTACAGGAAAGGAAACAGTGGTTTAGTGAGGTTAAGCAACTTGTGTAAAGAGAGAAAACTAGTAAACGACAGAGTCCAGATTGGAATCCAAGTCTGCTGACCTAAGTCTTCACTCATAACTCAGCCGGTAAATATGGGACCCTTGTACTCCTACTGTTTTCTTCCACTCTGGGCTAATTGGCTATGGCACACGTCCTCAGAACACTTCTTAATATCGGGCCCCATGTAGACACTGTCCCTTGGTGCACAAGCAAAGCCATTTTGCCATTCGTGTGTTACTCTAAACTGCTTTTAACCACCAACAGTATGGGTACAACTAATTTATCGTATGTGCCTAGAAATAAAGCAATTATAAATGAAATATGAGGAGCAAAATAGTAAATCCAGCCTCTGTGTACCAAGTAAGAATGGTTGCACTTCCATTTTCCTTATAATGTTAGAGATCCTGAACCCACACAACAGATGATGATCGCTTCTCAGCTCACGTCAGGTAAGGTTAGACCTAGAGGAGAGTTTTCAACCCTGAAGGCCACTCATTCTTATTTTTCTTACTAACATGTGACTGAACACATCTGAAAAGCTTATTTGCTTTCCTTTCCCTGATTTCTGGGAGGGCAATTCCTCTTCCTGGGGGATAATTATTCAATAAGGATTTCCTCCCCCTTTAATCAATCCACATATAACCTTATCAATTGTGCTGTGAGACTTAATGTCACCTGTCTGTGAAGCTTGGCTTGGCACTGACAAGGGTTCCTCACTTTGTGCTCTATAGCACTTTCCTCTCATCACAGCGCTATCACTTACACTTGTATTACAATTTAAACCTTTGTGTTTCTGTCCTCGCTAGTAGACCCTGAACTCTCTGAGGGTAAACTCTTTTTAGGGCTGTATTTTACCCATATTTTACGAGTTACGCTGGGTAGGTTTCATCTTGTAAATTCTAATGTCCCTTAGTTGAATAACTATATGAATGACACAACCTGGCATATGCCCAGTATTCACACTCCACTTTTTATTTTATTCTCTAATTGTCAGTTTGTATGCTTGATCTTCTTCCCTCATCTTTAGATTGCCCACAGCACAGAGATTAAAGAGGTAACAGAAAAAAAATGTTTATTACATTTAATGAAACCTCTTTTCTTATCAAATTCAATTATTATATATATTCAAATTTTAGTATATTCAAATATTATATTAGTCAAATACTGAATCTGTTAATCTTTTGGATACATTACCAAAGTCGATTATGCTCATTACCCATAAGTCCCAGATATGCAAATTCTTGTGGGCTGTTTAAAAGCACCAACATGGATGAACTGAGCTGTTGGGGTAAATGATAGGATTTCTAGAAGTAAATAGTACACCCTAATAGATCTATATAGGTCTTCTCTATAGGAAATAAATTTACCATTTGCGGTGTCAAGAAACCAATGCTGCCATATGGAACCAGCGAAAATGACAGAAAGAATACAACATGGTCCTTTATTCATAGCACAGGCACTGTGGGATGCACTTGTCTTTTTATGATTAATTTAGACATTTTCACTAATAGATTCAAAGATAATTGCCAGATAAACAGCTGTGCTATCCCTACAACAGGAGAGGAAATGAGTAAGGGATATTAAATAAGGAAAAATGTTGCTCAGGTGCATTAATCTGGAAACTGGAGCTCATTGTAAGATGTTCTGTCTTCCTTGGTATTTGGATTTGAAAATCGAAGTATTAAGGCATAAGGACATGATAGGGCAGCATGAGAAGGAATAACATCCTTATAAAACCAAGGGATTATAATAATGTGATTATGAGTGAATGAGTCTTGCTATTTCAGTTTTCAGTCTTTTACTAAAACTTATGGTATACCTAAGAGGAAATGTTCAAAATATTTTTTCCATATGTGTACAAACCTTGAGTCAAAACATGTTTCAGAGAATATTTGGGATGTTAAAAAAACCTCATAGTAGGTGTTCTCTTGTTTATTTTAACACATTATTTTTCAAAAAAAAATATTTGTGAGTGTTCCAGTGTAACGTGCTGAAAGCATCGATGACTTCAAAATTGTTTTATGAAGTAATTGTTCCTGTTTCTAAATCAAACTCCTAGAAAACACATATCCTATTTGTAAATATGGAAAAGGCAATTGGGCAGTATCATCAAATTTACTAAATTTGATTTGATGCCAAATGTAAATAGACAATTGAATTCAGTAGTTGCCTTAATACGTTAAGTAATATCTCAGATACTTTGGTAACATTTATCTAAAACGGTTTTTTCTGTTCTATTTGCTTGCTTCACTTTTAATGAGTATAGTGAGCCACTGTACTTTTAAAAATCTTTGTACATGTAAACTATCAACTCAGGCCTTTATAGACTTGGCATATTGATGGGAACTGCATTATACTTATTTTATGACTTTCAGGTAGGTTAGTGCCCGTGAGGTCAGCTCAAGCGTAATGAATGTCATTTTAAAATACCAAGAAGCATGATTATTTTCATACTGATATTGCTGTGGAAAAACACCAAAGAGGCTGTGAGATTATGCCACAAAGTATAGAAACTGTTCCAGGAAGTAAGTGCATAAACTCAGCTGTGCAAGTGTACAGAAAAACCCATTAAAACCCATTAAAAGGACCCAAACTGTAGACAGAAAATAAAAAAGGATTGATCAGCTGCATCCATGAAGACAATATATTGTCCGTTTATTAATTAAAAGTACATTTTATATATTGCGATGTGATAAATAGTTGGGCTTTATAGGTTAACTCCCTCAGATCTGCACCGAGGGCTATTAGCATTGATAAATTATGCACTATGACATTTAACATTTCTGATCGACGGTCTAAAGGAGTGCTGTACCTGCAGCTTTGCTTCCGCTATTTACACAGCAATTTAGTCTGGCTATAGTTCACCGTGAAGTATTCCTCATACAAGTGGGCCTATCCCTCAAATAAGCATGTGCTTTTGTGGTTGTACGATTATACTAACAGAACCAGAATTAAGTCTCTTGGAGCATAACTGTCTCGATCAGATGACTTCTGATAGATCTAGACATTATTGGGTATCACCGGCACAATGAACTTAAATACCCCAACATATAGGACCTATTATATATATGATAAGGAAACCTATTTCTGAAATTTTTATATTAATAGTGTGTAATGCCAACCTATTTTTATACATTACCATAAGGACATTATCAAAAGACAAACTTTTCTTTCATGTTTCTTCCCCCACACTTTGTTCTATTTTTTAAAAATCAGCTTCTCTATTAACTTTTAAAAAATATGTTTGAAAAATTTTCTGAACAATGTAAAGTTTCTTTTTAAGATTCATCTATTTTAGAGAGAGACAGAGAGAGTACGTGCATGGGGGGAGGGGGAGAGGGAGAGAGAGCGAGAGAAAGAGAGAGAGAGAATATCTCGGGCAGCCCCCCATCCCCCCACCCCCCAACTAAGAGCAGAGCCCAAGGCCGGGCCAGAACCCAGGATCCTGAGATTATGACCTGAGCCAAAATCAAGAGCCAGCGCTTAACTGACTGAGCCACCCAGGAGCCCCTGAACTATGTAAAGCTTTAAAATCCACCCAAATATTTGTTTTTAAGGGCAGGCTTCAAGGACTCTGTATGCATAAATGGTTCATTTGGGAAAAGTGGAACACATAGTAAAGTAGAACTTAATAAAGTATGTACTAGGCAAAGGATTGCATATGCTATCACATATAAGTAAGACATTTTTCATTTTATCAAAGGATGTTCATCTTTAGTATCTTAATCTTGCCAACCATACCCTAAGGCATCAAAGAAAAAGTTTCTATCTTCAGCAAGTTTATAAGTAAAAGACTTCTGGAGTTTAAGTGGTTTGCCAATACTAACAGGTAGGAAACCAATAACCAAAATCCAGGTTATTCAAGTCCTGTTTATGGCCTTTTCTATTATAGTACACTGTCTCTTTTTATTCAAAGGTACCCTAAAAATGATGGAAAGTAAATAGTAGCTATTAAGTGTCAAGTGTATGTCAGGAATAACTATATATCTTCTTTTATTTCATCTCATAAAAACCCAGGCTATTTTCACTAACTATATAAATTATCCCACCCTAATGCAAATCCAGTAATAGACATCTAAAATAGTAGCTCTCAACCATAACTACACAATCAGTTGTTCATGGAATCTTTAAACTGTCCAGATGTGGAGATATATACTTCTGGTCAAGACAGAGTAACAGCAACTAGATTCAGCTTCCTATCTGATACAGCTATAATACAGACAAACTATATTCAAAAAATTGTTTTCAAGATATTGGACATCAGGCAGTGAAGGAAAGTGATCCCTGAAAGAAAGGAAGCAAATGAGTTGAGCCCTACAATAATTTCAATTTAATGTTTTGAGAGAGTTTACCGGCAAGGGGAGGGAATCTGGGCAGAGTTTGATGGACTTCTGGAGGTGATGATGCTAACAGTCCAGCAAAGGCAGCTAAAGTTCATAGAACAGAGTGCCAGAGAGGACAGAGGTGTACAAGGAGAGAATCCCAGAGGTTTATAGAAGGTCTCCTTGATTATTCAGCATATTATTGATGTGAAAAAAATTAGCCAAGGCTGGGGCAAGTATTACCCAAAGGATTGGGGGAAACAATACTAGGAATTTCCGTATAGCTAAGAATAGTATCTGTTCCCACCAGCCCAACTAAAAGGCATCATAATTCATGAAGCACTGGATAGGTTACCAAAAGTTACCCTCAGTATTGGAGAACAGGTAGTCATAGGTTAATGCTCTGGTCCTACTTAAAAACAAAAACAAAAACAAAAACAAAAACTTGGGGTGCCTGGGTGGCTCACTCAGTTAAGTGTCCAACTCTTGATTTTGGCTCAGGTCATGACCTCAGGGTTATGAGATTGAGCCCTGCATTGGGTTCTGCACTGGGCATGGAGCCTGCTTAAGATTCTCTCTCCCTCTCCCTCACTCACTTTCTCTCTCTTCATTCGCTCCCTGCCTCTCGCCCTCTTTACCCTCCTCTCTTGAAAAAATAAATAAATAAAAAATCTTAAAACCAAGGCATTAAGAGATCAAACTATTTCTAGGTAACTTAACTATGTCCAAGAAACTGGCACAAGAATATTTATAGAAATTTAAAACTGTCCAGGGATCAGCAAGATAAAATTCATATGGCTAGTATCCAATAAAAAAAAAATCAAGAATTTTTTAAAGAAGAAAAATATGACCCCTAACGAGAAGAAATTAGGATAGAAACTATCTGAAATGAAACAGAAGAAACACATTAAGCTCATCAGGGAGCTGTGGACAAGTGTTGAGTAGCTTAATATACATGTAATTTGAGTCCCTGAAAGCAAAAAAGAGAGCTGACAAATATTTGAAGTGATAATGGCCAAAATTTTTTCCAATTTTGATAATATCTGTAAACATGCGGATCCTAAAATCTTAATGAATCCCAACCATAAGAAACATAAAGAGAAGTACACAAAAACAAATCATAATCAAGTTTTGTAAAAGCAAGCATTAAAGGGAAAAATCATAAAAGCATCCAAGGAAACAAGAAACATTACAGAGAAAACAAACCAAAAAATTCTCATTGAAACAATGCAAGTAAGACGACAGTGGAGTAAGATTTTTAAAGCACAAAAACTAAAAAGAAACAAATGCCCAAACCTGTGAACCTACAATTTGTTTTCAGGCAGTATTACCTTTAAAAACAAAGGTAAAGTATTTTTTCAGACATATAGAAGCTGAAAGAATTCATAACCAGCAGAAATGTATTAGGAGAAATGTTAAAGGAAGTCATTCAAGAAGAAAATGAACATGTAGATTAATAGCACACATGAGATAGTATAACCTCATCTGAAAGCAGACTGGTAAGTTCAAGATATGTACAATAAACCCTAAAATAACCACTAAAAATAGGAGGTACAGCAGATGTAGGAGAAAAAAAAGGAATCATAAAAAATACAATAAATCTCAAACCAGAAAAATAAATGCCAAGCTAACACTAACATAAGGAAAGCTTGAGTAACTATATGAGTATCAGACTAAGTCTACTTCAGAGCAAAGATCATTACCAGGAACAAAGGGTAATTTCATAATGATAAAGGGGTCAATTAACCAAAGAAGAAAACACAATCCTAAACATACATACATCTAGCAAAAGTGCTTCAAAATACATCAAACAAAAACTGATGAAAGTATAAGAAAAACAGACAAATTCACAGTTATAACTGGAGAATCAATATCACCCTCTCATATCAGAGAAGCTGTAGACCGCCCCCCCCCCACCGCAAATAATCCATGGGGATAGAAAAGACTTGAGCAACACTATCGACCAATTTGACCTAATAGTTATATAACAGTCTGCCCAACAGCAGTAGAGCGCCTATTTCTGTCAAGAGCACCTGGACCAGGGGCGCCTGGGTGGCTCAGTCGTTAAGCGTCTGCCTTTGGCTCAGGTCATGATCCCAGGGTCCTGGGATCGAGCCCCGCATCGGGCTCCCTGCTCAGTGGGAAGCCTGCTTCTCCCTCTCCCTCTGCCTCTGCTTGTGTTCCCGCTCTCGCTGTCTCTGTCAAATAAATAAATAAAATCTTAAAAAAAATAAAAAATAAAAAGAGCACCTGGACCATTTATCTTGAGCAGTGAAAGAAATCTCCTATTTCAAAACATCAAGCCATGCCAATCATGTTCTCTAGTCACAATGGAATTACATTAGAAATCAAAACCAAAATGTTTCCTGGAAAGTCCCGAATATTGAAAACTAAATACACTTAAAACAACCTTTAAGTTAAAGAGGAAAATATAAAGTAGTATTAGATAACATTTGGGAAAATAAAATCACAACACATCAAAATTTGTGAAATGTAGCTAAAGCAGTACTTGCAGGAAAATGTAAAGCACTTAATGCCAATATTAGAAAAGAAGAAAGTTCATAAATCAGTAACCCCCAGCTTTCACCTTGAATAACTAAAGAACAAATCAAACCCAAAATAAAATGAGCAAAGAAAAGAAATGTAAGAGCAAACATTAATGAAACAGAAAGCAGAAAAGCAATAGGAAAAAAATCAATCAAACCCAATATTAGTCATTTGAAGTGATCAATAAAATTCATATACATCTAGTTAAACTGCTAAGAAAAAAATGGAAAGATGTAACCTAACCAATATCAGATTTGAGATGGGCTATAATATCACTATAAAATCCACAATATTCAAAGGATAGGGAAATATTAACAATTTTATGCCAATGAATTGTAGAACTTAGATGAAATGGAGAAATTCCCCAAAAGACACAGATACCTCTAGCTTATTCAAGATAAAACAGATAAACCTGAGTAGCCTGAAAACTATTACTGAGATTAAAGTTATGGTTAAAAACCTTCCCTCAAAGACAATTTAAAGCCCAAATGGCTTAAGTGACAAATTCTACCTAAAATATAGAGAATACTAAATCTGTGCAAAATCTTTCAGAAAACTAGAGAGAACACTGTCCTGGTATCAAAAGTAGACAAAGACACAAGAAAACCACAGACCAATAACCATCTGAGCATAGATACGATACTGCTATACAACATTTTAACAAATTATATCCAACATTCCATAAAATGGATAATACTTTGTGACCAAGTGAGTTTTATGCCAGGAATGCAAATTTGGCTTAACATTCAAAAGTCATTAGGATTCCCAACGTCAATAAACAACAAAAAATCATCTCAACAAATAGCAATGTCCATCAACAGGTGAATGGATAAACACATTGCTTTATAACCATACAATGGAATATTATTCAGATATAAAAAGAAATGAACTCTTGAATCATATATAATGATTAAAAAATGAAGAGTAAAAAAAATAAAAGCCTGTCAAGAGTATGTAATAGTTGAATCACCATTGTATACCTGAAATTAAAGTCAACTATACTTCAATTTAAAGAAAAAAAGAATGTGTACTGTGTGGCTTATATAAATTTATGGAAAGTGCAAACTTCTGTAGTGATAGAATGCACATTAGTGAATCTCTGGGGAAAGGTTAAGGGAGGGATAAAGTAGAGAGAGCTTGGGAAGAGCTCAGTGAAATGGATTACAAATGGGCACAGGGACACTTTCAGGAGCGACGGATATATTATCTTGATTGTGGGGATAGTTTCATGGTTGTTTACCCATGTCAAATCTTATCAAATTGTACACCTTAAATGTGTGCCATTTATTTTATGTTGGTTACATCTCACTAAAGTGATGTTTAAAACAAACTAGAATTTTAGGGTCCTTCTGACATAGAATATCAGAGTCTCCAGAATCATGGCCTGTGCCTCAGGGTCGGTCCCACGTGGCTGAGGGGAGGGATAGGCTTTCACACTTGCCCCCACCACTTCTTCCACCCCAGATTTCCAATAGTTTTACTTGATTCTGGTAGAGGGACAATTTTTTTTTTTAATTTTATTTAAAGTGCTATGTGAGCCAAACTTCAAGAAAATTCTTTATGCCACCTGCGACTTGTCGTGTCTAAGAATCACTTATTAGAGAAATTTAGGAATCACCAACTGACCAGCAAATACATACTTAAACACTTCATAGGAACTTCTGTTTTGTTGACAAGATTGATTCAGTGCCAAAGCAATTTCACCCAACATAAATGTTTGGGCTTGGCTCTGAAAGGAATGTGTGAGAATATTCATAGGGATACTATCACAGTAGCCCCACACTATAAATAACACGTGTCCAGTTTATAGCATTTGTAAACAAATGGGATGTATTTGTACGAGGGAATGCTATAGAGTAATGAAATACCATAGAGCTACACGCAACAAAATGGATGAATTATACAAATAACGGTGTTGAGGGAAATGAGCTATACATAAATGATACATGATTCCATTTTATATAAAGTCCAAAAACTAGTAAGCTAAGCAATAATGTTAACAATTGATAGTGTTTATTTTGGGTAGGGAAGGGGAGAGTGATTTGGATGGGCCCTAAAATAGGTGTGTTCATTAATGTGCTGTATTTTTATTGGTTAGTGGTTACATGGATGTGCTCACTTGATAATTTAACCCTATAATTAACAACAGTAGTTCACTAAGTATCAACAAAAATTTTGAAAAAGTCACATAAAAGTGGTCCAGTAATTAAGAGTTACTTATATAGGGATCTACCTACCTGTGCCAGGTTCTTCATATTTTTAAGATCAAATTTTAATTCAGGTCAAAATATGGCAATTAAAATCAGTTCAGCTGTTTTGTTATAATTCATATTATTTCTAGATGTCACCCAGAATTAGAGTTCTATTTGTGGTAGAAATTACCATTTGACAGAAAAATATCAATTGGTATGGGCCAGTTAGCCACGCCTATGAGTTGATTGCTTCTCTCTGGGAATAACTTGTTTGACTTATAGGACAACCAAGTCGTAAAATGCAAGCCTATCATAAAGTCCAAATTATGGGCCTTGTTTCTCTCATGATCACTAAGATATCTAAACAACAGTCTTATCATTGGCATGCGTTAGTTTTATCTAAACAACTACGTACCACCTTTCCCTGCCTTGACATTTTAGTCAGTCCTACTGACCTCTAGGAAGTCTAAACGATCAAAAAATTTGTATTTGAAAAATTTGACACATTTATCCACACGCACTTCATTTTGCAATTCCTTTGGTGTTGGACTGTATCTGTGCTAAGTGATGAATGTTCATTCCAAGGCTGGGTGGGAAATGCTTCTCACCTCTGTCCCTGTTCTTTTCATTGCTTGTTCATCATGTTTCAGATACCTCTTTGAAATGTTGGGACAATATGCTCAGTGACCTGTCTGTCACCTCAACCATGGGCACATTCAACACCAGTACACACTATATTGGGGTCATGTGTAAAAGAAATGTGTTCCTTGACTTTAAGTCTAGGGTAGCCTGTGATAGTGATGGTATAATTTTTGAAGGTTTTAATTTCTTTTGTACATCTCCATTTTATTGATTCTTCCATGTGGTAGATTGAAGAGACATCCCCTTTTTAGTAACTCATCCTCTTAGAGCTTCAAATTTCTCAATTTTAAAATGAAGTTTGTAACATCAATTTCCTAAGATGATTTTAAATATTATATGTAGTAACATATATAAACTACTTAAGTAATTGCCAAGTAATAGGTATATTAGAACTTCTGAAGGTGGGGAAAAGCATAGGAGAAAAGAGAAAAAAAAGAAGGAAATGTGGGAATAGTAACAGAAAGCTTGTAAAATTTATATTATAAATTAATATAAAACAATGATTAATATAAAAATATAAAAGTTAAAAATATAAAGTATTCCAAGAGTTCAATAGTTTGTCTTTTAACCAGGTTGATTACGAAGGGGGATTTTTTGTGCTTACCATGTTACAATATCCAGAACATAATATTTAAAATAGATACACACTGCTTCTTGTCACATGTCATAAAATTAGTTCCTAAGATGGTTCAACAATGTTTCTCAAGTATTTTTAGGATCTTTGGCTATCTTTTAAAATGTCTAATAGGAAAAGGATATCATCAAATTGTTATGTTGGTAGAAGCAAAATAGGTAAGTGATAAGTAAAACTTAAAGCCATTATAATTTGTTCTGTGTATTATTGTAAAAACAGTTATTTTTGCAGAAAGCTACGGGTCTTAGGAAAGGAGAGGGAGGGGAGGGGAAGGAGAACTAACATAAGACAGCAGGGGGGAAGGTGGCATTCCAGGGAGTGTAATAGGGGAGTTCTGAAAATCTTGATTTTTTGCTTATTTTTCCCCCCAAACTCTCTCTTTTGTTGATAAGCAGGTGCATTGATTTTATTTGATTTCCACTAAAAAAAAATCTATGAGAAACCTCTTTATTGATAGCTGGGAAGATTTGTCAGACTATTTCCTAGTTTTAGTAAGACATTTCCCATGTATTATTACTTGTTATGTCTGAATGTCTGTGAAATTGTCCTTCTGTTTTGGTTTTATAATGAAGTTACCATGAAAATATGTCACATCTTTTGTCCTTCCCTCCAGTTCCAGTCATTATTACCAGCAAGAAAAATTCACTGAATTTTATGGATTCTATTTTATTTTTAGATCTAAAGTTTGGTGAGAAACCATGAACTTCAGAACCCCTATGCAGTAAATAGACTTCAATCTCCAGTTTCTTTTTACTTGACTTTGCTGTATTGGTTTAGAAAAGGTAACATATAGTTACTTTAGAAGCATATAGTCTCAAATAGAACAATCCTAGGAAGGGTTCGTTCTGTTTGATACAACTAAATCTTGTAAGTCTTTCCATTTTTGAAACAGAAAGACTATTTTTAAAATAAAGAGCAAAAGGAGAACAGAGTTCTTTAGCTACTAAAATGAGCTTGGATTCCTATCTTCCATATATTCTTCCAGAAAGGCAACATAAAGCTACATACGCAGATCAGATCCTTAAATAGCAAGATGTTAATGGAAAATACAGGGATTTTTCCTTACTATATTATAAAAATATACAGTAAATTTAAAACCTACATCTAGAATTTTAGTGAAGGCACAAATAAAAATTGTAAGGTGAAGCAAAAATGGCTAAGTGTTACTCTCCATAATATAAAAAGGCAAGTAAAAAACATAATGTAGATACTTTAACTTGCTGATGAATTTCTCTTAGGTTGCACCTTGCCTTAAATGTTGTCTTCTAATGTAGAATGATTCATGATGTCTAAGAGGTATCTTAAAATTGACATGTTTAAACTATATTACTGGTCTACTAAAACCTGTTTTATACATATTTATCCTGGATCTCTTACTACATTATAATGAACTTTTAGAAATTAAGGCTGTGAGGTCATTCAACACTGTACTCTTTCACCAAATACGGACCACTATCCATTATAGGGTTTTGCAAAAATTAAGTACAATTCTCTTACAGTTTATCTGTTTATAAGAATACTCGAAATCAGGATCAGGAATTTAATAACCCTTTTAAAAATCCCATTAAATAAGGAAAAAAAAATAAAAAGATCTGGAGAAAGCATAGGGAATGCCCTGTGAGTGGTCAAGTCCCACTCTATCACTCTTGAATTGTGTGAAGTTGAGTCTAAGGTCTAAAATGGGATTTGTAATATTAAATTTGCAGGAATGTTCCACAGAATAACTGAGACAGCATGAAAACGCCTATGTAGATTGTCAAATGATGGAAAGACAGGTCTCTGAATTACTGCCCTTTGTGTATAATTTCCTCAAAATTCATTTAGGGAATATGTTGTAGTTTATTCCTAAAATCCTGCTACAACAATTTCCACCACGGTAGATCCCAGCTTGTGTATGGATTGTAGTGGCACTTGATATCATCAGGCTATCTGCCATTAAGACCCGTGGGAATGTATTCAAATAGAACTGGACAGAGTTAAACAAAAAAAAAAGAGAGAGTGAATTAGCCTTTGAGTGAATATTAGGACAAAGACCTTGATAAGAAGGACGCTAGGAGCTAGCATTTTTCATATGCATTATGAGCTGAACAGAAATAAATATTGCAGTTTCATTTGGCACATTTTTGGCATCATTTCTCTATACGCTATCTCTAATGGGTACAGGGCATGGCCGTATTAGAATACCACAAGATGTTTTCATAGCACTGGGATGAAACTCAAGTAGGTTTTGAGTGTGGGTGAGAAGGATACTGTCAGCCAAGAAACAAAAAGGAGAATTTACTTTCTGTGAACTCATCAAGGAGTTAAAAATAGATAGACATTTATCTGTAATTCACACTTGATTATTTTTGTTCCTTTCATGTTTCTTATTTGGTATAATGTCACTTAAACTGGCATTATTACTTTTTATCATAATAGAGGATACTAAGCAAACTAGATAAAATGCTAATATTCTTTAACTAATATGTTTTAAATTATATTATTGTAATATAATTAGTTATATTTACATCTGGTAATACGAGATAAATGAAGGTTTTTCACAGTATCATTAACTAACATTACTTGATTAACAATTTTTGTTAGTCTATATTGAGCAGCATTTAGGACTTAATATGTGCACAATTTTTTATCACTTATTAAGTATTCTGTACTATTTTATCAAGATCTTGACATTTAATACTCTATTAAAGAAACACTAGGTTACTTTAATGTCTTTAGTGACATTCTTAGGATTGTAATACCAAATGAAAATTTCACCAAAAATTATTTATTTACTCTAGGGTATGTAGTGATTAAGAATAATAAACCTCAAGCCTTAAATCTGTTACATAATAATTTGTTGAGAACGAGAACCTGAAGGAAAGAAAGAAAGAAGGGGAAATGGCGTGCTTTGCTGCACCACATCAGTCTGCAGTCAGATGAAGCCTGGCAGTGGCGTGGAAGCAAGGTCACTTTTCTGGCACTGATTTAATCGCATCTTTCTATTGTAGTTGAGTATATATATTTTAGTCAAGGAAGTTTGACCCAGACTTTATTATGACTGGCAAATATCTATAATAACTGAATGTTGCCAGCAATTAATTAGTATTGCAAATATGTCTCTGGAGATTATAGATAAAACATATATATACATATATATGTGTGTGTATATATATGTAATCTCCACATATATTAAAAGTGCTTAAAATTTGACTGTCAAAGAATTCCAGTTTGACTTAAAACTGTGGCATATAGTTAAATATTCTCAGCATCAGTGTTGGAAGATTTTAGATTTTAAATTGTGTGACATATAGTTAAATATTCTCGGCATCGGTGTTGGAAGACTTTAGATTTTAAGTTTTGTGAAACATAACATGGCAATGCCAGGCAGGTAAAAAGAAAATCCCACGGAATTCAGTACATAAATGGTCAGTAAATGCTTCAAAGTGAAACAATTTACTGGTATAGTATTAGAATCTGAAGTTTCCACAGCAACAGTATTTTGTACTCATAAAATTATTCTATACTATTCCTATAGTTTTGATCAATGAAAATAAATTCCGGTTTATTGCCAAATTATAAAGAAGACTTTCACATATGTGTGGTTCCATCAGTTTCAACATAGAGGATATCCATGAAGATTTTGCTTTAACCCTAACTTATGAAACAGTAAGTTGGCTTTCAACGGTATCCTGTATGGTGGCAGAAGATAGGAGACATCTAAGAAATATTTTACACTCATGGAATAGAAGTCAGCCTGAACATCAGCATATTTGCATTTATTTCTTTTGTCCACAAGTCCCCCATGTATGACATAATATGGCCCACACGAATGCTGTATGTACAGGACATTTCTGTCACAGCTCAGGGACAAGGAGCTTGGGGAATAGATCCCTTCTTAAATTCTGCAGTAAGTAAGCCACTCCTGGTTAAGGGACAGGGGTGAAGGGAGATGTTAATATCTTTTTTAAGGTTACCAGCTGCATGAACAACCTTTGCAAGAGGCCTAGGCAAAAGAACAGTCTTTCAACTTCTAACAGTTCATAAGAGCCAATTATATACAATTTATCCCAAGGCCACATTCAGTAAGGTCGCCTCAGGAGCTGGAAACCAGGCATGGCAAGAGTATTTACACCAGGAAAACAAGCCAACACTAAATATCAGGGCTTTTATTTTTTTTCTTTCCAGAGAAAGTTGTTAAACATTCACTAGAATACCACTGTACCCTGTCTCTGTGGTTGATTTTTGAGAACAATAGTTTTAAGGTAACTTACACTGTTTATTACAGGTACCTATTCTAACCAATTTTCAAAAGGTGTGTATGTGTGTGCATGTGTGTATTGGACACAGAGAGGGAGAAGCATAACATGCACAAAAAAGAGAAGTTGCAGTTGAAGAACAGCTTAAGAGCTGACACAGGAACTTGAATCTCATAGACTCCAGGGATACTCTATACACTGCACCAGAAGAACAAGGGCTCTGAAATTGGATGGAACATTTAAAAAGCAACAAACTATTATGCAAGTTGACAAACAGAGAAAAAAATATTTTTGAAACATGTATTACAGAAGTGAAACTTAGACTGAATGAAGAAAGGGGAGGAAACTTCTAACCCTATAGGTTTCATGAAGTCAATAAAATTTAGGGATGGACTCAGCATTAGCCCTTGAGGACACATTTCAAAGAGTCCCTAGCCATGGAAAGTGGCTTTAAAAAAATCATATTATGCTTTATGTTAAGGGATATATGTTTCATTAAAAATGTTAAGCAAAAAGTCAGCATTATCTCCCAAATTATGTTAAGGAGTAATTAATCAACAAAATATTCTAAAGAGCTAGGAAGATAATTTAGACTCTTTCATTCCATCGGTCTCAACCGTGTATCACTTGGGTAACCCTATCTCATCTCCCTACCAAAACGTTAGCATCTACACTTTATTCACTGTACCCCATCATCACCATTTATATTTTTCCCATGGATCCCCACTGTATTATCCTAACAAAACCATTCCACTTTCTTCAGACCATGCATCAGAAACAAAGCAAATTTTATTTTCTCAGTTGATCAAATTCCGAGAAGTTTTGGAATTCAAGAAAGACTTAAAAATTTTGTTCCACAATCTCTAACTTTACAAAGAAAAATGTGGTTTATCAGCGCGTGGTTGTAGAAACAAAGTTGTACTAGGAACTCCGCTCTCAGCACAAAAGCCTGTCCTGTTTCTTTACAATATGCTTCTTTGAAGACCAGCTTGAATTTCTAAGGTCCTGGGGCTGTGAGCATGTGGACAGCAGCTCGCTGGTTTCTATTTTTAAAATCAATATTATCTCAATTTATGAATAGTTTAAACAAATAAATTTCCAAGTGTGACCTGAATCACTTCCTTGGAAGAATGCATTCTTGTTAAATCCTACAGTGAGTGACAAAGGGTAAGAAAACTGACACCTACTGGTCTTAAGTTTGAAACAAAGGAGGACTCCTAAGCAAACCTCTATTCTTGACATTGCATTAATAAATGTAAACAGGATGTTTCAGCACAGAAAGCATAAAACTGCCTGATATATGCACGGCCTATCTTTAATGATGTTTAAAAAGGAGCTAAACATCTCCCTGGGAATTCTTAAAACATTTATCTTTTAGGCAGTTATTTGGCTTCACAAGTCTTTGTTGTTTCACAAGCTGGAGAAAATAGGTCAGCTAATGTTATATTAATCAGCAAATTAATATTTTAATTTGATTTTCTTTCTAGTGAAAATGCTTGTAAGCTCTCCCCACCCTTCCTTTTTTCCCCCTCTACTTCGGCACTGATGTTAAGTGGTATCATTATCATATTGCACCTTGGGGTTGTGAGATAACTGGGTCCAGTGAGAACTCTATTCTTAGAAAAGTGGGAGGTTTATCATGCCACTTACACATTTAAAATGACATTCCAGGGCTCCTGTGCAACCAAGTGTCTTAGAGCTGAGTCACATGATTCTCCAAATCGTGCTTTTCAATTCATATTCTAAAATAGTACCTTTCAAATCAGAATAGAAAAAAAAAAAAACATTTTTGCTTAGGAGAAATCCTGTCGTTGAGGAAAAACAAATCTTACTTAAATTGAGCCATGTAAATGTGGGTTTCAGATGCTATTTTCTGTTTTCTTGTATTAACTGAAAAGTCAACAGATAGATTCAAAGGACCTGGTGGCATATATTTTTTGAAAGTAAAGATCTACCAAGTTTTGCAATAGTAATTTAACATGGGCTAGATACTCTTATTTTCAATTTCTCAAAAAAATATACTCCTTGTTTTCATTTAGTGCTTATTAAAAAATTAAAACATGCTAGGAGGTTGGAAAGTTTGTGACGTATTTCTGTAGTGATTTTTAGCAGCCGTCACTGTAAATTTTACGTATTCCTATGAACCCAAATTTGGCATTATTAATGGAGTGAATGGCCAGGCTGCCTCCGAAGAGGTTAGGAGAGACTAAAGATGATAGAATGTGCCTGAGATGTATACTTTTAGTTTACTGTACTCTTGAATCCTTCTTAATGGAAGGTACAATACCCAATATTTCTATTTCTCTGCCTTACTGAAGTTCAGTTACACCCTGGCAGAAAATGATGCTCAGCTAATTCACAAGTGTTGAAAAATATATATGCACTGAAAAACAAAAGCAGTAAAATAAAATTTCAAATTACCACTGGGAGGTACAGCAAAATATATCAACTGGAAACTTCTGTAGGATCGTTCTATTTCCATCATATGGTATATTTTCATTGACCTATAAAATTTTGAGTTCGAAATGTGTAGATTTACAAAACTGTTTACATAAACCATAGCATAAGCTAATTGTAGGAAACACTACTCCAGTTAGAAAACTATATGCTTGATTAGCTTAAGTTAGTACCAAATGCATTAGTTCTACTCTATCCGTTTCTGTTCCATGGTTCTCTGTATTAGAGAAGTTCCAATCACTTTGCCTATGTGGACAGAGTCACATGTAATTCTCAGAGCAATATTTAAGTTTATAATCTAAAGTATACTCCTTTTCCTACATAAACATGTTACACAGAGTCCTATCTTTAAATTATAGCAAATGTTAGACATTACATGAACAGAATGTTGACTATGCAGAACTCATGTGAAACCAGTATGTTCAGATCATTGGTTAAATTTTCCACTACATCTTGCTTTATGATGGGGAAGTTTCAAATGAAAAGAAAACGGTAGGTATAAGAAATCAAAGATTGCTACTTTAAAAAAAGCATAGGGATACAGATTCATATATATTCACCAAAAATGTTAAGGAGCTCAGAGAGAGAATAAATTAATTTACATTTATGAACCATCAACTATGGGCCATGTTTTCTGCAGGACATTCGAAATGTAGAATAACAACAAAATACTTTATGTTCATTGAATGTGCAATGGGGGTCTCTAAAGAGAGCCCCAGTGTTCCCATGTTGGCAATATCCTTTGGTTTGTGACAAAAGTAAATACAAATCCTCTCAGCACAGAAGGACCACCAATTCAGGTCTTGAGAATTCACAAGAATTAAATTAAGAGCTCACCTTGAAACATCAGCAAGCACACAGAGAGACCAGTGGTTTCCAGAAGGTCAAGGTAGGGAGGTAGGAATAGGAGAAACACGGGATTTTTAGAGCTGTGAAAGTACTCTGTAGGATATTATAATGGTGGATATATGTCATTATATGTGTGTCCAAACCCATAGAACATACAACAAAGAGTGAACCCTAATGTAAACTATGGACTTTGAATAATAGTCGGTGTCAATATAGGTTTATCAATTGTAACAAACCTACCATTCTGTTTGGGGATTTATAATGGGGAAAGATATGCACATTGGGGCCGAGGGGTGTGTGGGAAAATCTTGACACCCTCCTCTTGATTTTGCTATGAGCCTAAAACTGCTCTAAAAAGTCTATTTTTTTAATAAATCACCAAAAACAAAGGAATAGTGACAGTCCCAAAGATTCCATAGGTGTAAATTAGTAAATACAGAAAATAGTATCTAGAGAATATATCTAAAATTATAGAAGATGGAGTCACAAAAATGAATCAGCAAAATGGCACTGTGTAAGCTGACCAGGTAGACTTGTAGATGAATTCAAATTTTTAGAAAGAAAAAATTTTTATAGTAATTAGTAACTGAAAGGATGAGTTAAAATGCAGATTTAATAAAAATGAAAATAAAATCTTCTCCCTTAGGTTGTTTCTGTATCTTGGCTATTGTGGATGATGCTGTGATGAACAGGGGAGTACAGATCTCTCTCAGAGAAAATGGTTCCATTTCCCTCAGGTATAGACCCAGAAGTGAGACTGCTGCATCATATGGCAGCTCTATTTGTAATTTTTTGAGGAAACTTCATACTGTTTTCCATAGTGACTGAACCAATTTATATTCCCACCAGCAGTGCCCAAGGGTTCCCTTTCCTCCACAGCCTTATCAGCATTTTTTTTTTTTAATAGTGGCCATTCTAACAGGTGTGAGGTAGTATTTCACGGTAGTTTTGATTTGCATTTCCCTGATGATTAATGATGCTGAACACCTTTACATGTACCTCTAGCCACCTGTACGTCTTTGGAACAAACTCTATTCAGGTCCTTTGCCTATTTTTTAATGGGTTATTTGTTTTTATATTCTATTGGGTTATAGGACTTCCTTGTATATTTGGGATAGGAGCCTTTTTATCAGATAGACGGTTTGCAAATATTTTCTCCCGCTCCATAGGTTGCCTTCTCATTTTGCTGATGGCTTCATTTGCTGAGCCACAGCTTTTGAGTTCAGTGCAGTCCCACTTGTTGATTTTTGCCTCTGTTGCTCTCAAAGTGTCTTTGCGTTGACTTAGAATTTTAGCCTTAAGGTCGAGTATTCAGGAGAACACTTCCTGATACCCAAGTTAAGGGTAAGTTCCTTGGCTACCCATCCTGTAGCTCCAAGAAACAGCTTAGGGCCTAGTGTAAGGTAGATGTTCTCTATTTGTTGAATTGACTTCTATGTTCTCCTTCTTTTGCCATCCTGTTTTTAGATTTATCAATTCCATTCAGTCTTGTCTGTCCCTATATTGTTCTTTGAGTAATGCATCTTTTCTCCCAGTGGGAACCATTTCTTGATTATCAGTTCTAATCATCTTTATATATATATTAAAACACTACTTTGCCTTCCAGACAAAGGCACTTGTGTCAATGGTGATGTCCCCCAAGCATCCTAAACACATGTTAATGAATTCTCTTTTAGAATTCGGTAATTTAGTTCTTCTCATCCACCAAATGGTCATTGTTTCAAAGTTGTGCCTTAAAATACAGCCTATCCATTTGGCAGCCTGAATCTTACTGCTCCTAAGAGAATTAAATAGGAAATATAAATGAGCTTCATGGTCCACGAGAGAAGTTTTAGAGGGTGGCTGTGGAGAGTGGAGAATATGAGAGGGAGTCAGCATGAGGACTGGCTAGATGCAGTAGAGCAGAACTTTGCATTAAAAAGACAAATAGGATTGAACTAGAGAAAGAAAGATTTCCTGAAGTTTGAGGGCCTTGTGCTATTAAAGTCTTTTCCTACTACCCAGTTGATAGCCTTAAGTGTTTGTCTAATCAATGTTTTAGTCATTTGATAAAAGAGGAGTGAAGATGAAGAAAGTGCATTCCAATCAGGCAGAAACAAAGGCATGGAGGAAAATGACAAAGCATTTGACCCAGAGAGCATACCCAAACCAACAAGAGCTGAAAATTATCACATTATCTAGAATGAAATACAGTGCTCACTGGGTACTGACCAAATTCTCTTGCGGTTGGTAATGTGAGGTTGCTTGACATCATAGGTAACTGGACTGAAACATAAATGGGAACGGATTTCCTTAGGTCAACTACAGGTCAAGAGTTTAATTTTTTGGGTTCCCAAACTTGTTCTTACGCCAAAGGTACATTTGTTTTTAAATTCTATATGGACTCTTTGATCTGATGCAAGCTATGTTCAGCAGGTCCTTGCACTCCCATGATGAGAAAACGTATCCTTTACTGTGTTTGAATTCAAAGCAAAGCAAAATTGGAGTAGTGCAAAATAAAGGCCCTTCCAGCTGCACAGGGATGTGAGATTCCCACATTCCAAAACCTGTAGACCACAGCTTAGTCAACACACAGAAAACATGGATGGAGTCCTTGCAAATGTCTGTCTTTCAAAGGTATTCACAAGGCAAAACATCTATTGATGAGTATCAACTCTGAGACATCTAAAAAAAATCTATTTCTACACTACATTTTGATATGATAATTTCGGTTCTCCAAAAGAGGTACTGTTGTGACTGCCATTTTTAAAAATAATATTTATTAAAGTTGATACTAAAACCCCCTATTTCCTGACTTCTGGATCACTCTTTGAATATAAAAAATAATATCCTTGTAGTTTCATTTGTGGTCTAAAAAAGTGTTTGACTCATTAAGGTTGAATGTCAGGAAATTTCATTTAATGTTCTGTTTTAAAAGAGAAAAGAAGGAGAAAGATTTAGATGAAAAGTAGAGTGTATGACCTTAGAAATGTATTTATAAGGTCTGGCGGCATCAGCCAAAAATAATAACCATTGAACCTAGTGAATAATTTAAGGCCAATGAGCTAACAGTGATCTTTGCAATGGGATATTAATACGTAAATATTTTAGTCAGCTTTTTCACACCCAGCATAAAAATGCCTGTATTTCATCTACAATCTCACTCTAGGTGAAATTTCTGAGTGATTCTGTGTTCTCACTGAAGTTTATATATATATATATATATTTTCACACATTATAATTAAACGATTTTACTACCCAAATACATTCAAGAAAAAAAGATTATATTTTCTAAAATATGCAGTGATGATTCCTGAGGCCATGTTTCATTTTGCATGTTGGGACAGTGCTGTAAAAGAATTTGGTTCTTTTATCTGGATCTATTTGCTATGACACTAATTTACTGAAGATTAGAGCAATTTTTTTTAACCAATACTTAGCTTTCAAGAACTATTAACAAAATTGACCAACAGATATATTTGTGAGTTTGCAAAAAGCATTCTCTATTCACATCTAATATAAAAATCCATATAATTCTATCCATATATAAGCTAATATAAGTTATTAATCCCTTTGTGTTTCTTTGATGTTAATAAACCAAAGCAATGACTCTGGTTTTCGGACAAATGATAGATGCTTGCCAATGTTTTTATTCGCTTGTTTTAAGATGTAGTTATTTGCTAGAAGTTTAAGGTGTGTTTTTAACACAACATGACTGAGTGGGAGAAAACTTGGAAGGACATTAGTAGGTCTTAACCTAGACGCCTAAGTTCACCTCCTCTGAGTTTATTTTCCTCACCTTAGATGGGAAGATGTGTCTGACTCATTGTTAAGACCCCCAAACTGTCATCATGAATGAATTAACTGTGGTAATAACTGAGCCCCCCAAAATATTGTAGGTAAACAGGAACTTGAAAACTGCAATCCTATTTTAATGGCTGTTTAAAAACAATGTGGCAGATCTAAGAGTAACACTCATGAGGTTTCCCTCCTGCAATGTTTTTTTTGTTTTTCCTTTTTCCTTTTCTTTTTTTTTTTTTTTTACACCCATTAGTAAAGTATGGATTTTCATAGGCCACAAACTTGGGTGTGTAAAAACCAAACTGTCTTTGTTTAAATCCCTAATAACTAAATTTAGGGCCATTCAGAGCCTAAGTAGAGGAAAAATTTATAATTGATGTAGGGTTTTCTTGATCAAGCGAATTTCTCTATATCCACCTAAATTCTTCTTGGATAGAGTCGAGTCCAGGCACTAGCACAGGGAGGCACCTGCTGTTTTATACCTGGGGTCTCACCCAACTAGAGTTTCTCAAGGTATGTGCATCAGCTGTCTGGTGTCCAGTCACTAGACTTCAGAGGTTATTACCACCTCTCAGGCTATCACGCTCTCTCACCTCCACCAGTTCTTGCTGTTGCCCTTTGATTCCTCTCCCAGTGCCACAGAAAATATTACAGGTATTCTGAAAAGCTGTTTGGTAGCTGCAGGAAAGCAGGAGGGCTTTTACAACCCACCTCCGATGAGATACGCTGTCACCATGTCAATTCTGTAGTTGTTATACTGCATCCGTGTGTCCTGGGAACTCTGCAAGCCTTGTCATAACTCCAGACTTACTCTGGAAAGCAAGGTGGAAGTTTCATTCTTCTTAGGACTGCAAATATCTGAGGATTCCATTTTCCATCCCGTCTGAAAAACTAGACCCTGGAGAAGAGAGCAAGTTAGAGGTCCCTTATCAAGGCCCTAACAGTGTCTAAGTTTTATTCTTCCCTTCAAATAGTCCTTTCTCTTTCAACATGGGAATGTTTACCTCCTTTTTTGGGTTAGTGCAGCTTTCCATCTACTCTATTTTCAATCTCTTTTTCTATCTTTCAGGTCTTAGCCTTTTGAAACTCAAAAAAACTAGATTCTTATAATCAAAGCTTTTCCTCTCAAAGCTGTCTTTCCTGAATTTCAAAGATTATTTCTGAATCCAAATGCAAATAACTTGACTGCTTACTTTTCCCTGGCTTTCTGTGTGGCTTCTTTCTTTCCCCTTGGCCACGCACACTGCTGAGTCACTGGAGTCGTCTGTGATAACCATGATCACTGTGTCGTACTTGTGTGATTCAGAAAAAGGCCCCATTTCTGGGAGGGAGCCATAGAAACCACACATTATCTGGGTGGATTTGTCCTCTGGATACAATGGTTGGCAATGACATAGTGCCTTTTAGCACAAGAAAAGCTTCCCCTCTCCCAGTCAGTGCAGCCCCGTGACAGGATTCATGGCTTGGTAAGTAGGGTATAGACCAGATTTCGGCTCACCCAGAGCCCCGGGTTGGATGTGCTTGCGTAGGGCCCCCCAGACAGACATAAACTGCAATTTGAGGGACAAAGGGCAAGGAAGAAACCACTTCCGGAAGTACTTCAGAATATTGTCCCGCTATCTGTGTTTTTTCAGAGCAAGATCAACTAGTTGTTACTGCAGTACCAGCAGTAGTGTAATGCTGTGATTTGGAACATGTAAGAAAAAGTAATTCATGCAATACTAAATAAATAAATGAAAGAGAAAGAGAAAGACCGTCATTTCTTTTAAAGAATGGTCCCAGAAAGAGGACTAGATACATCCTATCTTGTCAATTACTTGAATCCACTGAACAAGTGCAGTCAAACTTTGAAATGGTGGAGAGAATATTATCTTCCTATCTCACTTTGTCATCTCCCACCGTGTAAGAATTCTCCTGGATTGATTTGGTCGCCCTTGCCAAAACCCATTCACCAATGCTCACTAGGTAAGGAAACTGCTTTTTCAGGATCTATTATTACCTGTGAGGTTAATACCTGGTATATGTACATCACCCAGAAAGCATCCAATATGACTAAGTGAGGAATTCTGGAGCCAGACGCAAGCTGTATTTACAGCTCATTATAAAGTTATGCACCTCCTCCCTACATCACAAACTCCATCTTCTATTCCTAATGTACAGTGTTAAAAAAATGAAATATGGGCTTCAGACACGCTCTTCGAAAATGTGCTGTTAGGACAAATACTCAAACCAATATATAGATCAAAGTAATTCTTATAGGATTTTCTTTTATTGATTATCGGTCCGCTTTATCTGAACATTCCTAAGATCAAAATCACTTTGCAAAAATGACTGTAAACTTGATAAAGTAGTAGCACCAGAGCACTGGCCTACTTTGAAATTGTATTGAAAAGTGAAAGCAAATCAGTAATAATTACACAAACCAAAATGTATTGTCTTATTAATTCTTTAATTATATAAAAGGTAGTGTGGGTAGGAAGATTATTTTTAGAGAACACCAAAGTCTATTAGCTAACTGTGTTCAAATATGTTATTCTACTTATTTTCAGAAGCCAACTTCAATTTTTAGTGAGATAAAGTTTGTAGAAATAAAGCACGAGGCACAAAAATTAGACAAAAGTTTGAAAAATTATTTAGCAATCATTTTACTTTTTTCCATATTAGAGAGGTAATAAAATATGTTCTTTAAAACAAGACAGTTATAGGATATAAATAAAGGTCCATCAGCATGGAAATCTATTGAAGATGTATTAAATAACTCAAGATAGTGGATTAGTATCATTTAACCTTCTTAAAAATTTCTAAACCATCTCTTTCTACATCCTTACTAGCATTGATTGCAGTCAGTTGAATCAGTAGTTTATGTTCATTTCCTTTCATTTGCTATTATTTTACACAGGGGAATATTCGCATTTGCATTGTATTCCTGACATAAGTAAAACCCATTTCAAAATTCATACCTGCTATAATGTACTAGTAAATTTTAGCACTTCCTTCAGTAAGTCATCCTTTTCATAGGAATGTTGACTGTAAGAATCTTGCTTTAACAGTAATCTGAGGATAATAATGTCAAAAGATTAATAGTTAACTAAGGGAATTAAAAATAAAACCTGGCAGAAGAATTATCCTGTTTCTTACTTAAATATTAATCTCTAAGTGGGGAAAGAAGAAAAACAGAGAAACTATAGATTAAGAAGTGCATTAAGGTATTCATTAGAAAGCATTTAGTGAAACAACCAGAATTCCAAACACAAAACCACTCAATAATTCTAGTCTTATTGCCTGGTCTAATGTAATGCTGTGGATGGGACTGAGGTGATAAGAAGGAAGCGTCTACACCACATACTGAGCAAAAGGAAAGCACCTCGCCTTCACTTGCACTCATTCACTATCGTCCACAACATAGATGTTTGCTATTTTAATCAACTGTTCTATTTCTTTCTTAATTTTAGCAATTATACCTGATGGAGGTTTTTTGGTTTTTGGTTTTTTTTTTTCTCTACATGAACTCTTAAGAGTTAAATGCTCTGTGGCTAATTAAAGCACATTGTTTTAGGTTTCTGGGGCCAGATTGTTTTACATGTCCAAGTGTCCGTCAGAAAGAGATATAAAAGTTATTACGTTCTACTGAGGGAAAGTTGTTATTCTTTGCGTGCATATCATCTGTGAGTGAAATAAATGAATTCTTACCCTCTAATTTATAACACTGCAGTATTCAATTTATATTTTTGAATTAAACTCATTCATACAAAAAAAAAACCTCACTCTGTAGTCTTTCTCTGTTCTTGTTTGTACACCTTAGTATACAAAGTTAATGCTGTGAATTATGAACTTTACATTTTGGTATTTTGCCTTGTTCATTTTGAATATACTTGTCTGTCTAGCTTATTGAGGCATAACTTGTAAGACAAACTAGCAAGTCCAGATCATCTTCAGATCCATCTAGTTTAGCCAGCCCTCCCAGGTTTTCTAAATACATTAACCTTATCTGGCTTCTCCTCAGCTTCCACTGGGACAGCCTCGGTCAGAGGTGTCTCACACAAGTAGGGTCTGAAGCAGCGGGCCCCTACTTTGTACATCCCCGATGATGAGTAAATGTATCTTATTCTTATAGTGAATCATCTGCTTGCTTGAAACTTTACACAATGACTCTTTGCTCTTTCACTTGGAGCCCTCAGGATCAAGTTTAATCCCTTTTTCAGATGGCACAACTTTACGTGTTTAAAAACAACGTTTTCATCTCTCTAAATTTTTTTCTGATCAAGCAAAATATTCTCAAACTTTCTTCATATAAATTTTTAAAGTGTCCTTTATCATCCACGTACCTGCCACACTGTTCTTCGTTACATTTGCTCTACTTGACCTATGTTAGTTTTTCAGTGTTACCAAAAAATATATATATGATATTGCTTTTAATTTTCCTTTTGATAAATTCCCCAACTTGTTGTGAACAGTATAAATGACTCAGCTATTTGTATATGTGCCTACACAAGTAGAATTAAGGTTTTTGATAGTGTTCCCATAGTACTTTAATAACCATTTCTAATGAAGTCTAATTAGAAAACCATTGTGTATAAAACAGAGCAATTAGACAAATAAAAGCTCTATTTCAGGAGTTAGAACATTTCTGTAAAAAGCCAGAGTGTATTTTCAGCTTTGTGGGCCATATAATCTCTGTTCCAACTAAGCAACTCTGCCTTTGTAGCCAAAAAACGCCATACACAATATCCCAAGGAATGGGTGTGGCTGTGTTCCAATAAAGCTTTATTTACAAAAACAAGCATGGGTTGGATATGTTCTGTGTGGCATAGTTTGCCAACCCTGATATACCTGATTTTGTTATCAGAAAAATGTTTCAATACTTTCAGTATAGCTTCCTAAGTATGGAATTTCATTGCACCTGAATATAGTTTGGATTCCATAAAGGGAAGAAAAACATCTGGCTCATTAATTATGAGCCATGCTTTTCTAGAATGGAATGAAGCTTTTGTTGAGTAATCTTTTGAAACAGAACTCAAATTATGCCCTATTCTTTTTCCAAAGAAAACTCTTTTGCTTCATATTTATTCTACTATCTCTTTTCTGTTCTCAGTAGAACTACTAGTTTTCTTTTATGTAATAAGACTGGAGAAATAATAATACTTAAATTGTTCTTTAACAGATTAAAAAAAACAATTGATTAAAAGTTTTACTCTTGGGGAGGCAAGAAGCTAGTAGCTAGGAGTATTTTGATATCTTTGTAGGAATAGTAGTCCTAAATATGAAGCCCATATTCCATTCTGGAAACATGTATTATATAAAGAGTATTTGTTTAATTTGTTTTCCTTTTCCCACACATGAGTACTGTCCTACTTAAATAATTAGAGCAGTCAGTACCTATACTAACACCAAGAAAAGAAAACACGTGCAGGCCAACTCTTTCTCAGCCTGTATGTATAAATGTATCAAATATTCTAAAATGTGATTTTATGGCAAAACAAAAACATGAACTGAAATATCTGAAAACAAATGCCTATAGGATATCACCAGCGGTGAGATTCAGTTTCATGTGGGGGTTATCCTAGAGAAGAACACTGAAAGCCATTTTCTTATGGAGGTATGCTCAAGGAAATAAAATTCTTGTTTTTAATTATCATAACTGTCTTTAAGTTGGTTACTCATCTCTTGAATTTATTCTTATAAGTCAATAAAGTTACCATAATTATTTCTCCAATTTTTTGAATATCTTGAGGGACAATATTCAAAGTTCTGCAGATAATCTAGAACTCCTCAGTTGTTTGGAAAATTTACATTAAGAATTTTTTTTTTTTTTACAAGTATGCAATCCAGATTTCTCCAGGGGACTACTATAGTTTTTGAGCATTAAATATTGAAGAATTGAGACCATTCCCTCAATAGTATTCTTCACATCCGTGCCATACCCCCAGCCTCACTCAGGAGAGACTACTGATTTTGTAAACTTTGCTTCTTTTATCCACCTGAGAACATATGTTCTGAATTTGAATACAAAGGTGATAAAAGGCCACACTGGAGCTAGATATGGTTTTAGGATAATGGGAGTGTCTCCAGTCTTTATTATGTCTGCAAATATGTGTTTTATACAGAATGGGTTAGTTCTGAATAATTTTGTATTATACTATATATTTTTAAAAAGACAAACTGAGGGTTCAGAGGGGAGGGGGGTAGGGGGATGGGTTAGCCTGGTGGTGGGTATTAAAGAGGGCACATACTGCATGGAGCACTGGGTGTTATATGCAAACAATGAATCATGGAACACTACAGCAAAAACTAATGATGTAATGTATGGTGATTAACATAATAAAATTTAAAAATGCAAAACAAAACAAAAAGATGAATGATTCGATTAAAAATTATGGCTGTTCCCTTTTAAAATGTCTTCAGTTGTAGTACAGTAACAAGGACCATTTTTAAACTGGGGCTCAGACTCTGATGACATATGATCGCCGTCAGCTGCATCAAGAGGCAGAGTCTGGGTAAAAATAAGTTATTTGACCAGAACAGCAGAACAAAGCTGAAAATCTTCTGACACCTGATCCCTTCAGCAGCTGTGGAAATCTATTGAAAGGGTCCTCCTTCTAATGCATTTGTCAGAATGCTAATTGGAAAAATGACTTCATGTCATGAGTCATACAGTCACCTCTGTGGACCTCATTAGACTTAACTGAGCACACTCAAGTCTACTGCAATCATTCAGATAGAGCCATATGTTGGTAAAGAAGCTCTCTCAGTAGTCCAGCTTCTGGCCAGTTGTGAACATTGTCAAGTGAAGAAATGGAGGGGGAGAGGGATCAAATAGAAGTGTTTAATGGCAGATGTAGATGTAGGGGATTATAGCTTCCTGAGTCATCAAGAATATGTAAAAGTTTGGGACCACCATAAATTCAACAAACTTAAGCCAAAGAAGTTTAGTCCAATTTTATGAAGCACCTTGGGAGCACACTGCTGCAGTGGAAACTAGAAAAGTAAGGAAGATGCGGCCTTAGAAGCTCACAACTTAGAAAGGCAAACCACAACCTATATAAGTCACTTTAGCAAAAAGTAAAGCTACTATTCCAAATTTTCCATTTACGTTCCTCAAGTGTGGATGTAAGGTATCAATTATGATTGTATCAGATGAGGAGTAGGAGAGGATGGAGGCATCAGGGAGCTTTTTGGGGTAGCCAAAATGGGACCTAAGACTGCAAGGGTGGGGATAGATTCTGGAAGCACAAATGGACATAGGCAGCTAAGAGAGAAATGAGTGAGAAGGCCTCCCAAGTAGCAGATACTACTGGGGGCAAGGCAGCATACAGCATTGCTGGGCAACAGAGCACAGACAATTTTGACTCTCACAGTAAGCATGGGTTTGAAGTAGGAGAATTTGGGTGCCAGTAAGACCAGAATGACAACAAAGTCTTTGAATGTCAGCCAGGAGACCACCAGGATAAAACCACATAATAGCAAAACACTTCACAAATATTTTTAAATGAAAAGGAATGGTCTCTAAGAATATAGAAAATAATGTTCTTGGTTTTTAAAAATGAATTTAACATTTATTTTGTAAAATATGCCCATAATCTCTTCATAGGTCCACACATTCACAATATAAATAATACTGCATTATCAAATCAATTAAATATTTTGTTAGGCTATTTGCCACCTAGAATAGCAAACTGACTCCTCATCTAAACTTTCTTTACTTCATCTGGTTATCTTTTTATGAAATACATCAACCACCAAAGGCCCAACCAGTCTACTAAGAGTATTGTGCGTAAGTATACAACTCAAATGAGAAAACATTTATGGAAAGATTAGTATGGTCAAGAACTTAGGTGCTACAGAAGTAATTGTGTGATGGGAGGAATCACTGGCCTACCCTATGGTCTAAGTCTCACCTGGTCACTGCTTTTAGGACAGCTCCTGTCTGGTATTTTGGAAAATGGAGGTGCCATCCATTTTTTTTTTTTTTTTTAACTCAGGACTCTCACCTTGAGCCTCAAAAATCAAGAAGTCCCATACTATGCCAATTCTTTATCTTGATATCCTGGCTTTTCTGGAGTACTGGTCACTTCAGGACTCAAATATGCCCATGTTGTTCAGCAACTTACCAATGGTCTAGATACGCCAGGTGAAAGGCTGGCTGAAGTGAGGAGGGCTTTGCTGCACAATTTAATCTCATTTTGTATTAAGGTGTGTATATCCACTATAGTTCTATAGATGCTACCCCTATCTCCCCAACCTGACTTTTTTGAAAAGGAAAATAAGGTGTAACCAATATAGATGTGTAAGCAACGGGCATATAGATTAAGTTGCATGAAGTAAACAAGGTTCTGGAACACTCAAAGCTGAAAAGAGAACTCATCCAGTACTCCAGACATGTTCTCTTCCTCCATGCTGCCTCCCGTACCATACTTGGCCCACCAGTTTCTCCACCTCACGGACAAGGTAATCCTTATCTCCACTTCCATTACTTCTGTCAAGTTTTCACTGTTTCTGAAATTCCCGTAAATGGAATCGTGGAGCACATACTTTCGTGTCTGACATGTTTCGCTTAACCTTTTGTTAGATGCATCCATGTTGTATCACTATAGTTTGTTCAGTTTCCTTGTGTTATGTCTATTATGTGATCGTATGAACATGCATTAATGTTGGATTACTTACATTGTTTGGCTATTGTGGGCAGTGCCTGATAACTAAAATGTTGAACACCCTTCCATGTTCTTATTGGCGATGCATAGGTCATTTAAAAAAAATTGTGTGGCTTGCCTTTTTATTATTGGGCTCTAATAGTTCCTTTTATATACTTTTTGCCAGTTTTTAGTCATGTTCAGGTTAATGTTACCTGGAAAATATTACTATTCTTGATAGAAGTAACAGCTATGATGATATATTATCTTGCTACAATTTCTATCTGCCTTTCCTAGTGCCTTGTGGATGTAGCAATATGAAATTAATTCAGTTTTATAGATGGAGACGCAGTCCCCATAGTAAATGATCTTTCTGTTTCTACTTGTGTACCTTAGGCATTGACCCAAAGTTAAGGGATTATCCCACTGAAGTCTTATTAATATTTTACCTAGACCCTTAGATTTGTCTTCTCCACCCTGATTTCCTTCCTATTGTTCTCTGGGTTTTATTCTAGTTACTAAGTTACTGTCTCTCATCTCTCAACTTCCCCTTCTGAACCATTTTGTGATACTTAAACTGGTCATCTAGGAAACACACTGCAGCTCTGCCAATGGGTTGAATGATTGGTTCCTTCGGGAAGGTGCTCTAGAGAAAGATCAGCGGCCTGGAAAAGGAACGCCCTGGTTCCTGTTTTTGTTGCATCCTGTAGGTTTACTACAGGCCTATGTTCCCTGGGTCACCAGGTGATGAGTCTTTACTCTAGCAGAAGCAATTACCTCTATGCCAGCAGCTGTATCTGGTTTGAAGTTTTTCCAGCTCTTGCATAATCAACTTCATGGTGTCTCATTCTCACAGATTCAAACATTGATTAACTCATAACCCTACCTTTGGAGGTCTGGATTCCAGGTTTATGAGACCCTCAAGCTTGGAAATACCAACACTAGCTATGCACAATCTCTTCCTCAGAGGTGTAAGTATCAGCTTCTTAGGGCCCTCTCCTCAAAGTTTGAATAACTTCACTATGTTTTATTTTAACTCTGGAGGTGTTTGCTGCTCCCTGTAGGAGCTACATTTATACTTTAGTTATCACTTTTTAACATTTTAATTAATAATTACCTTCCAGTAGTTAATAATTACCTTCCATTTTATTTTCTCTATCCAGGTAACTGGTGTGGCTTCGGTCTCCTAGCTAAATCTGTAGGATCCAGAAATTGGTATCCAGAATGGTCCCCAGAAACACACACTCAACAGTGGGAGGTGGGGATAGGTTTTGTCATGTACTCAGGCTTTTGTCATGAGCTCCTTATCACTGGCATACAGGTTGCTAGTAATCCATAACTAATCAAGCCACTACTTAGGATTGATTTGCTGAAAGTGCCAACTGATGCAGGAGCTTTGAGAGGACAGAATGGTTTCAATGCTTGAGTATTTGACCATATTGATGAATCTAAGCACCATAGTATGCCAATCATCTCCTCTCTATTCTTTGACCATTTACAAAAATAACAAGCTTCAGTCTTCAATGTATATATCTGTATTACCTGTATTCTTTTCCCTTTTATTTTATGCAAGTTAAATTGAAAGTTAGCATTATAATTTAGTCTTAATGTGACAGTATTCAGATGGGGCTATAACTGAATTTAAACAGTAATTAACCGAATTCATTATCTGGTTCCCTGTGTATGATCCCTTATCCTCTAGTTGGCTACCATTGACTTTTCTACATTGGCAGCAGTGTTTCAAGAGTGCAAATGAAGATGCTGCCAGGTAACTTGAGGCCTAGACTCACAAGTCACACAATGTCCCTTCTACTGCATCATATTGGTCAAGACTCATCACAAGGACAGCCCAGATTTAAGAGGTAAAAAACAAAAACAAAAACAAAACAACCCTATTGTTTAAGGGTTACAGTACAAAGTACTAATTTAAATGGTTGTGCATACCTGGTTGGAATTAATTTTTGTGTCCATATTTACAAACTAGCTACCCCAATCCCTTTCTAAAAACTGATTGACCACATAGGAAACTTGACAATTTATCCACATTTTTCCCCACTTTTTATTTCTTCTTTTCCATTCTTTCTTGGGCTTAGATTCTATAGTCCATTACTAAATAAAATCATGCACTTTAATCCATGTTCAAAAGTTTCGCCAATTTCTACCTCAGCCATACCTTTCTAGTACAATCCAAACCAAGGTATAACCAACTCTTTAACTGTAACTTGCTTGTATCCAGAAGTATTAGTCAAAATTAACAAATCATTTAACATACCATGACTAAAAAGGACCCCTCCTTATAGGTTTAAATATTGTCCTTGATTTCATCTGAACACTTCAAGTGGCAACACACACACACACACACACACACACACACACACAAAGCTGTCCCTACGTGGGCCTAGAAATTGTCATCATTTACTCTTAAATTCTTGAGTTGACCATTTTACACTTCCTTCTTCCAACCATCCATATCAATTCTTCCCACTGCCAAATGATAGCTACACTGTGTTCTTCCAATGATAAAACAGTAGCAAGCAAAAGAGACCAAGCTCATCTTCCCACCTGCATTTCCAGTTTTCATTCTTCTTGTTTCAAGGAATGAATTCTTTCTGCTTCTACATCTGGCCACTTGTGTACAAAGTTTAATTTCCCCTTGCCTACTTATGGATTTCCATTTATGCATTTTCTTTACTTCTTTCTGTCCTACTAAGATTGCTCCCATCAAGATATCGATATACTTCAATGTATCTCATTACTGAAACAACAAACACAAAAATAACTTTCCTAAATCTTCTCCAGCTCCAGTCTACCTGTCTATACCCCTGGAGAGCAAAATTCCTTAGAGTTTTATATACAGTTTTTATCCTAGTATTTTCCTTCACTTTCTCTGTAGTTCAATCCCAAGTAGTTGTTCTTCTCTACTACTCTAATGAAACTGCACCAATGAAATTGTATAGTCCATCTGTGTTTCTTCTCTTACTTAACAAATGCAGTTGATTATTCACTCCTTCAAACTTTTTCATGCTTGGTTTTTAGAAAAAAAACTCTTGGTTTTCCTCCTGCCTCCTTGACTTCGACTCTCCCTTTGCTAGGTCTTCCTACTAGTTGGGTCACTAAAGGGGAGAGTCATTGCGTGCTTAGTTCTGGAGATTCTTACCTCATCTAGTTACATTCCCTCACTAGTGATCTCATGTAGCCTCAAGGAGAGAAATACTATTCATATTGGAGTCTGTAGACTGCATCGGTAGCCCCGAGTTCCTCCTTTAGCTTCAGATTTACACAATAAATACCTACCCAACACAATCCACTTCATCTCCAGTCTTCCCAATTCTGTAAACAGTACTCTAGTTCTTCTAGCTGCTCAGAGCAAACTTGGGATTTTTTCTTGACTTTTCTTTCCTTCATGTCTTTTAATAATCCATTACTAAGACCTGGCAACTCTACTTATGATAAGATTTCTTACAACAGCTTTACCCTCTTTCATCTGCAAGAGTTTCCTAATATACCAGGTTTTACATGTTTCTCTACAATCTATTCTCCACAGCAGACAGATCTTTAAGCTTTCCAGTTCTTATTTTATCATTCTTCTCTTTTTAGGTCCCCAAAGTTTACCTATCATTCACAATAAAATTGAAATTCCTTCACATGGCTCACAGGAGACTAAGTTATATCACCTAGTATACTCTCTCATTTCAATTGCCATCACTCACACCTTGCTTACAGTGTACCAGGTGCACTGGGATTCTTATTGCTCCCTGAACTATCCCAATTCTCTCCAACCTAAAGACCTTCATACCTGCTTCTCCCCTTGCCTTCCCACCCCTTCATGTTTTGCATGACTTTTCCTGAATTGTCACCCTTTAGAGAAACTGCCCTGATTATCCAGCCCAAAATATATGGGACTGTTTATTTTTCTCAGGACTTGTGTTTTTTACACTGTTATTTTCTTATTTACATTCTCTCCCATTAAAATATATTTACTCTGGGCACCTGGGTGGCTCAGTTGGTTAAGTGACTGCCTTCGGCTCAGGTCATGATCCTGGAATCCCGAGATCGAGTCCCGCATCAGGCTCCCTGCTCTGCAGGGAGTCTGTTTCTCCCTCTGACCCTCCCCTGCCATGCTCTCTCTCTCTCAAATAAATAAAATCTTTAAAATATATATATATATATATTTATTCTAAGATTAGTCTGCTATGTTTTTCACTGTGGAATCCACACCTTGAATAGTTACAGGCACATGGTATATGCTAATATTTTAAACAAATGATAGGAATGAATAAATAAAGTTTTGTATTGTATTTGAAGTGCTAAGAAACTTCCTAGGTTCAAATTTTATGTTTAAATGGCAGTAAAAATGATTTTCACTCCTTTTTCCCCTTCTTTATCTCAAAGTCATCTAGTACATCTTGATTTCTGCACTTTAATTATTGTCACAATATTATTAGGTATCAGATTGTTTACAAACTGGCTTGTGGCTTAGTTTTTTTTTTTTTTCCTTTCAGTAGAAACTTATTTTTAAAAGATACATACATTCTGACAGCTTCAGATGTAAGTCTTTTGATTGGAGCATTTACTCCATTTACATTCAAGGTAATTATTGATATATATTTATTGCCATTTTATTATTTGTTTTGTCATTGTTTCTCGAGATTTTTCTCTGATTCTTTCCTGTCTTTGCCAATTTGGTCTTTACTTTCTACTCAGAGTCCCCTTTAATATTTCTTGCAGGGCTGGTTTAGTGGTCACGAGCTCTTTTAGTTTATTTGTCTGGGAAACTCTTTCTCTATCCTTCTATTCCAAAGGATAGCCTTGACGGATAGAATATTCTTGGCTGCAGATTTTTCCCATTCAGCACGTTGAATGTATCATGCCCTTCCCTAGAGGCTTGCCAAGTTTCATTTGAGAGATCTGCAGCTAGCCTTGTGAATTTTCCCTTGTAAGTTAAATACTTCTTTTGTCTTGCTGCTTTTGAGATTTTTTTTATCACTATATTTTGCAAATTTCATTACAATAGGTCTTGGTGTTGGTCTGCTTTTGTTGATTTTGACAGGAGTTCTCTGTGCCTCCTGGATCTGGATGCCTACTTCCTTCTCCAGATTAGGAAAATTTTCAGCTATTATTTCCTCAAATTTTCTGCCCACTTTGCTCTCTTCTTCTTCTTCTGGGACTCCTAGGATACAAATGCTATTACATTTGATGGAGTTCCCAAAGTCTATTCTAGAGTTGCATAATTTTTCTCTCTTTTGTCTTCATTATTTTCCATTATTTTGTCTTTGAGGTCACTAATTCATTCCTCTGCTTCTTCCAGTCTGCTATTCATTTCAACAAGCCTGTTTCCAATCTTGTTTATTGTTTTCTTCATCTCTGATTTTTTAACTCTTATCTCTGTGGCTAAAGGTCTCCCTGATGTCCTCTATTTTTTTCTCAAGCCCAGTGAGTATCCTTATGATTGATGCTTTAAATTCTCCATCAGTCATATTACTTATGTCTCTGTTTCACTTAGATCTCAGGCTGTGGCTTTTTCTTGTTCTTTCACTTGAGGGGAATTCCTTCGCCTTGGCATTTTTCTAAGTCTCTGCCTTCTTCTATGTATTAGAAAAACCATCTCTGTCTCCTGCTCCTGAAAGTAATGGCTTTATGAAGAATAGATCATGTGGTACATACGGCCTGGCACATCAAGGAGTGTCTCTGGTGTGTGCGGTGTGCACTCTGCTGTTGCATTGTGGCTGCTCTATCCTTCAGGCCAGTTGTCTGCAGGGGCTCTCCTTGGCTACTGTGGACAGTGTTTGGTCCCTGGCCTGAATGTGGCCTGTTTTAACTAGATGTGCTCTGGTCTGCTCGTGAGAGGAGACCTGACACCAACTCCACTAGAACTGAGGCCCTGCAGAACTCTCTGGTTGGGACCTGTGGTGTGGGCAGGGGTTTGTGTTGGTCTTCTGGGGAAGGGACCCACTACACTGGGACTGAGACAAGCTTGACTGAGAAGGGCAGTGCTGCCAGAGCGTGGGGTGGGGGGCTTGGTGTAAGCAAGTTTGGCAGCCGGTGTCTGCACTGAGCTGTGTTTATATTGATTAGTAACAAATTATTTGTGTACCCAGATCTTTATCACCAAGATTTTTTTTAATCAAATTCTTATTGGCTTATAAATTAAAACTTATTACTTTAACTTATAACCAAATATGTAACATTTTAACTTCAAAAATGTTGACATTTATTTACCATATTAAAGGAGGGCCTACTATGTGCTAGCACTTTTTATAGTTCCTGGGGACACCATGTCTACCTGACAGATAAGGTCCTTTTCTTGGAGTTCCTCAGTTTACTGTGGCTGAGAGATGATCATTAATCAATAAAATTGCTACTTTTAGGTATTAAAAAGGGCTATAAAAATAAAAGGGCATCACGTACTAGTTTTGATTATAAAACTGGGAATTCTTTAACTTGTCTTCTAAACGTTTTTAGACTCCTAGATTCAACTTTTTAAAGTGTTGACATTTCCATAATGTGGCAAGAACAATCACTCAGATCCAATGGTGTTCTGGAAATAGCTAGTACTAGCTTCCAAGAGCAAATTGTGTACAGCTCTTCCCAATTGTTCACAACAGTAGCCTGAAATTATCTGTGGTGCAAGTATTTACACCATGGAAACTGGAGAAATAAAATCAGTGCATTTCTTAGTGTTGGTAGTCACACACAAACACACACACACACACACACACACCCCCAATGATTCTATCTAATCGGTCTTCCTGAAGAAATATAACCACTAACATTGAAAAGCAACAATTTAAAATAATGGAAAGGAAGTAGGTTTTAACAAAGTAAAATTAACCCCAAGAACTTTCCTGCTGAAGGATAGTATTGGAACTAATAGCTTAGCAAGATCCACAAATGCATTATGTAGGTAATAAAGCTATAGTTCCCAGTCTGTGATACCAAACACTTAACTTGACATAATTAAGAATATTTACATCATCTAAATAACAATTATTTCCCTTCATATAGTTTATTAGATATGCTAATTTTAAGTAAAAAAATAGTGTATCATCTGAAGAAATTATACCAGATGGCTGAATCATTATTCTTCAACTCTCAAGAACTTTTAGTTTTCTTCATCTGTTTCTTCTGCTTAGCTCTTAAATAATAGAAGCTATTATCCTCAGTAGATATGGGTACATTGTTAATTATTTTTGCACTTAAATTTCTAATTGTTTGCTTTGTATTTTTTTCAGCTTATGAACACTAAAGAGATTTAAATTTTAGAAGCTGTGTCATAGACAACAGTAGAACAGTATCCACTAACTGAATTGTTTCATTGACATACTATTTCTAATTTTTTGAGGACACTGTAATTATTGTTAAGTAAATGGTTGCCTTGTTTTTAATAGGTCTCACTGCCCCCTACCCCTTTGGCAAGCAGGATTGTCTTTATTGGTTTGTTCAGGTTCAAAGCGTATACAAATCTTGAAAAAGCTAAACTTTCAAGAGTTTTGTTAGGACAGCACATCCACAAGGCAAAATCTTCACACTTTCAAAGAAAGATGATATACAGTATAAATGGATATACAGTATAAGTAGTTACAAATCAGAAGGGGCTTTTCTGAGTTGATTAACAAAAGACAGGATAATAGCAAGGTAGGCAGGAGACACTGCTCCTGCATGAAAAAAACACCTTGATACAGTCATTAGCCTTATTTGGCAATACGACTTTATCTCTAATTGTAGTGAAGCCATTCAGCAACTAGCCCACTGATTTTATATAGCTCCTTCAACTAAAAGAAGCAGTTGCTGGATGTTTCAAACTTTAGGAAGAGGTAAGACTTTGAATCTTTGGAAATTAGATAAAAGTAGCTCGTCCAGTGGGGACACTGAAGGCTACAGAACAAATTCAAACATCACAAACACATTAAATAAAAAGACTCAAATGAGTGTCTGCAGAAGCAGATAATCCACTATGAGATCATACAGATACAGAAAGAGAGCTGCCAAGTTGAGAATTATTTTTAAGATGTAATTTTTTTAAAGATTTGAGAGAGAGAGAGAGAGAGAACACGAACTCAGGGGGGCGGGTGGGCAGAGGGACAGTCTTCCTGCTGAGCAGGGAGCCTGACATGGGGCTCAATCCCAAGAACCTGAGATCATGATCTGAGCCACCCAGGCACCCCATTACTTTAAATATATTTTTTCTAGATGGAAACATGCTATTCATGCTAAACATTTTGTCAATCACAGTATTCTTTCAAATAGCCAATGTACGTAACAGTCCCAGACAGGATACCTGTGTGCTTTACATCTGAAACTGTATAAACCATACCTGCAGAACCCTCATACTAAGCAGTATTTCTTCTTCTTCCCTAAGGGGGCAGGCACCCAAAATAACAAGAGATGCTAGGAGATGATTTTATATACCTACACACACAAATATATACATATATGCACACATGGATGTATGTGTCTATGTATATATTTATGGATATAATCTATATTATATATCTATAGTTTAATATTTCTGAAATCCAGATCCATCAATTTATGTTCACTTATTACATTTTCTCCACAAAGCTGTCACTAAATTGTTACATCTTCTAATCAACCATGCTTTAAAAATAAAGGAAAAAGGGTGCGTCAGTGGCTCAGGTGGACCCGATCTCAGGGTGGTGAGATGGAGCCCTACATGAGGCTCTGCTCTCAGCACAGAGTTGGCTTGAGATTCTTTCTCCCTCTCCTTCTGTCCCTCCCCCTGCTCATGTATGTGTGCTTTCTCTAAATAAATAAAAATCTTAAAAAAAAAAAGGAAATGTGTTCAATCCTCTTTAATAGGAGTAAACTATTCAACCCTTATTTTAGTGACATAGCACAAAATGTGATTTCCTTGTATTTAAATTTCAAGTGTAGTAAGATTGTTTTATATTCTAATTTACCCAGGTATTTAAGAACATTAAAAAAATGGAATACTTGGGTTTTTTTTTAAGTTAGAAACAAACCTGCAATAAGTAGGGTTAAACCTTTAAGAAATTGTCTAAAATGCTTCTTAAAATTATTTTTGTTTCTAGGTATTCCTTTTGTGGAGTGATTTCTCTATGTTGAAAACCTGTGCTTTTTTATCTTCAGCTATTAAATCACTCACACAGATTTCCTTCTATGACCCTGATACTAATAAGGAAGAGAATAGTTACATAACTGACAGGAACTAAAACAGAACCAGGGGAATAAAAAATAACTTTCCCCATTTGTACCCTATCTTTGGAGTCAAGAGGAAAGCTGTTCATCCTATAATATAACCCCCCAAAAGTCCTTTTAGATCATAAGCTGCCACCCTTACAGCACTGAAAACCTTTACAACTGAGTTTACAACTACTTTTAAAATAACTGATCAAATTAGAACATCTTTTAAAATAATTACATTCAACACAGAGCCTGAAGAAGGAATTCTATAAAACGAGGACCTAAAATTTTTCTAATCCTTTGTGAAAGGATGAGAGAGAAGATACTCAAGTTTTTTTTTAAAAACATGGGTGGTATTTTGCAGTCCATAGATCGAATCTGCCCCCCCAACACACACACACACACACACACACACACACTCACACACGTATGTTATAAAATAGTCTGTCTTAAAGACAATTACCTGGACTGTATTTACCCACTATTCTGGCCATATGCCTTTCAAAGGAACAGAGAGATGAAAGGAATTTTATGTCTTCCTAAATACTTAGGTAATAATGTTGCACTTTGCCTGGACTACAATGCCTGTTGGCTCTTCACAGCCTTGTTTTTGATGCCTGATTTTTCTCACATATTCCTAAGACCAAAAATATGTCTTCACTATTCTATGAGCTGGGTAATTTCTTTTCATTCATTTCTGTTTTTATTTTATGTGTCAATATTTACCAACTATCATAAAACTGACCTAGTATGTCGTCTTTCGTTAATCTATTTCCATCAGAAAACTCACATCCTCTAAGGACTGCACCTTTATTTTTATCAATTTTGTAAATGCAGAACTTTAAGAAATCACCACTGCCCTACACTAAATGTGGGAAATCCTCTTGAGTGTACTTAGCTATTAAACCAAAATTTCAGCTCTATGCATTGCATTAAATGATAAGAGTGATAATCAATTACCACAAAAGAGCTTTTTGTAGATCACAGGCTATGGCATTTTGAATGAGAAGACACTTTGCTGACTCAAAGTACTGAGGAAACCTAAGGTATTTGCAGGGGGGAAAAAAAGGCAAGAAGGACAGATAAAGGTAAAAATGGGTGGCGTATGTGAGCTCTTGGCAGATGAAAATCTGAAAGTGCCAGATACAACAGTGAGTTTGGTAATACCTGCAATTTTACAAACCTGGGCTTAAATGTGATAATTATGTAAAACACAGAGTGCAGTGGTGCTTAGAACACAGTAGGTATCACAGTCTCTGTGAATGTGAAAGCTTGTGGTTGAACCTAAAGGAAAGCATGTAAAAATTGGATTTGAAGTGATACAAAAAGTTTAACTTCCCTTCATGAGGCCACTTCACCTACTACAATAATCATCATTAGATTCCTTCATTGTCTTTAGCGGGAAGACAGTCAGAATTCAAATGTGCCAACGGGGAGAAACAACAATGCAAAGATTATTCATGATGGCACATTGCACCAGTTAGAACATCTGCAGAATTGAAGCCTGAGGAAATGGGAGAAAAAGGCTGATCTAGAGGTTTACTGCAAGAGCAGTCTGTGAGGTTCACTCCTGCAGAAAGGCATTCTGGAAGCCCAGTGCCTTTATAAAATCCAATGGCTCTGTGTGCTCTGGTACACTCCAGCTTCTCCTTTGCGTTTGCTTTTCCTCAAACTATACTTCTCTTTGGCCACAGAAGTCCTTCTCAGACAGTAGTGAGACATTAACTTACATGTGAATGACGTGAAATTTAAGTGTTAAAAAAAGACAAAGAACAAAGATTAGCAGAGAAACGAAGTATAAGAAAGGCTGACAAGTGAACAACTGAGAAAGTGTATATACAGGACTAAACTTGGCTCACAGAACAGCATACTGAGTATGGGAATAGATACTAGAGATGAAAATTGAAGTATTCGCAGCTTTTTCTCTCCTCCCTCCTCCTCTTTTGTTTCTTCCAGAAGTTTCTGTCACGTTACAAAATATAATTTTCTGACCTCCTGTTCAATAGACTTCCCATAATGGTTTTATTTTGAATCATGGGAATTGCAATTTGATTTGTGATTCTTTTAGAATGGGTGCCTTGTGGAGAAGAGCCTTGTGACCGAGGCAGCAATTTGATTTGAGGCACTTATGCAACAACTAGACCAAACGAGCTGAAGTTAGAGAATTGCAATATAAAGGGATAAACTGCTCCTCTATGCCATGCTGGATGAGAGGGGGTTTCTTTCTTTAGGAAGCGATGTTCAAAAAGGAAGAGTGAATGAAGGAAGCCAACAGTATGTTCTTGCATAAAAACACCTGAATCTTAAGAAATCTCAAAGAGTGTTAGGAGGAAACCCAATCTCTACAGGTGCTGAAACAAAGTCCCGTTAGAATTGTGATGGAGGTTTCAGTGGCAAATATTAAACCTCTCTTCTCTGAAACTTACACCTTCACATTTTGCCATTCTAAGTATGATTACCTTCAAATCAGTGATAATACTACTAACAGTTAATCGAGATTTTCAGCACTTTTTTTTTTTCCACTTTGTTGGGATTTCTAGGTTTTGTACTATTAGTATAATGCTTTTGAAGCTGATTGTTTGGAGGGGAAAAAAGTATTTTGTGATTTCATGTCTGCTCTATGGAATCAAAATTATACCAATCTAGTAACTCTATAGAAGTTGGATAAAATGGACTGAAAAATAATCTGGCTATGCCTTCTATTTCTCCACTGAAAAACTAGCATTCTAACTTTGTGCTATTATTCTTAATTTCAAAAGAGTGAGTTATAATTAGCAACATTTCTAGTGTTTGCTCTCATCTATTTGTTTCCACACAGTGTGTGCATTTTTGTCTAATATTTCATATATATTCCTTTTGGTCATGCACCTTGTAACTTCCCTTTTAAATTTAATCAAAGAAGGCTATGTTGAGTATTTCTTTAAATCCTCAAGATAAATAATTCAGTCTTTTACACACTTATGGAATTCAAATGTTGGTACAAGTACTATTGGCAAATTTTATTTCCAATATTCTGATCAAAAGGAACTTTTTATCCAGTAATAATAGAGGCAATTTTTAGGAAAACAAGTTCTGCTTTTACTGTTAAATCCATAGTGAAGTTCAGAAACTAAAGTATTCATTTCAAAATTTAACTATCAGTTAAAACTTGTTGGAACATCAACATTACTTTTTAATATATTGCTAACAGTACTTATAACACTTTGTACAGCACATTATAGATGTGTCTCTCACAGTGCATCATCTACTGCACAAAACTGATCGATGAAAGTGGTTTCACTGCTTTAAATATCAATAAAAGTTGACTTTGGTTTAGACATTGTAGAACTGTGAACTTTGATGCAATTTTATTTTTTTTTTGGTTCAATTAAACCATTTGCTTATATTCCCTCATGTGATATTAACCACTGTTGTGCATCATTCCAAATGCATTTTCTTATGGCTATCATTCTAGTTAATTTATCTTATCCCCTAGACAAGAATTAAATATTTATCCACTTAATATTTCTGTTAACTTGCATTCTCAGAAAGGATATGTAAGGTTATAGCAATGCCTACCTGTTTCTCAGAAATCTCTCAAACTCTTCCCAGTATTATGCAACAAGTCATAATACAGGACTATGTTTTTTTGCCTATCTAATGTGGATAAAATCCTGTCATTTGACCAATTTCTCATAAGGTTTCTGAATATTAGTTTCTTAGAATGATTATAGTTTTTATTTATTTGTTATTACTGTTTGTACTATAGTACATTTGTTTGAATGCGTACTCATTCTGTTACTCGAGTTACCTAAGTATTACAAGATTTTATGTGATTAAATCTACCTTTTAAAGTGGAATTATTCATGTATGCATTGAAACGGCATTTCTGCCAATCTCAAGAAATAGTAACTATCACCTGTCTTATTAAAAAACTATGTGTTACACACAATGAATCAGGGAACACTACATCAAAAACTAATGGAGTACTATATGGTGACTAACGTAACATAATAAAAAAAATTAAGAAACACTTAAGTTTAACCAAACAAGATTGCTGTGGTGTTCACTGCCTTATGATCAGATAGCCAGCTTAAGTTCAAGTGTAATGACTGATCAAGTTCATGAAGTACTAGATTCCTAGTGAAGACATCTATAGTTGGGAAGTCATAGCCTTAAGATGTGACTTTGGTATTTTGGGAATCCCTCTTTAAGAGTCTAAGTCAATGTTACTTTGAAATTCAAACAAATCTGAGTATATATTGAGGGGTTACATTAAAGCTGGTTTGAGGGGGCGGAGCAAGATGGCGGAGGAGTAGGAGACCTGGATTTCGTCTCCTCTCAGGAATTCAGCTGGATAGGGATCAAACCATTCTGAACACCTACAAACTCAATAGGAGATTGAAGAAAAGAATAGCAACAACTCTCTGAACAGAAAAGCGACCACTTTCTGGAAGGTAGGACATGCGGAGAAGTGAATCTGAGGCGATATTCGGGAGAATATACAGCGGGGGAGGGGGGCCTCCGTCGGCCGCTTCCGACAAGTGATAGAGCCGCAGAGCACAAAATTGGAACTTTTAAAAGTCTGCTCTGCTGAGGGACGTCACTTTGGTGGCTAAGCTGGGGGTGGAACCCTCGCGGGACAGTGTGGTCTCGCGGACAGAAAGACCGGGGGTGCCTGAGTGCGGCAGAGCTCCCAGGTAACGGAGCAGGGAAGCCGGCTGCAGAGGCGGAGCCCAGGCGCGGGCTCTCAGCTAGGGGTTGCCATAAACCATGATCCGCGGCACAGTCGGGCCACTGCTCCTCCAGCAGGGACCCAACAAGCGGCAGATCCGGGGAGACTCCCCTTCCTCCCCCAGGAGGAGCGGAGCGGGACTGCACTGCAGGGATCTGCTGGGTTTGGAGACTCCACACGGGGTTGAGTGCTGGAGATAGAAACGCGTGGTCACAGGCCAGGTGAGCACGGAGTGCGGCTGGAGACCGGGGAGCCGGGAGTGACTGACTGCTTTTCTCTGGGGGCTCACTGAGGAGCAGGGTCCCAAGTTCTCGACTCCTCCGGGGTAGAGATTGGGAGGCCGCCATTTTCACTCTCCGCCTCCAAAGCTGTACGGAAAACTCGCAGGGAACAAAAGCTCCGGAGACCAAACCCGAGCAGATTACTTAGCCCAGACCGGGCAAGGGCGGGGCAATTCCGCCTCCGGCAAAGACATTTGGAAACCAACAGGCCCCTCCCCAGAAGATCAGCGAGAACAGCCAGCCAAGACCAAGTTTACCCATCAATGAGAATGGCAGAACTCCAGCGCTAGGGGAATACTACACATAGAATTCATGGCTTTTTTACCATGATTCTTTAGTCTTTCAAAGTTAATTTTTTTTAAGTTTTTTTTTTTTCCTTTTTCAACCAACATCTTATCAATCCCTTTTTTAAAAA
>NC_138380.1:55343735-55368449 GCF_054177405.1 Leptonychotes weddellii
AGCCTGGTGATGGGTATTGAGGAGGGCACATTCTGCATGGAGCACTGGGTGTTATGCACAAACAATGAATCATGGAACACTACATCTAAAACTAATGATGCAATTTATGGGGATAATATAAGAATAAAAAAATAAAAAAATAAAAAAAAGCTGGTTTGAAAGTCCCTCCCTGAAGAAATAGCTTCTTAATTATTGAGAATTGCTCTTTCTGAGGATAAGCATTCATCATCGGTGGGGGAGCAGTTCTGAATGTCACAAGGTGTTTACTATTCAGGTTTTCCCACACTTAGGCTTTCACTGATGTATAGTGAACTTCCAATACAGCAGTTTCTAATAAACAGTGAGGAGAAATAAATAAACTCTTCCATTAAAATTTAAGTAAGGCTAAACTTCTCTAACTGTCCATGAGTACTCACAAGATTAGGTAAGTGTGCTTGGTGGTAATAAAAAAGGTACAGAAGGCATATAATACATGTTTCTGGAGTAAGAAGCTTTCACCTGAAGTAATTTAAAACCTTAGTTTCATATTAAAACTGTTCCATTAGGGAATAGAGTACACACATGCGTGTATTTTAAAGGTGTAACAGAAGTCTAAAGAACTCTTAAGCATGTTTCTTGCCTCTGCTTGCAGGGATAGGTTTATAGAAAAATCTGAGGAATGACCATCAAGATTAAGAATATCAAACAGCCAACTATGCTGCCCATGAGGAGCAAAAGATATATTGCTTACTGGGGTCTGATGCAAACTCATCAACAGAGTGAACAGATTAAGATGGAACTGCTATCAGTTGGACATGAAGAAAAAGCAAACAATATTCCTTCCTGACTGCAGTGATCTGAATTTGTGGCTTTTGAAATTGTACTGTAACATAGAAGATTCTTTTTATTTTGAAAATCAGAGCAAAAGAAAAGCCAAGTGATCTCATGTGATATCCTGGAAGTCTAGTTCATGGACACACAGAAAAGATACCTAGAAATCTGTGGCTGGAAATTGAAGTGTTGGACTTCAAGAGCTCAACAACAATAACTGTTAATTGCATCATGGCCCTTTATTTCCTATACAGCTTAGGTGGCCCAGAGCAATACTGGTCTCCCTGATAATTGCAGTGAACGCTTCTAAACTGCACATGCAGTTAACAAGCATTGAGCTAATACAGTTATGAACAAATTAGAATATGTACAGATTATATCTTTTATTACATTATCACAAAGTATGTGCAAATTTTATATGAAAAGCATTACTTTTCATTACAAAGTTAATACTGCAAAAATGAGTATCTAGTATTGAGTTCCCCATTTAATCATTTTATGTACCTGACCCCAGTGTTGGCCACCTTTCATGTGCCAGGTGCTGTAGTAAGCTCTGAAGATGGTGGGAAAATGCAGACGCAGACACATGCACACACAGGTGCACACACACACCAAATCAGGAAGACTAGCCCTTAAATTCAACAAGTTTACATCAGGGATGCAGACAAGTCAGCCAGAGAAAAATAATACAATTGTTTCAGAAGGGTATATTAATAACTAAGAAAAGTCTAGAAGCATACTTCAATTTCACATTCTCCTGGCTGCAATGACAAAAACATCTTCTGGCAGGGCCCAACAATAGCTCTCAGAAGAGCTAACCAGCCACACAATCAAGAGGGGAAGGTGGTGTTGGTGGGTAAGTACATTGGGTGTCCCAGGATCGGGAATTGCTCAGGCTGCTGTGCCACTGGCCCAACTGTTGAGTTGTTCAAACATCTCCTGAGGTATTTGGCAGCTATCCTATCACTGACAGAAAATTAAAGACCATAGCCTACAAACACACCTGACTAAACTTTAAAGGAGATGTTAAAAGATTTGGATATCACATTAAGTTTGATGTCAAATTGCTTTTTGATATTTGGCAAGTATTTTTAACCTTTTTGGTGCCCAGTTTTCTAAGTTTTTGCATGATTATATAATTTTAGCAACTTGTAAAGCTGACATTCCATTGGTAATTTGAAAGAGTGTCTGTAAAAAATATTTTTAAAAGGTCCAGTCAAGAGTAGTGAAGAAGCAATCTTCCTGATAAGAGCATCTTTACTATACCCGAACTAAATATATTTCAGTGTAGAACTTGTTTGAAAAGAAGCCTAGGAGATAAGAGGGTTTCATATTGTCCAAATTACAATAATCATGAAAATAACTTGTATTCATCAAGTTATTGATGAGAAGTGGTTCTCAAACTTTAACATGCAACAGAATCACCTAGAATGTTTGGGTAAGCACACTCCACCGAAGCCCAACCCTGGAATTTGTGGCTCACTAGGTTCGAGGTGGGGCCAGACTGGGAACAAACAAGTTCTCAGAGGATACCAGTAATACTGTTGCAGGAAACACACCTGGGGAACCATGGGCTAAGAACAGTATTGCTAGATATTCAACTTCATCTACACAATTAGAAAAAATACTGAAGTATTGGTTTTCAAACATACACATATCATCTAAACATAAAGCTACTACAGATGGGTATATAACTGTATTAGGGTTTTTAATGTCAGATTTTAGTTTGAATTTTAACCCAACTGGGTCTAATTCTTTAAATGGCATACCGTTAGTTAATAGTTGTTGTTAATTCCAATAGTTTCTAAACCTAAGGGTCATAAGGTATACTTGCCTACAAGGCTAGGGTACGGTCACACAATAGGTTACTGTACGAAAACATCAATTCTTTTTCATGTTTACATTACACTCGAAATATAAATGACCACCTGAAAATGTTAACTGGAGGAGAAAATTTAAATATTACTCTTTGTATTTTTGACTTAAATTTTTTTTTCATAAATACAATCATCTCTAAGTCATTCTAAACCACTTAACTTTTAAGATAACATATAAATAAGTTATTTGTCAAAGTGAATTATGGGCTTGTTTAATGACCTCTTGGCTTGCCTTTTTTTTTTTTTTGATTAGAATTCTATTGAAGGCAATCTTGTATTGGATTATAGGCATGTTCTGAAGTTTAAGAAACTTATAAATGTATAGTGTTAAATGCCCAAAGCTGATTGTCTTGTAATTTTTCCTGAGCACTGGGTACAAAACTCCTATCCTTTAAATCCGTGTTCATCTGTGTATCTCGTATACAAAGTAGATACACTCATGCATTTACATAATTACACAAATAAATGAAAATAGAAAAACCTATTTGAAAATCTTTCCAAGAAGTCTGTTTTTCTACAATACCAAACAATACGTCAGAAGTACCTCCTACCTTCATAATTTCTTCTTATGTTTGTGTGTTCGTCTTATTTTTCGTATCAGCAGCTCTGATTTATCCATTTAAGATTTTTATGTTATTTCGTTTTTTGTTGCTTGTTTATTATCAGCACGTATTTTTGGAAATTTTCTTTGGATTTTTTTTTAATTGATGAGATTTCATCCCAGTTTGTTAAAGAGAACCAGCTGTTTTCTTGAAAGATAATTTTCTGAAGCTGTTGTGTGCCATAATTACACAGCAATTACACAGCGATATCCATAAAAGCAGATGAGGATTCTATGTGTCCTTTTACCTCATTAGAAGTTGCAAAAATGACAGATGCAGTCTATCTTAGTCTGACTATTGCCCTCTATTGGCAAATTCAAGTTCTGGTATAATCTAAAAGATAGCAGCAATAAAAACAGGGATAGATTTTGTTTTTGTTTTTAAAAACAGCAGCAACATCTTGGGTCACAAGGTAACACCATCAAAAGTTTAAAAAAACTCTTTTTACAATTATAATTTAAAAACGTACCTTTAAAACCTAGCTATTAAAAAAAAAAAAAGAATCACTTAAGCTAGTGAAGTGAGAATTGGGGCTTTTTTCCAGCACCAAATTGCAGAGCACTCATCTTTTCTCTCTCACTCAAAATCTATTTGAATCATACCCCTCTTTGCAGTGGAAAATCAGTTGGATCTTTTCCTTGTTCCCAGAATGTATCCTCTTCTTTGAGGCAATCATCGCTAAGAAAAATCAGATTTTTACATTTCTTACCATTTCTAAAATCAGCCATTTATCTTACCTTCCACATCCTAGTGATAAACAGAACAAAACAAAGCAGAACAAACCCTCAAATCTTTGGGCATAGGCAGAAGAAAAATTCATTTCTAATAAATTGCTGAGGATTTTCATTTTATGAGTCATCATATTTTATGTATTATGAGTGGGATGGAAGATGTGCAACAATCAGCTTTAAAAAAACTTTGCTGAAACTATCTCTAGTGTCGTGACCTGTAACTTGAGTTCTATGGTGGGAAAGGTACGCATGTACAAATAAACACTACCTTGCATGTATACTTGGTTCTGACTGGCAGCTGGGGAATACGGTATTTTAATAATTCTTATTTTGGCAGAACTAGCAGGAAGCAATCTAGTTTTGTAGCCAGCTAGGCAAGCAGAGAAAACAAATCTAGGAGTCCTTTTATGACTTCCAGGACTCAGAATTTTTAAAAGATTTTAACCTTTTTAAAAAGTAAAACTAAATTCTTTTTCTTCTCAATTTCACTTTTACCATTTACACCAGGTAGACTGCTATCTTGTCCTGTAATATCCGTAATATAATCGTTGGCTGTGCCACAGACTTAGTTCAGTTTAGCTGCAAAGTTCCTGGATTGATGTCAAATTTAGGAGTTGAGGATTCAAATTAGTTCCCTTCTTTGCCAACACTAACACAAATCTTGGAGCACATTTCCTTGGATGCACTAAAATGGTGACAGCTTAGAGAACCACTGGGGAAGCTTTTCATACGAGAACTCAGATTAATTTAACAACTCTGGCTTAGCATGATCCCACCTCGGTTGCCTCTTCCTTTGTTTAATTAAGACCACTGCCTTTTTGAGAAGAAGATTTATCTCCCGAAACAAACAAATTTCAAGCAGAACCCATAGTTGCACAGAAAAGGGAAACAAACAAGCAAAAAAACCAAACAGAATTATATGCCTGTAATGGCTTGTCTTGTTTCTTGTTAAACTCCTTTGCCAAATGTCTGCTTGCACCTATATAGCATCTCTGAAGTCAAACGTAACTGCATAATGGACAGGCTCTTCTACTTTCTAGCAATTTCACTCACTACCTGTGAATCAGCATCGACCAGTCTTTAGCAGTTGACAAAACTACGCAGGTTGCACGTTCAGAGAACCCGCGCAGTTGTCATGACAAGCACCTGGTAATGTACAGAATTGGACTGTAACCTATTTAACCTGTTAGCAGAAAAAAAAGTCCTTGTCTTCTGGTTTTTTCTTCTTGAGGGACTTTATTAATTCTAATATTTCTAAGCTGTATGTCAAACATTTTACTCATCACAGATTGCTATTCTTCATATATTGATATTCTGGTTAACCAAAAAATCCCTGGCAAAATAGGTCATTATTATTTACTCATTCATTTATAAAATAAACACATATTTAGTACTTCTATGGGTCATGCAAAAAATTATGCATGCTATGGATATGGCCTGGAGTAAAACAAACCAAACTCCCCTCATGGAGCAGATTCTCTACTCGATGGAATAAGAAAATAAACCAATAAGCATTTACCATGTCAAGTGGTGCTAGCTCTTACAAGGAAAAACAGAGCAGAGTATAATTTTCAGGGTTCAAGCAGGGACACAGAACCACTATGAATGATGCAGAATCAAGGGACTTACCATAGGAACATAGAATAATTGATCTCACACAACTGTGGCTGCTGCCAAGGTATCTACACAAGGCTTTCCATCTGCTGGTGAGCTTCAATCTCCATTCATCTCAGGAGCAAGGACAAACTGGCATCTATGAAGATACACTGGATCCCCTCAGAACATACTGGGACCCAAGTCTGCTTCTCGGTCGTTAAACCTCGATCACCTACGGAATGAGGGGGCGCTCTTCCCCACCGAACTGCAGACCTGCCTGCCTGAGGACTCAGCCAAGTTAAAGGTAGTGATGATTGGGTAGAGAAAGGGGAGCTCAATTCTGTGGGCTGCTTCCGGGCTCCCAGGGCTACGGGCACAAGATGCAGCGGCACCGTCACCACAGACTGGCCAAGCATAAAAGCTACTGATTGATTCCAACTTTCAAGTATCACAACAACTTCTCCTGGAACCAACTTAACCTGGGTTCATACAGGGAGGAATTCTGAGAGGCACAGCGTCGGTGTAGCTGAATGGACACCATGCAAGTGGTGATTTCAAGTGGGCAGTTGGATTTAGGAGTGTGGATTTTAGCAGAATTGTCTGCCTAGACATACAAATATTAGAGTCCTTAGCATAGGGAGGGAATGTAAAGCTTTTACACTGGTTGAAATTATCTAAAGCAAAACTGAGGGGAAAAAAATTCTGCATGACATTTCAATGTTTATAGGTCACAGAGCTCTTAGGAACTGGTACGTTCAACCCACAGATTGTAGTTTGCAAACTCTAACCGACAAAGTAACACCTCACATGACATGGTTTCTTATAAAGGCATTGCTCTTGGTATCCAGCTTACCTTTCTAGTCTTACCATTATACTCCATTATGAAACCACACACATCCACTGATAACTACGTCATGACAACTACTCGATGCTGTCCATTGCACACTCCTAACCAGATCAGAAAATGTGTTTACTGCTGCATAAAAAATACTAGCACCCACTTTCCCCCCACAATTCTAAGAATATATAACCATAAAATGATAGCAATAGTCAATAGGAAAACAGGAAAATCAATATTTTCTAAGGTTAATATCCCAAAAGAAACAAGCTACTTCAATATGCAAACATACTACTACTCATGAGAAATAGACTTATACATGGACACATACTTGATACATTGAATTCATAGTCAAGAGTAATAATGTCCCCTTTAGTTTTATGTATGGATATGCATATTTGCAGTTAGGAAACACCCTAACTTATTAGAGAAAACGAAGATTTTGTACCTACAGATACTGAAGTTACTATCATAGGTCTGTCACTCCTATTTGTGATCTAGGCCAAGCTATCAATCATCACTTAACTTTAGTATTTTCCTCTATGAAATGGTGTGGTTCTAAAGGCTAAAGTAACTAATGTCTATTTACATATATATTTAATTACATGATGCATATTACATACTATGTGCAAATAATATAATTCATGTCATATTGCAGGCATGAATGTAGGCATGCAATCAATGTTTATTCTCAAAAAAAAAAATCCTAATTTTTAAAAACTTACTTTGATGCCGTTAATGATGCCATTTTTTTTTTGATGCCATGATTATACTAAGTATAATGAATACTGTTGCAATCCTTCAGCTATCTATTTGGATATTCAATGACTAATCTATTCTCTGAACCCTTCAGATCAACTAGTCCTTTTGCTATATTTTTTTTTTAAAGATTTTATTTATTTGAGAGAGAGAATGAGAGAGAGCACATGAGAGGGGTTAGGGTCAGAGGGAGAAGCAGACTCCCTGCTGAGCAGGGAGCCTGATGTGGGACTCGATCCAGGGACTCCAGGATCATGACCCGAGCCGAAGGCAGTCGCCCAACCAACTGAGCCACCCAGGCGCCCCCTTTGCTATATTTTCTGTTAATTAGTGTAATTACCACAAACTGCCCAAACATACAAATGCCATGTCAATGACAATAAACCAGTGAGATTCTTGCAAAATTTTCCAGCTTTATTCCCATCAGTGTCCAGGAATCCAGGATACCCCATTTGCAACCTTGCCAGCTCAAGACTCCTCCCTTTAAAAATTTGAGAGACAGACAGAGAGACAGAGAGACAGACAGAGAGACAGAGAGACAGACAGAGAGAGAGACAGAGAGACAGACAGACAGACAGACAGACAGAGAGACAGACAGAGAGACAGAGAGACAGACAGACAGAGAGACAGACAGACAGAGAGACAGACAGACAGAGAGACAGACAGACAGAGAGACAGACAGACAGAGAGACAGACAGACAGAGAGACAGACAGACAGAGAAAGCACCCACAGTATTGCTAGAGAGGCTGGGGAACACAGCCTTCCTGTGTGCCCAGCAAGAGAAAACGACGTTAAGAACCTTTATGATTTTCTTTTCAAAAGTTTACTGAAGTTGAGAACAAGATTTCTAAAAACAAGGAAAAATCAATTACAACAGTCCGAAATATACAATATATTCACTATGTGAAATTTTGGAACATTTTGTAATCTCGAAAGAATTTCTAGGGATAAAATGTTTACCAAATACTTCAGACAGAAATACAAACAAACAAACAAACAGGCAAAGCCCTCTCACCTAAAACTTACAACATGAAACCAGCACAAACACCTAGAAATGATTCTCCTTTATTAGGTAAATTGGGAAGGATTCCTATGAATGGCCGGATAGGTCACTTCCAGGTCTTTCTGGATATCCTTTCATTTAAATAGTCTTTAAAAGTTATTTGTCTCAACCATTCTTGATTTATTTCTACTGATTATCAACTGCCAATGTCCAATGTCCAATACCATAGAGTTTGAGGTCATTAGCCTCTTAGTCCATGAGACAGAGTCCATGTTAGAAGTGGTTGTGTAGTCTTCACCCTCAGAATATGACTTTTGGTTTAACCTCCCTTGCCACAATGACTCAAGGAATCTCTAGTAGTATACAGAATCCAGGTTGAAGGCTACATACCAACACATAATTTATTCCTCACTCTAAATACCAGGTTTATTTAATAAACTCTAACTGATGCATACAGCTTCCCCAGAAAATGGGGATCAATCCTGTACCCTCGAAGGGACATGATTAGCAAGGGATAAAAGCTGAAAAGGGCTCTGTACCATAGTGTCACTGAGCTGAGGTGGGCCACACCCATTGCAGATCGCTCTCCTGATCCTTCACATCCTGGTAAGGAATGAAAAGCCATTTGGAAACTGAGCCTGAGAGTCAAGAGACTTCATCTGTGCTGTTACTGTGGTTTGCCTCACCTACATTTTTTATCCCCACAAATTTAAGTAAGCCTGGTGCTGGGTAAAGTCTACTGGGCCTTGTGACTTTGAAGGCAACATCACTACACCTGGTGAGCACAGCAAATAATAAACATGTCCGGGGGCAGGAAAATCAACGGCCTTCAGGAGGGAGCATGCCTCTGATGTTCTGCTTTTGCTCTTGCTGCTGCTTTTCCCTGTTGCAGCTGAGTCAGCAGATAATTTCTTAAACCACTTAAAGGTTTTCTTTTCTGGTTGAGGAAACTTCAGTAGAGTTCAGGAAAAGCCTGGAACTTTAACTCTTTGTAGCTTTCTTTTTTTCTTTTTTTGAGAGAGAAAGAGCACGCGTGCTCGAGCAGGGTGGAAAGGGGCAGAAGGAGAGGGAGAGAGAGAATCTTATGCAGACTCTGAGCTGAGAGCAGAGCTAGATGTGGGGCTCACTCTCATGTCCCTGAGATCATGACCTCAGGGGAAATCAAGAGTCGATTGCTTAACTGACTGCATCACCCGAGCGCCCCATTCTGTAGCTTTCTAATTTGAGCCCCCTCTATATGTCTTAGATAACTCATTTCTGAAGATTAAGACATGGTTATGCTTAAACATTGAAAGTTTTTACATTACTTTCCAGTCTTGCTAATAATGTTCACAAGTCATTCATCTACAATTCTTCTCTCTTCAAAGGTAGCATCGTACTCATCCATATTAACGAGTAACATTTTTAAGCCTCTTAACCAACCTTTTATTCATTGATAAAATAAAAAATGTGATGGTGGGAGGGAAAGTATGGACTCTAAAAACATTTTATCCAGGAGATCAAGGACAATTGATTTAATTTTCGTGATTTGTATGATCCAGATATTTGAATCACCTAAGCAAGTCCTTAGAGCACCCTTACCCCTTTGCTCCCCATTCTAGTCCGTGAGCTATCTAATCAAACTAGGGGAAAAGAGAAAAGCAATTCATTAAATGATAGCACATTTCATTGAAGATATCCGAATTCGATTCATCCTCGCCTGGCTTACCGTAGGTCTTTTCTGATATCATTTAGCTATTAGACAGGATATTAGTTCCTATTGCTCTGTAGCAAATTGCACAAATGTAGCATTTTAGAATAACACAAAATTGTTGGCTTACTATTCTGAAGATCAGACATCTAAAATGGGCTTCACTGGGCTAAAATCCAGGTGTTTCCAGGGCTGCTCTGCTTTCTGGAGGCCCTCAGGGAGACTCGGTTTTGTTGCCTCTTTTCCTCTTTTTAGAGGGTACCTGCAGTCTTTGGCTCACTACCCCAATTCTCTAGCCTCAAAGCTAGCAAGATCGAGCCAAGCACTTCTCATACCACCGGTTCTCTGCGTTCTGCCTTCCTCTCGCCTTTATAAAGACTCTTATGACTCCATTGAGCCCACCTGTGTAATGCACGATGCTCTCCATCTCCAGGTTAGTTAATTAACAACCTAATTCCAGCTGTAATCTTAATGCCCCTTTGCCATGTTAGCTACACGGTTACAGCTTCCAGGACTCACAATATGGACATCTTTTGGGGAGCATTCTTCTGCCTAGCATAGACACCTTGATTCAAGTAGTACTTAATAAAATAAAGCAAAAAGTTGGTGTTTTTAATCTGATAGGCATGTCACACTTTGCTGTGAAAGACTGAGGTTTCCTTTATTACAGATTTTTCTTAGGCAATTCACTTGGTGTTGCTTGATGTTTTCCTTCTTCCTAAGGCAGTGTTAGGACCTTCATGTAGGCATTCTGCAAAAGCATATTTAATTATTTCAGTACATTTCTTTCCTTAAAAGAGACTGCATACTTTTCAAAAGCAAAAGTGCTTCTAGGTTGTTGGATCTAATTGAATTGTTTGCTCATGACACCTGGGTCCTGAGTCCATGGCTTTGGCTCCCACGTAATCCACACATCAAATCTTGACATGTATAATGTGAGATGGTCACATTAAAAATTTTGTAAAGAAATTTCAGCAACTATTTTCTCCTTACTCCCCATATCCTGTATTGTTTTTCCTGAAATGCTAGGAAATTAGGACTTTTTCATCGGCCCTCAGAATACTCCCACCAAAATTGACACTTAAGAAAAAAAATTTTAGTGGACCTAAAGAAAGCATAAAACATTACATTATATAGGCTTCTTAGAAATATAAACACAACTAAGCTGCACATGAATCTGGGGTTCGCAGTTCCATTATTTGTACAGCAAAAGGCACATTACTTGGGAGATGTCCTTGGGTACTTGGGAGATGTTCTTGTTTTGCTTGCTTAAACATAGTCGTTTCGTTTTATTTGTCCCATCCTTGTCCTGACCTAATCCCTATCACACTTGACTGAAAATAGAGTAGTATTTACAGGGCAAAGTCAGAGGATAGAAATCAGTATCTGTCCTAAATGTAAATCATCAAAGAGATGATTTCCATTATTTTGGAAATTTCCACCATTCCATTTCTTATCCATACAAACGATAAGAAAGGAGAAGGTGAAGGACTTCGTTATTTTTAATCAAGCCTGTTTTCAATAAGCAGTGATTGGTGTTACAACATAAAAACCCGATTTTCAATATTTTGAGATCAGATGACACTATGACATCTGGGCAAATTGTAATTATTATTCTTATAAAGTATTTTCCAGATTTATTTCAAATTACTCAACAGATATTACCCTGCATGAATTTCTCAAAAAAAATAAAAAATTCCATCAGTGGCTTTTGGGAAGCAAGCATAATGAAACAAAATGTATTATTTCATAATGGTCTTGTTTGTCAAACATAGTATTTATATTAATACTTTCTTATTAATTTCACTTCAGAGGCCTCATGAAACTTATTAAATATTTTATAGATGAGAAACTTAAAATACCTGAAAAGGGACTTAAAGGTACAGAGGGGGGTAGGCCAGTTGACAACAGGGATGTTTTCTCTGGATTCTTAAAAAGTATCTAGAATTCTGCTCTCGGAGATGAGATCTCCTTTTGAACTGCCGTGCCTCAGTGATCCGTTCAACACCCACTTTTGCCATTCTCTGTGGAGACACTAAGAAAAATAAGAGAGTTCCCAGTTTTAAAAGTCCAGAGTTCAATCGCGAAAGATAGAGATGTAAACAATTAGATAAGAACCTTGTAAATAATATAATGGAAGGGAAAGCAAGCACCTTTATGAGGCAACTCAGAGGAGCGATTGGCAACATTTTAGGTCTACACAGCCCCAGCTAAAATACACAACAAGTTACTGTGGAAATTTTTTCCTCCTACTGCTCACAAAATAGCTATACCAGATGATTCTGGCAAAAAACAACTGTTTGCATCCATAATTTAAAGCACACCAGCAACACATACTCTAAAGGTACGGAAGGCGAGCACTTTCTCAATCTGTGTTAATTTGGTCACATAAATTCCAGCTGATCACATTGAGTGCTATATGTGCATGAAATACAAAATAATTCTAAATTAATTTTTATACAGTGATAACATCAAACATTTCAACAATCACAATGACTACCTTTCTGAAAAGTGTTATAAAGTATAATTTTGCATAGGTAATTGCCTATGGGAGTTGAATTAGCATGAGCCTCGGGCCCAAAACCAAAGCAGGTCATCAAGGAAAGCAATTAATAACATGTTGCTCTCCTTTTACTAGATTCTAGGGAATGGGCATTTGTGCAAAAAATCACATAGCACCAAACAACAGGTAAAAGGCTTGTGTCATTAATGGAAGAGTAATATGGGCCTCAAAGGAGGAAGGGACTGGTTGTTAAGGATAACCATAAAAACCAAAAATGACAATTTTTAAAGAATAGTTTTTCCTTTGGGCTTTAGACTCCTACATCTGAGGCGACTATAAGCTTAGGCATGGCCTTTGGGAGAATATTGTGCACTCTTTAAAATGCTTTTACTTTTGCTCCAGAGTGATTGTGTAGAGATGTGCAAGTTGTGCACTGCACAACTCTAGGGGCCTCATTCACATTGTGGGAATCACATCATAGAATAATTTTCCAGAAGATAGCAGCACTGTTTCACATTCCAGTATATCACCATATTGCAGCAGATGGAAGTAGTGTCTTGAGGAAGAGATGCCTCTTTCTGTTTTGCACATAAGCCCTGAGGTTGCTCTTCAAAGGAATCTCATAGTATTCAATTAAATGCTAGGGGAAATTTTTCCTTTTATTATTTTTGCTTTGATGTCAAGTAGATGAAAACTCTAAAAGAAGACTGGAAAATAAAGTGGACAGTCCAGCCTTGACAAGCACACATACCAGAAAAGAATTTGTTTCACCAACGGAAGTGTAGGTATTGAAATTCCTCCAAACTTTAATGTGGCATTCACATGGAAATAATTTGGGGAGGGGCGCCTGGGTGGCTCAGTGGGTTAAGCATCTGCTTTTAACTCAGATCATGATCTCAGGGTCCTGGGATCGAGCCCCACGTCAGGCTCCCTGCTCAGCTGGGAGTCTGCTTGTCCCTCTCCCTCTGCCCCTTCCCCTGCCCATGCACTCTCTCTCTCTCGCATGCTCTCAAATAAATAAATAAAATCTTTAAAAAAATAATATGGGGAATTTTTTTAATGAAAGAAAGTGTTATATGTAATGGACAAAAGTGTTGCATAACCTTTCTATAAAAGAACAATCCAGGGTTTCCTTAAGTTCCATTAAAATTCTATTGTTGAAAAAGCTCAAAAATTAAAAAATTATTACAGAAAGAGATTATGTTTACATAAATAACACCATCATTATATGCATGTGCACGTGTGTGTGTGTGAAGCACTACATAATGTATCCACCTCAGTGATTTACAATAACATACATTAATGGTATGTTTTAAGCTTAGTAAAGTTTGACAACAAAGAAGTCTTTAATAAATCTAGTATTTCTGATATTATGTCGCTTTACAGCATGTTTATCCTTCCAAGATCCATCTATTCTCATCTCATATAAAAGATGTGTGTGGAATTTGTGTTGAAAAGCACTATTTTCATGATATTCTAGACATAAGAAGATTAAGAGGTATCTTATCTTTTTTCCCATTATATTGGCCACATAAATTTTTTTTAAAGTTAAGACTAAAAAATTGTAAAAGATATAATTAGGAAGAAGAAATCTGACTTATGAGATGACATGAAGTCTGTGTTTTATTTTAACATTCTGGACCCTTAGCCATCTTTGCCTTTAGAGGCTGCATTAAAGAACTTCCACTTAATTAACTGACACTGCTGATCTGAATTAATGACAAGATCCCTAGCACTTGTTTCCAGCTTTCTCTAGGGAGCCAGCTGAATGGAAAAGGCAGATTGAGAGAGTCTCTATGGGACAACTGAATCCAGGAGACAGCATAGAGGCTAATTTCTATTGTAAGACCTTCATTAGTCATCTGTTGGGTATAGTTGCTGAGTTGGGAATATTGCTTTAGCAAAAGGTGAAAATACCCTCTTTTAAATAAATCTACTCAAATGTGCAAGATTTAAGATTCCCTTTGACAAGAACACTTAACATTTCAGATACTTCAGTCATGTCAAGTAGCAATGTAATAAATGTGAAGGTCAGAGGATTTTGCCCTCAAGAATTCCACTGTGTGAAAATTAAGAGGAAATCAGTATTGCTTAACACTTATTTCCAGACTATTCATATGACAGAGCCCAAACTCTGACGTTGCTTTTCTTTTTATCCTTACAATTAATCCCATGAATGTTAGAGACATATGCCCTCCTTTCCCAGGTGTTTAATTCTTTCATAGCAAAAGATTCTTTACTCACTTGGCAGAACTGAAAATAACTAAAGATTAAAAAAATGCCAATGCTTTTTGTAATTAAAAAAAAAAAAAGTCTTGACTACATCTCAATTTGAAGGGTGAAATGATGAATGCGACCAAAATGGTTTATGCCTTTAGGAGGTTCCATAGTAAGAGTTCACTGCATTTGTTTCCATACACACGGCAATGTTTTTCTGCAAAGCAATGCTTATTGGAATACATAGAACTACTAGTGACAAAGAGGTAATTAGGAGTAAACTTTTTAGGAGTCAATATAAGTTCTCCTGTTTAAAGACCATGTGCCTCTATTATACATGGTTTTTAAATTTTTTCACAACTGTTAAATTGTCCGTGGACAATGCTTCCCATTTGTAATTCTGTACGAGAGGAAAAAAAAGGGGGGGGGGATTAAAAAGTTAGTAATATAACAAGAAACATATGAACTTTAAAAGGATAAGATAATTTATAGCAATTTCATATATTAGGGGAAATAAATTATTTATACTAAAGTTCCTTATTTCAAGGGTGCAATATACAAATAATTTTTGACCAAAATGTTAATGTACTTTTGGCCACTGGAAGTGTGGTAGATGAGATATTATAACACACTATTCCACACCAAAATAACCAGTAGCTACATATAACTTAGTTTGCATTCTGTTGCTGGGTTGCTTATAAATGGCAAGAGTAATTTAAAAGAGCCTTTTCTCTCTCCCCAAGAGAGAGTCAGGAGGTGCTAATAGAACAATGAAGGCAGGAGTTTTTGTGATGTCAGTTTTTCCTGGGGGCCTGTACAGTACCAATTTGCAGCCGGATTATTTAGGTGAAACTAGAAATTCCAAGGTTAAGTTGTGCGCCTGAGAGGGACCAAGGAAATCTCACTTTAGTGGTACTTCATGGTTCCTAGTAGAAGGAAATGTAAATGTGCTCTGAGAGACAGAATCTCCAAGGTGGGCTCTCAGGACTCCCACTGTTGAAACAAAACAAAACAAAACAAAAACAAAAAAACACCAAATAATCAGAAAAATCAAAATTAGTTAGATTACGTAAAACTAAACATTATTAAACCCTCACTCTCCCAAAATGAAAATTTGAAGTGTCATAGAATATAAAATAATTATATATGAAATGCTGAAAGAAGAAATAAAAATGGAAGTGATATGATCAAAAGTATGAGACACATTTGAAAAAAAAACAGCCAAAGAAAATATTAGAAATAAAATATATTACTTTGGGGGTAAAGGTGTCAATGAATGGACTGAACAGCAGGTTATACACAGCTGAAGAGAAAATGAGTCATGAGGAAGGCAAAGCAGAAGTGACCCAGGGTGCGCTATGGAGAAACATGTAGGCAGAAACCAGAAGACTTTAAAGAGATACAATGTTCCAATGTATATTTAATCAGGGCACCCAAAACAGAGCATAGATAAAATAAAGGAGAGGGAAATTTGAGGACAAAATTGCAGACAATTTCCTAGAATTAATGAAAGATAAGACATTGAAGAATCCAAAGATACTGAAGCTGGAATCAAAACACAAACTTCACACTAGACAAAATTCACTAAAACTACAAAATGTCAAGGTAAAGAGAAGATTTTAGCAAGTTTAGAGATAAAAGCCACCTCTGTTTCAATGGAACAATGCTTAAACAGCAGACTTTTAAAGAGTATCTAGTAGCTAATAGAATAATGGAGTAAGAATTTCATTATGAGAAAATCACAGTCAAACTAGAACTGGGTATCCAACAAAACTAATTTTCAAAAAGGAGCATACAATAAATAAATGTTCAGGTAAACATAACACTAAGAGCTTGCCAACAACAATAGGTTTGAGGAATTTTTTTTTTAAGGAATTTCTAAAGGATGTTCTTTAGGCACCTATGAAAGATTTTTTTTTTTTTTAAGATGTGAGATTTAAAATGAAATGGTGAGTGAAGAAATAAATAGGTCTATAAACTAAACATACAGTGACTGCATAAAATAATAATAACGGATAACCCATCTGGGGTGGGGGAATGGGTTAGCCTGGTGATGGGTATTAAAGAGGGCGCATATTGAATGGAGCACTGGGTGTTATACGCAAACAATGAATCATGGAACACCACATCAAAAACTAATGATGTAATGTATGGTGATTAACATAACATAAAATTTAAAAAAGAAAAAAATAATAATAACGGTTTCTGATATGCTGTTGTTATAACAATAGAAGATACATAAAAAAATGTTAGACAAGAATAGCACATAAATTGAGAGATAAGGTGATGCTGTTAAAGGGGCCTAAGGCACTTCAGTTGTTCTGGGGGCCAGGGGCTATGACAATAACTTTGGACTTTTTTGAGTTTAATACAGCTGATAAATTTAAGGTTAGCCAAAGTATTAAATAGTATTAATAGTATTAAAAATAGTAATAGTAGTAATAGTATTAAAATAATAGAAAAAGGATATATAAATCCAAAAAGAGTATATGTGTATGGAGCAGTTAAAATGAAAAACAATGAACTCGAAAGAGGCAATAGAGAAAAGAAATAAAATAGAGAAGAGTCATAGAAAAACAGCAAAATAGAAGCAAAAATATGATGACAGAGATAACTATAAATATCCTATGAATTTAGCAAATGTAAATTTGCTAAAGAATTATACTTCAAGGTAATTAAATAACCCTAGCTAGAGAGAGGACGTTCTAATTCAGAAAAGAATGTTAAGCTAATAAATATGCTAAAAGTGACAGAATATGAAAGAGATTTGGACATTCCTGTAGTGACAGTCACACTATAATATCACACAGATTATTTTCTGATTGCAAGAGGAAAAAAAAAAACAAAAACAAAAGGAACTTTGCACAAGGCTATAGTCTGTCACTACCCTAACCAGTGTGTACTTAATGTTGGGACACAAACATTATATGTCTTCCGATATGGTGTCATTCAAAGTTTGAAACATTAGCTCTGATAAATTTCTTACAAAACTGTTTAATTTAAATCTAATCCAGACAGAAATTCTAATATCTAGATCATAGGGAAGCATGCTGGAAATTCTGCAAGAATTGATGTTACAGTCTTGAGTCTGAAATCTGCAGGGCTTTCCAGCAGGCTGGAATTCAGGTAGGATTGCTAAGTTAATGATTTGAGAAAGAATTCCTTTTTACTCTGGAAATCTCAGACTTTGCTCTTAAGTCAATCAACTCACAGACCAAGGCCCACCCTCCTGTGGCAGGATAATCTGCTTTACTTAAAGTCAACTAATTGTCAATGTCAATCATATCCAAAAAAAATTCCTTCACAACATCTAGGCTTGTGTTTTAAAAAAACAACTGGGCACCATAACCTATCCAAGTTAAAAAATTAATCATCACAGGTATGATAATGTGGTGTGTATGTGTTTTTTTCTGTGTAAGAAAATACTTTTTAGAAACCTAAATTAAATAATTTAGGGATAGAATATGCTGTTTGCAATTTTCTTTGAGGCACTTTGGAAAAAATGAGTGATTTTAAACAGACTAGATTTTCATAATGGATTCATATCAATCTAGCTATATGCTATTTATAAAAGATACACCTAAAACATAGGACATGTATTAACATATACCAGTTAAATACTAACATAAAGCAAGCTGTGTTAACAATATTAATGTGAGACAAAATAGATTTTAACTTAAAAAGCATTACTGCATAGGGAAAGGGTCACTACTTGTAAAGGGTTTGATATACTAAGGAGCTAATAATAATTCTAAACTTGAAACTACTCAATTAAAATAGCTTCAAAATATATGAAGCAAAATGGAAAGAATTACAAAATAAAATCGACAAATTTACTACCAAGGAAGATTTCAATACATTTCTTATAATGATTCTTAGATGAACCAGAGCAAAAATTGATAAAGATAAGGATAAGACAAGCCACCAAATAATAAACTTGATTTATTAGATATAAAATTCTAACTATAACAAATATTATTCTCACTGTTCAGCTTAATTTGAGGTTTCTATTAGAAGATGACTACATTTGCTATTTGGGGATACTTTTGAATATGACCCCATTGTTTAGATATAATATGATTAGAAATGTTACTAGGCTCTTAGGATAAAGGTCTAATCATTGTTTCATGATATAATTGCTATTCCTGGTTATCTCCGAAGAGGTAAGTTCAAAATGAGGTTTAGTATATGAAATGGTTTCATATAACTACTAGAACTTTACTCCTGTAGACTTAAAAATATTTTTTTCTAATGCTACATTTTAAAAACTTCCTTTATTTCAAAAGTATTTATCATTTCTTCTCTTTTTGGCAGAAATACATTTTGGTTGTTATATTATCCCAAGATAGGTGAGCATTTGAACTTCAGTTTGAATCTCCAAATATCTTATTTGAGGCATAAAATACCACTAGGTAAGAGTCTTTACAGAACATATTTGAATGCTCAGCATCTTTGTAAGGATCTGAAGAAATCAACAAGACACAAGGCTCCACTAATCCTAAGGAACTTAAAAAATTACTAGATATTTTGGGTTTTATATGACTACTGCATATATGGTTTATATCTAATTTTTGGCAATATTTTACTAATTTATCTAATAAGGATCAAATTGGGTCTCAGAGAGTGGGAATTCTAATTATATCTAACTCCTTCACAGGCTTTAATATATCATTTTTCAATGAAATAAAATGTCCTAATATGCCTGGTGTATTTCCCTAAAGGACAAACATTGCTTATGGATTGCCCTCTTATTCATCCTGATACTGGGAGTCACTCTATCCTTTAGAACTAGCAAAGAAAGAAAAAAAGAAATTTGCATGAAGATGCTATGTATGTATGTGTTTGTGTGTATGTGAGTATATGTGTGAGTTTAATTAACATTTTATCTATGAATAAAAAGTCATTATGTTTTCTTTGGTTTATTAAAAAATGTAGACTTCTTGCATTATGATTCTGATAAAGATGTAATGTCTTCCCTCTTTAGCAATGTAGATTCCTGGGAGAATACATGGATTGTCAAAAGATGTTGATTATTTCCAATATAACATTTTTGTCAAAAGCTTTGTGTTTTCTCTTGCTTTGAAATACATATAATTCCAAGGAGGTAAAAATCAAAGAGTATTCCATTAAAATTTTGGACACAAAATGTAACTACCTTTAGTTTTAGATATGCACATGAGAAATACAAGAGATGAATAGTTTGGGATTTTTCTAGTAAATAGAGCTACAAATTATTTAACTTGAATACGCTTATTTCTGCCCTTTAAACAGCATCTGATTTTTCTCAGTTTCACTCATGAATCATTCTAAAATGAATGCTTTATGGAGCGCCTGGGTGGCTCAGTTGTTAAGCATCTGCCTTCAGCTCAGGTCATGATCTCAGGGTCCTGGGATCGAGCCCCACATCGGGCTCCTTGCTCAGCAGGAAGCCTGCTTCTCCCTCTCCCTCCCCCTGCTTGTGTTCCTGCTCTCACTGTGTCTCTCTCTGTCAAATAAATAAATAAAATCTTTAAAATAAAAAGCTAAATAAATAAAATAAAATGAATGCTTTATGTAGTCAAATCTCAAACAGAGGAGTAGCTTCTCCTGACATTCTGCTCTTTTCCTTAGACTCAGCTAATGATAAGATGCTACAGTGAGAGATAGCTCCTAAAATTCGTTAGCATGGTTGTGAATGGTAAGCTTTCAATATTCTACAGCTGTAAGAGTCATTAGATTTTAACAGCCTGAAGATGGGATATAGACATTTTCTCTTCCTAAGTAAGATAGTAATAGTCTAGCTTATTATAGTTCATATGGCTGTTATTTATGTTTCAAATCTTGTGAAAATAGAATATAATTTTTTTTCTATTTGAAAGAGCTATTTATTTTTATATTATAAAAATTGAATATCACAATAAAATGAAAGTGGGGCCAAATGAATCATAGAAATAGAAGCCATGGGGCGCCTGGGTGGCTCAGTTGGTTAAGCAACTGCCTTCGGCTCAGGTCATGATCCTGGAGTCCCGGGATCGAGTCCCGCATCGGGCTCCCTGCTCGGCAGGGAGTCTGCTTCTCCCTCTGACGCTCCTCCCTCATGCTCTCTGTATCTCATTCTCTCTGTCTCAAATAAATAAATAAAATCTTTAAAAAAAAAAAAAAAAAAAAGAAATAGAAGCCATGGATCTCTGTCTCCCAGATTAAATGGAAGGGAGGTTTGCAGTGATTTTTGATTCAATGCAAGTTACTTTATAGTTAACACATAAAAATAAAAAACACAATAAAATTACATCATTCAGAAAGTAGTTAATAATCTTTAAGCTTGTGAGTTTATCTGGTAATAGTCCACGTTTGTTACTGCACATCTCTGGGGATGATACTGGATGTTCTTTTTAAAAAATAAACCTTAAAATTTTGGCAACACAGTGGATTGAGCTAAGTCACATGGGCATCTTTCCACCTCTCCCTCATAAAACATCATAGAATATAGAGTAATTCTTAAAAAGCTATGTGAGTTTACAAAAAAAGAAACTCTGAGATGAAAGAATTGAGGAGAATAATGAAAGCAAAAATGGAAAGTTTGAGTTGATACTTTGGAAGCCTTTGGGAATTTTAGACTTAGGTATATGGTCTTGCTACGGGCTGGAAGCTGAAAATATGCAGAAGATGTGCTCTTGAGGGGAATGTAATGCACCAGGAGACTCTTAATAGCTGGTTCTTCAGGAGACTTAGGAGCTGCCCTTTCTATAACAGAGATTAGAACTACTCTTCTTACTGACTGAGAAAAACAAGCATCTGTCTGGGGCTTTGGATGAAGGATAATGTGTAGTAAAAGCTGAGGTGTCAACCTTTCAAGTTTATTCAAGATTATTGAAACCCAAATGTTTCCTTTAACAACTATACTATTTTCTTTACAGAGACATACACATATGTCTCTTGCTGGAATTCAGAAATTAAAAATCTCTACTGCAGAGGAGTTCACAATAATAAATTACCATGTCATAAAATCTATCACCATGAGGGAAATTCAGAAAACTCAACAAAAGATAATCTATTCTTAAAAGTATCAAAGGTATATTGAAGAGAATAGAAATCATAATAAATAATTGGAAGTATGAAGAAAGAACAAGTAAATTTGAAAAAGAGCAAAGTAGAATGCTAAAAATTTAAGATATGGTCATCATTATTTTAAAAAATTGATTACATAAATAACTTATTGTATAAAGTTGAAGAAAAAATATGCCAGGTGGAATATAAATGTGAGGAAATACATAAATTCAGAACAGAAAGAAGATGAACTATCATGAGATGAAATATATGAAACCCTGTTTTAGACATGGGAGATAAAATAGGAAATTTTGATGCCTTTTAACAGGAGTTGTCAGAAGGAAACAGGACAGAGATATAATTCTACAAAGAAAAGTGGTTGAAAATCTTCAGGAATTAAGACACGATTGTTCTAACTAAAATGTCACATATTATATTTCTAAAAAGAATAAATAACCTCTGACTTATACATATTTTGAACAAACTCCAGAGAAAATAAATATTTTGTGTGATTTATTTACTTTCATAAAAGATGTTCATAAGAATATATAAAGACAAGAAGCTTTAATGCACCTAATAACATTTTGAAACATAGAAATCAAAATCTGATATGTTAATGAAAAAAAATGACAAAAACTCAATGAGATACTTTTGTTATACATCTTCCAGCAATGGACAGATAAAAATTGCCAAAAAAAAAAAAAAGACATTGATAATTTGAATAGTACAATTAATAGGCTTGATATATGTACTCCAGAATGTGTGGTGGTTTATATGTTGGGGACATATGTGTACATTTACAGAGAGAGAATTACAGAGAGGGGAGAGAAAGAGAGATAGAAGGAAAAAGAAAATTTTGTTCCTAATATCCTAAGTATACAATTTATTAAATATAAATGGGATAGTCACTAAAGCTGACTGCGCATTATGAAACAAAGAAAATTTCAACAAATTCAAAAAATCAGAAAATAATAAATCACATTATTTGGTCAAATTCAATTTAGTAAAAATTATTTTTTTATGATTACAAAAGCAAAATAGCTAAAACTGTCCACTTGAAAAGTCTGAAAAACATTTCTAAACCTCAGATTTAAGATAATATTAAAATTGAAATTATAACTATTTGAGAAAAGTGCAAGAGCATACTATATTTGAAAATCCTGACAGGTAAACAGATCTGAATTCAGACTAAAATTTATATTTCATAATACCTTTTGTACAAAGGACTAAGGTAGAAAATAATAACTCTCACCACTCTCGTTCAACATAGTACTGGAAGTCCTAACCTCAGCAATCAGACAACAAAAAGAAATAAAAGGCATCCAAATCAGCAAAGAAGTCAAACTTTCACTCTTTGCAGACGACATGATACTCTATGTAGAAAACCCAAAAGACTCTATCAAAAAATTGCTAGAACTGATACATGAATTCAGCAATGTCACAGGATATAAAATCAGTATACAGAAATTTGTTGCATTTCTACACACCAAGAATGAAGCATCAGAAAGAGAAATCAAGGAATCAATCCCATTTACGATTGCACCAAAAAACATTAAGATACCTAGGAATAAACCTAACCAAAGAGGTAAAAGATCTATACTTTGGAAACTATAGAACACTTATGAAAGAAATTGAAGAAGACACAAAGAAATGGAAAAACATTCCATGCTCATGGACTGGAAGAACAAATATTGTTAAAATGTCTATACTACTCACAGCAATCTATGCATTCGATGCAATCCCTATCAAAATAACACCAGCATTGTTCACAGAGCAAGAACAAATAATTCTAAAATTTGTATGGAATCAGAAAAGACCCAGAATAGTCAAAGTAACATTGAAAAAGAAAACCAAAGTTGGAGGCATCACAAATCTGCACTTCAAGCTGTATTACAAAGCTGTAATCATTAAGACAGGATGGTAATGGCACAAAAACAGAAGAGAGAACAATGGAACAGAAGGAGAGAACCCAGAAATAGACCCTCAACTCTGTGGTCGACCAATCTTCAACAAATCAGGAAAAAATATCCAATGGAAAAAAGACAGTCTCTTCAACAAAGGGTGTTGGGAAAATTGGACAGCCACATGCAGAAGAATGAAACTGGACCACTTTGTTACACCATACACAAAAATAAATTCAAAATGGATGAAAGACCTACATGTGAGACAGGAATCCATCAAAATCCTAGAAGAGAAGACAGCAAACCCTTTGACCTTAGCAGCAGCAACTTCTCCAGGTCTCCAGAGGCAAGGGAAACAAAAGCAAGTGAATTATTGGGACTTCATCAGGATGAAAAGTTTTCACACAGAAAAGGAAACAGTCAACAAAACCAAAAGGCAACCTATGGAATGGGAGAAGATATTTGCAAATGGCATATCAGATAAAGGATTAGTATCCAAAATCTATAAAGAACTTAACAAACTCAAACCCAAAAAATAAAAAATCCAGTCAAGAAATGGGCAGAAGACATGAACAGACATTTCTCCAAAGAAGACATATAGGGGTCCCTGAGTGGCTCACTTGATTAAGTGTATGACTCCTGGTTTCAGCTCAGGTCAGGATCTAAGGGTCTGAAATCAAGCCCCATGTCAGGCTCTGCACTGGGCATAGAGCCTGCTTAGGATTCTCTCTCTCTCCCTCTCCCTCTGCTCCCCTACACTCATGCACTTGTTCTCTCTCTCTCTCTCTCTCTCAAATCAATAAATCTTTAAAAAAAAATAAAAATGGGGGGCGGAGCAAGATGGCGGAGGAGTAGGAGACCTGGATTTCGTCTCCCCTCAGGAATTCAGCTGGATAGGGATCAAACCATTCTGAACACCTACAAACCCAACAGCAGATCGAAGAAAAGAAGAGCAACAACTCTCTCATCAGAAAAGCGACCACTTCCTGGAAGGTAGGACGTGCAGAGAAGTGAATCCGAGGCGATATTTGGGAGGATAGACGGCGGGGGAGGGGCCTCCGTCGGCCGCTTCTGGCAAGTGATAGAACAACGGAGCACAAAATCGGAACTTTTAAAAGTCTGCTCCGCTGAGGGACGTCACTCTGGTGGCTAAGCGGGGG
>NC_138380.1:55368949-55380904 GCF_054177405.1 Leptonychotes weddellii
CTAGAGATGTATCAACTACCAAAACTGAACCAGGAAGAAATAGAAAACCTGAACAGACCTATAACCACTAAGGAAATTGAAGCAGTCATCAAAAATCTCCCAACAAACAAGAGCCCAGGGCCAGATGGCTTCCCAGGGGAATTCTACCAAACATTTCAAGAAGAATTAATACCTATTCTTCTGAAACTGTTCCAAAAAAATAGAAATGGAAGGAAAACTTCCAAACTCATTTTATGAGGCCACCATTACCTTGATCCCCAAACCAAAGACCCCATCAAAAAGGAGAATTACAGACCAATATCCTTGATGAACATGGATGCAAAAATTCTCACCAAAATACTAGCCAATGGGATCCAACAGTACATTAAAAGGATTATTCACCATGACCAAGTGGGATTTATTCCTGGGCTGCAAGATTTATTTAATGTGCTTTGCACATTTTACATAAATTTTAAATTATTCTATATTTTAGTAAAACACTGATTATTTTAATTAGCGCTACAATATAATCATAGATTAACTTGAGATAAATTGATATTTTTATAATGTGTCTTCTTAGAGGAGAGAATTGATTAAGCTTCTCTAGAAACATATTTTATAAATAGAGTATTGATTCTTGATTATTAAAAAACTTTGGAACACTTTTCCTTAAAGAAAGATATATTTTTGGCCCATGTATACTATTGAATGTGTTCACTATAATGCTTATATAGGATTTGGTAAATTTTGTTGTCCATAGTAATCTGTTACAAAGTAAAAGTTTTTACTATTTTTTAAAGGATATAACTGTTTCTATATCTTTAATAAAAGTAAATTTAAATTATTAAAAAATTTAAAAAGTTACTGTTAAGAAAAGAATGAATCAATTCACAAATATTGTTTAAAATGTCTCTCATGAAGTTTTTAATTTTTTTCCTATACTGAATATTTGAATTCTTAGTCTAGGAAAACATATACTAAGAGATATAAATATGTGCTCTTTGAGATGTTTGCTCCAGATTACTTTCTGACTATTGACTTAAGGATGATTTGGGTCTAGTCTTTTTAGTCTTCCTAGTCAATAATACTTGTATTAATAAAAACTTCCCATTATTTGATAATCATGAGACTGTCCAAGCAGACAAAGGATGAGCACTCATTCAAGGGAAAGCCAAAATACAAATAATTCACCAATGACTTTATCATAGACCATTTAAACACAGCCATTTATCTATGGATCCCCATCTCTATGATACAGAAACATAAAAATGGGTGTGGCTTGTCCTGTATGTAGAGTTTGCAACTTCTGAACTATGCATATTTTTCTGATTCTGAGAATAAATGATGAATTTGTATTTCCCAATGGAAGAAACTGCTAGACCCATGAAAACTATCTGCTCTTCATAAATTGCTTTGAAGTGTTTGGTTGTTAAATGTCCCAGACACATTTTTGCTTTATTCTCATCGAAGTTAATTAAAAAAAAATTGATACTAAATAAAATAAAGTTTGGGGATCCATATATCATTCTGCTACCAAATGCTTTTTAAAAACATGCCCTTGGACATGAATTCACAAGTAGCTACAACCACTTAATCTGGAGCGTTTTAACCAATTTCAAGTTTCTTGTTTTATAGCTGTTTTAAAGGGTTACATAAAGCTGTTCTGTCGCTACAGCTTTTGAATTCACAAACCACTAAGTTCCCCTGTAGTGAACACGTCTTATCACTCCATAAAACTCATTCAGCTTCATCATTCCAGTAAAGATATGACAAGGCTGTTTATCAGTAGGTAATAAGACAGATAATTTAACTGTACAAGCTCTAATTGGTCTAATTCACTAACTGACCTCTCACCACTTGATTCACTAGTACAATTGAGCGCTGATAAAGCCTTTAATTGTAAATTGCACACAGCTGTGAGCTGCTTCTCACGCTGGCTCAAAAACACTATCATCGACTGTTTCATCTCCGCGACCTGCTAATTTGGAGCATATGTAACTGTTTTTAATGCTGAAGGCTTGACATACCACAAACAGCAGATGTTGCAGCTGCCCCTGAGACGCTTTATTTAATTCAATTACGTCTTTTGGAGATATGTAAAAAAGCGAGGCAAGATGAGAGAGGGCAGGAGAATGTTAAAAATGGAGCCCCTGGTTGAGGCCCAGGTGGCTCGATAGGCAAATGATTGGGTGAATGTCTAAATGATCTTTTTAATTGAGTAGACTGACGGCTAATCAGGGTCATGAAGTGTTATCACACTGATGAGCTGAGTGGAGTCCTAGGCTGCTCTGCAATTAATGCCGCTTTTGTGAAGGGAGAAAAAAGAGAGATAATGTATACCATCTGGCAATTGTTTATGATAAAAGCGGCAGTTTGCTGCAAATTCAAGTTCAATGCTATTCATAACATTATTTTTGCCGCTGCCGCCGAGGGCAAGGACACGAAGCCCAGGCCTTTGTCTGACTTCTCATTCTCCTTCTCAACCAAAACATTCATTTTCTTCCACGTGTGTTTTTATTAATTACTTGGCTGCTGGCTAATGTATGGCCTGAATGATTCCCTGTTCGATATACCAATGAAAAGCCCAGCACCTACTTCTTGGAATCTACTTCGACTTTCGTGCCAATGTATCCGATTACAGTCAAACAAAGCATAGGCTAAAGTCACAGCCAAAAGCCAGAGAAAACAAGTCAGTTCTTTTGTCCTAAAAAGCTTGTCTCTGGCATGTCTGGGATCAAAAACGAAGGGGGGTGGAGTTCTTAACAACAGTGACAAAGTATCTGTGTGAAGTGACTTTTTTTTTTCCTGCCTCGAGGAGATCGGCATTTGCAAACTTGAAAGTGGGTAGAGATGATTCAAAAATGCCCAAGATTTTCACTCTTCGTTTATCACTTAAGATGTGTGAGAATATCAACAACATCGATACGAGGGTGAACTTAAAAACGTCGATTCAATTGTTCACATGAGGACTGCTGCGGGTTTTCTCAGATGCGACAGCACGGAAGATCGGTGTGCTTTTCCTCTTGAGTCATTGACAAGACCAGAAAATACATAAGCAAAAAGGAGGATTTCTAGTAAAAGCTTTAAAAAACCTCAACTGTGATTTCGGAAAGGAAGAAAGGTATCATTGCTTTCAAGCACAGAGAGATAGGAGTTCTGTGTCACGCTCACTTTGAGTTATCAAAGCGTTTCGGGGACATATATATTCAGGAGTAGGAAGTGAGAAAATAAAACACATCCTCAAATCAAGTAATTAACTTCAGAGCGGTGAAGTGGACTTCAAATTCAAAGACATAAATCTAGTTTATGCAGCCAGATTCCATCATGTGGAACTTGGTAGCTTAAATGCAGTTGAGATGAATGCTGGCCTGAACTGTTAAGTCCTAGTAGGAAGTGCCTAACCCAGAATTTTCAGAAAGACAAAGGCATCACCTAGTGTAATTTATCAGGCATTTTTGGAAGCTACCTACACTCTGGGCCCTGTGCTAGGCTCTGGGGGTTACAGTGATCATAAGCACATAGAAACTCCCCTTAACTTGAAAGTCTGCTGAGGGAGATGGATACATAAGCAGAATTTACCCTGGAGTGTTGGGAGGCTGATAAGGCACTGAAGCTTCTAGGTGGAAAACCCAGCCCAGACCTTGAAAAAGGTTCAGGTGCCTGATAAACAGGCCTTTCTAGAGAAGATAACATCAAGTTGAATGATAACATATTGTTAGATTCTGTAGCCTTCACTATTCTTCAGAAGAAGTGAGAAGTTGGAAAGAGTTGTCATAAAAAAGTTGTTATAAAATAAACATAATGTGTTAGAAAGAAAACCACAGGCTTCAAATGGTGTCACTTAGGTTAAGGCCCCAAGTCAATAAACCAAGACTTAATAACTAACCTAACTGTAGTTTCAGCCCCCCAGAAATGTAACCTTTAACCAGTCAACAGGGAATTTCCTGGTCAGCACTAGGACATTTGTTGATAAGCCCCTTCCATTCCCCTTAGAAGGGTGACCCTGCCTCAAACCATGAATTCTTTGCTAATAATTTTCTTTTTTCAGCTTCCTCTCTACCTTTAAAAACCTTTTCTTTTCTGTAGCCCTTTGGATCTCCCCCTTACTTGCTAGACAGGATGCTGCCCGATTCATAAATCAATTAATAAAGCCAACTGGATCTTTACAATTTACTCAGTTGAATTTTTGTTATTGAACACTGATGTGGCACAAAGTTCCTCTTGAGACAAGCCCTAGAAAGGCTTGATAAATATTTGCTGAATAAACACATTTATATAAATGTAACAGGCATGTGACTTAGCAGAGAAGTATTTCTACCCACAGTCCTAATTTGGGGTTATGGAGACTCATCTCCCAAAATAATGACAAAGAAGAGTACTAGTGAACATAATTACAACACAGAATTATTACAGACACAAAGTGACTTAATTGTCTTGTCTGTGTCAATGTTGTTACTTCAGGTAGATTGTGACTTCTTTGAAATTTTTCAAAATTTCTTCAAATATTTTCATTTCTTCCATTTTTTCAACTGCTCCTGAGATGATTTCCATAAATATTAAGTTTGTAGACATGTGATGAATACTTACACAATGTTCACAGAGAACTTAGGTGATGGGGGAACAAACCACTGTGTGGCTACGTAAAAGCATCTGTTTGGAGCACTGGGTGTTATACACAAACAATGAATCATGGAACACTACACCAAAAACTAATGATGTAATGTATGGTGATTAACATAACATAATAAAAAAAACTATTTAAAAAAAAGCATCTGCTTCAAAGGAAGGGCACTTATTTTGTAATGCTCATGGAGAGAGAAAGAAAAGGATTCAAAGAAAGATCATATAATGGTCCCAAAGTTACTGAACACAAAATCAGATCTACCATTGTGATAGAACATTTTTTAGAAGAAGAACGTCTATCCAGCTGAAATTAAAGAACAGCAAGAAAACACACATGCACACGCATACCTCCAGAACACTCAAGAAATGAGCAAGTCATTTTGGCTTGAAGAAAGTATTCAAGCTACCATTTTGTAGAGACAAATTAAAGTTAAATATAGTTTTCTTCCTGGAAAAGCATGCTGAACAGGCCTTGACTATTAATAACAAAGTTTGCCACCAGACCTCAAACACTTCTTATGCACTAGGACTAGAAAGAAAAAGAACTAAGCTAAAAAATGTCAGGATCAGAAGTCAACCTCTCATGTCTGAACTGTATTTTCTGAGAGAACATTAAACTAATTCTAATACTGTCAATTAATAGGTCCTTACTAGTTGCCAGGGGTTATTATAGGCTTTACATACATTATCTGATCTGGTCTTTACAGCAGCCTGTCAGATGGATGTTATTATGCTATATTTCTTATGCTGAAACAGGGACAAGGAAAAGTCCTATAACTCAGACAAATTTATAGTTAAAAAAGAAAGGAGGCAAGATTTAAGCCAATTTCGGACTCCAAAAACCCATGCTCTTCAGTGATACTCTTTACCTCTTGCCTTGGAAAGAGTTGAGGGATGTGAGAATCATTCTTGAGTTAAAAGCTAAATATATATATTATAAAATATATAATATATTGGTCTAAATGAGTATTTTGTACATTATTTTAATGGTATATTTTGTAATGTTTTTTAATGATAACTTTAGGTAATATTTCTAGGCTAATTGTAAAATATTTATTTATTTAAAGTAGAAAATAGGCTTTCTCTGGCTCTAAAACTTCCAACACATAGAAATTCAAATATTGTCTGATTAAAGAATCCAACCCCATCAAGGGTTTAGAAAAGGTAAGGTGTTTTTTTTTGTTTGTTTGTTTGGTTTTTGTTTTCTGGTTTTTGTAAATCTTCCATCTAGCTAATGGAGTAATTGTTCTTATACTGACAAAATGAAATAATTTTTAGTCTACATTTTTTCATAGTATTACACATTGATTAAATATCTATTATGTAGTAGGTACGGAGAGTCCAGGTAAATAAATGAAGCATTTTTTTTTCTTATTCTCAAGGAGCTTCTATAACACTTTAGGAAACAGATATCTAAAGTAGTAACAATAGTTACAAAGCTAACCAATATCTTCTACCTAAGCTCACTTGAAAATCTATGGGAGGTATGACTCTCACATGAGCTGATCTTGCCCCTCCAGCAAAACTTCTGAGCACTGCTTGAGGAAATGTGAGATCCATGCTCAAAGTGAGCACCTAGCAAGGAAAGGCACCTGCAGAAAAAGGGGAGAGCTGGGGGAGAGTCCCAGAACGGCATCCAAAAATAATTAGAAGGCCAGTCCAAGGAAGCCTGTATGAGAAAAGTACAGAAAATAGATTTCATAAACCTCAAGGTCAGTCAACCAGGTGATAAAAAAAAAAAAGAGGACAAGGAAAGTTAGAATTTACACAACATTTTAACGTCATAGTTCACTGAAGAGCATTGACAGGGGAGCACAATACTGAATGTTACAATGTTGTGTCACAGTAACAATGGAAACGCTATGAGAAAATCATCTAAATTGGGACCTAATGACAGGAGGAGGACTCTTGCTGCCCTTTTATTACCTTTTTGGCATTACAAATTTTGACCAATGGCACCAAAGTACTGAGAGTCAATAGGTACATTATGTTCAAACATTTCAGGATTTTTCTTCTCTCTCTCTCTCTCTCTCTCTCTCCTTGTTAACCTTTATACAAGTTTGAGGTAATTCCTAAAGACATATTTTTGCTCACCATAAAGACTGTGGAAATACAGAACCCCTTGACACTCAGAAAGATGAAGAAAAAGACTAAAGTTCAAAGGGAAGGTGGGCTTTGGGTTGATCTTTGGAGACTGGTAGCACAGTGCAGAAGAGTAAAGGATTTCAAAATACTCTCGCCTAAGAACTTAGGCTCTACTGCATACATGCTGGGTAACCTTGGACTAGTCGTCTACCTCTTTTGTCTCAATTTCATGGTCAATAAAGCAGAAAAAAATAAAATACCTATCTCATAAAATTGTTTCAAGGATTAAAGATGCTGAGGCCTTAAGGCTTTTAGCCTAGTACTGGTAAATGGTAAACATTCATTAAGATTAGCAACTGTTTTTATCCTTATAAGGATCAACACAAGAAAAGAGGCCGTGCAGGTAACACAAACTATATGTGTAAAATTGTTAGTGTCGAATGAGAACATGATCTATAAAGTGCAGAAAGGAGACCACACAGAGTAAATAGAGGGACTATATTGAGTTTGATAAGAAAGGTTACACGCTGAGACTATATCCTACAGTAATTTTAAGGTCATAAAAGTGTCAGTGAATACTAGGGGGTCATTGTCAACTCTTGAGTGTGATAGCACCATGGAGAGAAATAGAGCTCATTCAGTCTTACAACATGAGTGAGTGCTTATTTTGTATTAAGAATTTGGAGCCCAGTAGAAGTTAGCTGGGCAGGTAGGGAAATTAAGAGTTTGGAGAACTTATGGCTACCAGAACAGCTAGCTAAGTGAGAACTGGTCTTAAACCTTTAAACCTCTTAAATATCTCCTGTGTTTCTTTGTAAGTGTGTTTCTCCTAAGTGTGTTTCTTCCAAAGAAGCAGCTATTCAAGAAATTGCCCTAGGTGTCCACAAATTCAGTGTGACAGTGCTCGCTCCGAGTGAGATTACAGGAACAGCGATTATGCATTATAGGATGTCAGCAAGAGCAATAAGCCACAATATATATCAAGAAAATAAGAGTAAAGATAAAGGAGAAAAGAATAAGAATTAACCTAGGATACTCTCAGGTGGAAGATGCAGAGAGCAGAAGTCAAAAGAGTATTGGTCACAAAGGAAGAAGAAAACAGAGTACACAATTTCACAGGAGAAAAGGAATAAGACACTACTTTTAAGATGGCAGAAAAGATTAACAATAGAATGCAACAAACAAATAAGAGGACAGGAGTCAAGAGATCATTGTATTTGGAAAAAAATGGAGGGAACTATTAAGTTTTCCTGGAACAGTTTCAGTAAACAGAGGAAGTCATGAAACCTGCTAACACAGAGTAATCAGATTAATTTGTAACATTGTTTGAAGTCTATCTCTTTCTATAACTCCCTTTTCCTAGCATTGTTCATAGCAAGACCTGAGTGTTTGCCTTTCTTATTTTTGTCCCAATCTGTTCATTCATTTTCCCATTTATGGCCAAGAAGATCCTGAGACCAGAGGCTGTTTTTATTTGTTAAATTTAGTGCGTATGCTAGACACTAAACCTGTTGAATAAATTGACCAAAAGGAAATCTTAACTTGAAAAAAATGCTTTCATGATCTTTGATTCCATTTATCATTGTGCGGATGACTATTCATTTTAATATGGAAAACCAGCCAAACTACAATATGAATTTCTATCTGCCATGTGTAGTCCATATACCTACATAATTGTATGGAAAGTAAATGTAGGTAATAGGTTTTCTAGGTGTTGAAAAACTAGAGGCAGCATTCTTGTCCAAGGGCAATAGACCACTGAATCTTCTCTTCTTCCTACTTATTTATTGTGACTCCCTGTGGATGCAGTTTCACTAGCAGTATTTTTTTTTTTAAGATTTTATTTATTTATTTGACAGAGAGAGACATAGCAAGAGAGGGAACACAAACAGGGGGAGTGGGGGAGGGAGAAGGAGGCCTCCCGCTGAGCAGGGAGCCTAATGTGGGGCTCAATCCCAGTACCCTGGGATCACGACCTGAGCTGAAGGCAGATGCTTAACGACTGAGCCACGCAGGCGCCCCGGTACTTTTTTTTTTTTTTTAATGAAACTGGGAGAGCCTAACATTTTTCATCATTTTTCACCATTTCCTTAATGGAAGCACATATACTATATAGCATAAGTTTTTTGAAATGGTGACATAACCCTAAGAATAAAAAGACAGTGGCTTAGAAAGAATTTAGTCTCCCAGATCCAGGGAGACACTATCTGGCAATGACATCTATGTTCCATGTTAGAAGATCTGAGGACGGGCGCCTAGGTGGCTCAGTTGGTTAAATGTCTGCCTTTGGCTTAGGTCATGATCCAGGGGTCCTGGGATCGAGCACCGTGACTTGTTGGGCTCCCTGCTCGGTGGGGAGCCTGCTTTTCCCTCTCCCTCTGCCCCTCACCCCAACTCGTGCTCTCTTTTTTTCTCTCTCTCAAATAAATAAATCTTAAAAAAAAAAAAAAGATCTAAGGCCAAGAGAAATTGAGAAATCGAAGTAAAATAGGTTGCATTTTCTCCTACTATGTGTAGTCACTCTTCCTGACATCCATGTCCTTATGGATAATGTGGCTGGCCCATCATGGGACTTGTTCGGCCAATTAGATATCTGCCAAAGTGATGTAAGCAGAGGCTGACGTGCTTAGGCCTGTTCTGTCAGAATACTGTCAGCTACCATATGAAGAAATCTGGCTAGGCTTCCCGAAGATGAGCGCTTTCTTTGTATTCATATGTAATGAGCATCATGAGATCATGCACTGGTGCCTAGCCAACCCACAGAATTTTAAGAAATAATAATTTTTGCTGTTTAAAATTACTAAATTTGGGGAAGGCTTGCTAGCCAGTAATAGACACCTAATAGAAAAGTGGCTACTTTATTTCTGATATTTTTGCATCTCCAGCTATTTAACCTGAGAACTTTCAGAGGGTAAATGTGTCTCATTCTTTCCATAAACTCAAAAACCTCCATAAATTCTCCAACAGCTGTCCAAATTGGTTTTTCCTTTAAGAAGGGCTGTGAGGAAATTCCAAAAGATTTCGAGTCTTCCTCAAACCTCCATTCATGTGACATATTTTTAACAATCATCTGTTTTATGCTACATATTCTTCTAGACATTGTGAAGACAAAAATAAATGAGACTTTATATTTGAGTGGGGCAGGAAAGACATTTTTAACAGTGAACAAATATGCGAATGAAAAAATTTCAAACAGTGGTCCCTGCTATGAAGGAAATCAGAGTGATTGAGTATAGGCTGACTGGCCAATAAGGGAGAGCCAGGTAAGGTGGCATGGCCAGGGGAGATGTGTTTGAAGAGTTTACCTTTGAATTTAGATCTGAATCATGAGAGAGAGGCCAGCCATGGGATTGTCTGGTGGGTGAACGTTTCAGGAAGATGGAACAAGAGCAAAGGCCTGAAGGGGAGAATGAACTTAATGTGTGAGGAAACAGGAAATTGGTGTGTTAGCTGGAAAAAATGAGTGACTGGCAGTAGTGAATGAAAAGAAGGAGGTGGGGGAGAGTTTATATGAGAGTACTTAATAATAATAATATACATTATATCTAATATATGTATACATATAATAGATGACTATATTATATCTATAAATTATACATCATACATAGGTTATATATGTATTGATCTTACATATGTAGAGAGAGACAGATGGACATACACACACACACGCATACATACATGCAACAGAAATAGAGAATTTTAAGGATTTAAAAAATTAGGATGAAAAAGAATACATATAAATTCCATTTACTGAGCTAACCTCACCAGAGAGTCAATATACAAATATCTCACATAAATTATTTCATCTACATATCCTAAGGATACCATGAGGTAGTAGTATTATTCTCTTTTTACAGATGAGAAATCTCAGTGTAAGCAAATTTTCTAAAGTCATGTGTTCAGCTCCAAATCCATTTCTCCGAATCAGGTTTATCTGACTCAACCCATATGCAAATAGTAGCACATCCTTTCCCATTAGTTGCAAACATTTTAATTTGCTTCCTTCTGGAAGAGTTCCCAAGTAGCACAAATCACCAAATGTTTATGTAGTTGTGCTATGACTTTAGGGAACAAAGTGGTATCACAGACATGTTTTATGTCAATTACAACAGAGGTGCAAAGAACAACATATCAATCTCAGAACTGTAGTCACTGAACACGTGGGCCTATTGATATGCTGAACCTTGCCAGTTACCTAACAGATTTGGCTGACCTGATGGAGTCATGATCCCCAAATATCTCTGACTTCTTTCATCAGCGAGGAAACAAAAGAAGCTTGAATTAAACCAATCTAGGTTAATTTATTTTGGTCCCAAAGGCAGAAATTTTGTAATAAATATATTCTCTAAATAATAAATAGAAATAGATTTGAAAAGTCCTTGAGAAACTAACCAGAACACTAGGTCTCTCTTCTTAGACTGGTGAACACAATATAAATATCATCATGAGCCACTTAGGAAAGGGAATATTATGTGCTAGAGATTAGGAAGATATTTTATAACAATTACTCTATTTAAATCTTCCCACAAACTACGTAAAGATTGTTATCCATTGCATATGTGCTTTATGATTCAATGAGGTTAACTTATTAAAAGTCAAAGATTCTGTAGATGGTAGCCAAGAAGGAATCTTACTTTCCTTGCATTCAAATCACATCAGCTTTCCTTGTTACCATTTTTATTGAGTAAACTGAAGCAGGACTAACTTGATAGAATGAAAATCTTTCTCATCATTTTTTTTTTTAATTTTTTAAACAAGAAGAACAGAAAACCACAATCAAATGTGATTGTTATTTAAAATGATATCAAGAAGACTGTACTAATTATGAATTGATTGCCTCTCCACTCCAAATTCACCCTGCTTGTCTGCTCTGTGAAAATGGATTTGGGCCCTTTTAAAGTTTTCTTCTATCGCCAGCTTGCAGAATGTTGAGCTTTGTCCATAGAGGCGATAGAGAAACCGTGAAGGAATGCCCTGCAGTTTTGATCTTTCCCTGCACCGTACCCGTATATACAGTGAGGGGGTTCTCTAGTCGTGGGCTCCCATGGCTTCCCCAGTGCCAGCTCCAGGAGTGCACAGCAGCTGGCAACACTCAGATTTGAGAAGTTTCCATGTCACCTCCTTTAGAAGACCTTTTTTTTAAATTTTATTTTATTATGTTATGTTAGTCACCATACATTACATCATTAGTTTTGATGTAGTGTTCCATGATTCATTGTTTGTGCATAACACCCAATGCTCCATGCAGAACGTGCCCTCCTCAATACC
>NC_138380.1:55381004-55388492 GCF_054177405.1 Leptonychotes weddellii
CACCACTCCAGCGACCCTCAGTCTGTAGAAGATATTACTGTGGAGTGCCTCCCATGACACGTCTCTCTGAATGCTTTGGCCAGTTCCCAAAAGGGCTGACTTCCTACATTTTCCAGAGGGCACACTTCCAGTAAGTCCTACTGGAGTGGCATCACAGAAATTTGTCTGTCACTAGGGAGCCATAATTGTGTCCAGTACAGCAAGGTCTTGAGCTCAACCCTGGGGCTGGGTGTGGAGGGACCTCTTTCGAGGGATAATGTCTGCTCCTTATAATCTACACTTCCTATATTCTTTATATTTTTCCCCACTTCTTAATAGTGAATCTCTCATTACTCCAATCCTCTGTTACAGCCAACAATTTTTTATAGTAAACTTTCTCTTTTCAAATTACTAGGTGTTTTCTTTGTCCTGATTTGACTCATTCTAATAAAGAGATCAATGTATCTTTAACAACAATTGCATTGTCAAAGTGGCTTTAAATTTCCTTTCTAAAGTGTGTAGATTGCTATTAAGTATTGTTCTATGTGTCATAGTCATCCTTTCATTCATTCATCAAATATTTATTGTGAACATTCTAAGTGCTACAGATAATAGATAACTTTGTTATACTCTGAAACTCAAAGGACATAGGTTTATCCCCCAAGTAACAATTACGTATTGCCTTAAGTACTATAGAAAAGGCATGCAAATTGTTATGCAACTCAGTGGTATAAATTTTAGAGCTGGCTTGTTTAAGCAATCACCTATAGGATGTAGGAGGTGGTACGAAATAGCAGAAAAGCCCTGAAATTGTGACAGATTATCTGTGTTCTAGCTCCTTACAGCCCAGACTTAGATAAGTCTCATTATTCTCTTGGCTCCTTACTAGTTACGTGGGTGATAATATGTTGAGAAGATGAAATTTAAAGTGATATCATACTACATAGAAATGACCTACCATAACATCTGGCTGCCTATTCAATAAATGTTAGAAAACTTACCACCACCACACCCTCCCCCGTTAAAATTACAAATCTGTAAGTATCAAACTAAAAACAATGACAATAATTTATCTGAAAGCACTTTGTGCCATATAAAGTACCATATGAAGGAAAAGCACGGGTTTTCCATATTTCATACTAAATAAAATGCAGTCGGCCCATGGATGTGGCAGGACAATTGCAGGGGACAGATGTCAGCAAGGTAACCTGGCAACTGCTGCATGATAAGTTGAAGGGTCATGACAGAAGAGAGGTTAGAGAGGGAGTTTGCTCAAAGACACACTGAAGCACGACTTCAAAGACGGGGCAGAATGACTTCGAAGACAGGGCAGAGATGTGAATGGCTAGGAAGAATAGCAGCGGCAGACAGTTCCACCTGGCATTTGGCAGTCAGTGAGGAGGGAATGTCTGAGAACAAGGGCTCTGAAGAGAACAGAAGGCAGAGGCAGAAATAGTGCCAGGCTCTGCACAAAACAGCTGCTGCTGCGAGCCCACATGGGTCGTGCGGAAAAGACCGGACGTCACACGCCAGTCCTGAAATAAATGCATGTGCGCTGGTATCACCATCACTAGTTCCCTTGTTAACACACAACACGGGAGCATTTGCATGCTTATTACGCAACGGTGACATTATTGTCAATATTTGTAGAAAATGATTTAATTTAATATTGAACAGGGTGAATAACCTTTGGAAGAATGATTAAACTTCTGTTAGTATTTTTTGGGACTCAAGAAATATGTTGTTTGTTTAACTGAATTTGTGATTTAACCCTGTTTCACTACTTTTGGAGAGGTCATGAACATTAATATGTAGATGAGCTCGTTATTCACATATATACATTTTGTTTGTATATTTATTCTATGTATATATATATATATATATATATATATATAGGATCAATATAATCAACAAGTGCTCTTCATTTGTGTGTATGGGAGTGTATTTATATAAACGATACCTTGAAGATAAAACATAAATACAAAGATAATAAGTGATTTTCAAATTTGGCAAGTCTCGCTTCCATAAATAAATATAAATTATAATAAATGAATATATATAAATAGATGTATACACACACACATTTCTACTATTTAAGAAAAAGAAATAGAATAAATATCATTTGCCTGAATAATATAAGGTAGGATATTTTTTAAATATGCATTCTTTAATATTGAGTACTTCTTCCTTTCATTTCTAGTGCACTACTATAGCATTCTGAAATGTCACTGGAGAATTCCCAATCATCATATTAAATATCCTGTTGTCACTCAACCCTATAAGACTTTCTGCTGCCTTTAACATTCTTTTTTTTTTTTTTATTAAAAGATTTTATTTATTTATTTGACAGAGAAAGACACAGCGAGAGAGGGAACACAAACGGGGAGTGGAAGAGGGAGAAGCAGACTCCCTGCTGAGCAGGGAGCCCGATGTGCGACTCGATCCCGGGACTCCAGGATCATGACCTGAGCCGAAGGCAGTCGCTTAACCAACTGAGCCACCCAGGAGCCCTGCCTTTAACATTCTTGATGTCCACCGTCCCCTCTCCACCCCTCCTCCAACTCTTGTTGACTTACGTTATATGACATTTGATGTTAGGGTTTTCTGGTTTCCTTAGACACAGTGCTTGAAACAAAGCTGTCATCCTAATTACTGGTGGGTACCATTCTAGAGCAAAAAAGGTAAGCAGGGAAAATTAAGTAAGGTATAGAAAGAATTAAATAAGGAAACAAAACCAGAAAGTGTCTTCCCAAGCAGTCCACAGCTTCACATGTTAACATGGCTGATTACTTAGCCATATTTGAGATCTCTGTTCAGACCTCACAGGACCTCTTCATCTTAGAGCAATAGCTCTGTGAAGACGAACAGACATACAGGTCATCCATCCTATTTCCTACCTCTTGTTGGTAAAAATTTGGTCCATGTGGACATTACATTGCCCACATTTCTAGCTTCCTCTACTGTGCTCTCCCTAGGAGATGCTGGGAAAGCCAGATCCTACACCAATGGTGCTATGATTCACTTGAGTCTAGAAGTGGTAGAGGAAACTTCAACAAGTCCAGTCAAGTTGAGCCTGCACACTTGACCTGTTCTAGTTCCCTCCATGATGACTGAGATGAGGCTGTACCAGAGGTCAGCACTCACTTTGAGGAAAGGCCAAAACAGCAAGCGCTAGGAGGAAATGAGGCAATGGTGGTGGTGGCCAAGACCTCTCCATTGAGCAAGTGGCCAAGGGCCTAGAGTTAAGTGGATCTGTTAACTGGGACAAGGGAGGAGAAAGTTACATATATTTGGTCCAATACAGATGTCTACTCTGTATATGCTTTTTCTCTAAAAGGATCTCATCAACTTCTAAGTTTTAAACTACCATGTCTATACAAAAACAAAACAAAACAAAACAAAAACAAATAACAACAAGAACAGCTAGCATCAAATTTATGTCTCTAATCTTAAATTTCTAACTGCTTGAAATCTCTATAAGAATATTTCACCAGTCTCGGGCGCCTGGGTGGCTCAGTTGGTTGAGCGACTGCCTTCAGCTCAGGTCATGATCCTGGAGTCCCTGGATCGAGTCCCGCATCATCGGGCTCCCTGCTCGGCAGGGAGCCTGCTTCTCCCTCTGCCCCTCCCCCCTCTCATGTGCTCTCTCTCTCATCCTCTCTGTCTCAAATAAATAAATAAAAATCTTAAAAAAAAAAAAAAAAGAATATTTCACCAGTCTCCTAGCTTCCACAAATGACTCAATATACCAGTCTGTGGAATAGGTAAAATAACACCCTCAGAAATGCTCTCAGTATTAAAGGACTGTTGATATTTAATAATGCTGTAAATATTAAATGAGATCATTTGGACAGAATAATAGTACAGGTTAAGGATACAGTATGTACTTAGTAAATGAGTATTTCCTGCACTACCATTTTCTCTCCTTTGGGATATGTTTTTAAAAACATGGAAGCTTTCCTAGCTCAGATAGAGCTGCAATTGTCCTGCCCACATCCATGGGCCGACAGCATTTTATTTAGTATGAAATATGGAAAACCCGTGCTTTAGTCATTTTCCTAACTTAATTATCAAGATTAAAAATAGTCTCTGGCATTCTTGACTTAGAATCTTAACCCATTTGACAAATGACCCTGTTATTACAGGACCACAGGTAGGAGATAAGATTTACTTTGGCTTTCAAAGTAACCCAATTTTTAAAAAATGTTTTTATTTGTAGATTTATCAGCAATCTCTATATAGATGTTTAAAGGGCCATTATGTAAGAACCAAGGAAGATACTGAAGAGAGGAAACCAAAAATCTCCTGTAATATGTGCTCTGTCTTTTATTCAACCCTCAGAGGTAGAACTTATGAAAACAGACTCTTTTCAAAAACACTGGGAGGAGCTGATTTGAACCAGATGTTGTTACAAGTGTTATTTTCATTATGAAGAATTAAATATGATTAAAAATTGAGAAATAGATCTCTGAAACATTAATTAAATTTAACTAATTAATTCCAGTTTTAAAGGATTTTATTTGCTATTTCCTTGACTATCTTATCTTATTTTTAAATTTTATTTTATTTTATTTTATTTTATTGGCTGTCTCTGTAGCCTAGAAAAAAATATTGTTTGAATAAATGAATTAATTGTCTAATTTTTAAATACATTTGAAACAAAGAACCCTGAAACTATCAGTTTGATATCAAATTGTCCAGGGACATTTGAAAAAATAACCAATTAAGCCTGCAAAAAATGGGAACTATGACAAATTAAATTAAAAAACAGAAAGATAGCCATGCAGCATGTTGGACATAGCTGAAGACTTAAATAGTAATCTAAAAAGACAGCTATAAAAGAAATACTCAGAATGTGGCAAGAGAGGCAAAGATGGTGAATATGACAGGGAAGATTGTTTAAATAGAGGATAGATTTTAAAGGTCCAACATATTTCTAATCATAGTTCTAAAAGAGATTAAAGAGAAATAGAGGCAAAAAATATTTGAAGTGATTATGGCTGAAAATTTTCTAGAATTGGTAAATGTGCCGTATCATGAATTAAGGAAAACCTATAAAACCCAAATATTGTTTAAAAAGGAAGCCCATATTTAGACAAATAATAATGAAACTCCTAGAATCCAAAGACAAAGAGAAGATCTCAAAAGCAATCTGAGAACAAAGGTAGATTTCCAGCAGAGGAATGGAAAATAGAGAAGCATTTTTAACAACAACTCTGCATGTTAGAAGATTGGAGACTAAGAAAAAATACAGTCATTGAAAAACTGTAGAGACTGTGAATTTTTCATGAATGATGTCCAAAAAAACCAAGATTCTTCAGAACAACAAAATTGAAAGAATGTATTACCCACAGATCAAATAAAGAGACTTCTAAAGTTATATTTCAGGAAGATGACAAATGAACCCAAAGATTCAAGAGCTGATGAACTCAACTGTTCTGAGATGCAAAAAAGGATATCAACAGAAATAATCATCAACTTGACAGTAAATGTAAATGAACATTGTTTAAAAAAAAGAAGAAGATAGTAGGAAGGGAAAATTGAAGGGGGGGAATCGGAGGGGGAGACGAACCATGAGAGACTATGGACTCTGAGAAACAAACTGAGGTTCTAGAGGGGAGGAGGGTGAGGGGATGGGTTAGCCTGGTGATGGGTATTAAAGAGGGCACGTACTGAATGGAGCACTGGGTGTTATACGCAACAATGAATCATGGAACACTACATCAAAAACTAATGATGTAATGTATGGTGATTAACACAACATAATAAGATTAAAAAAAAACAATAAACCAAAGCAGTAATATTTAGTAATATTTCTTTTTGTATGGTGAAAAAAGTTAAAATCAAACTAAAATCCTATACACAAAAGTATTAAATTTGGGTGGGAGATAAGCAGAATCCAAGCATTCTAAGGTTTTTGGAATATATCACAAATGCTATTGATTAATATTAAATTTAGATTAAATATTCATGTTAACATTTTCAGCAAAGCTGCTGATAGAATGAGAATACATGATTAGAAAAAAAAATGGTAATGAAGGAAAGGAATTAGGAAAACAGTAAACTTAAAAGAATTCGCAAAAAAGGAAACATACATTGGAAATAATACTAGGACAACCAGCAGATGTTAGAATGGTCAAAATTAATTCAAATATACAAGCATCATAATCAATGTAAATGAACTAACCTCTACTTAAATTACAAAGAATACCAGTCAGTATAAGGACATACAAAAGTCATGTGTATATTTCTCATCCTTTTGATATGCTAACTCACTTACCTTGCTTGGCCCAAGTGAATGTAACTGGAGGTGACAATAGATGGTATCTGAGCCAGACTTTAAGAGTAATCATATTATACTACCATTGCATTTTCTCTCTTCCATAAGAATTACTATATTAGGCTGGACCCCAATATAAAAAAACACAGAGCAGAGAGCCTTACAGCAGGACCATGATTGTGTGATAATCAACATGAATGAGAAGTATTTGTTGTGGTAACTGAGATTTGGGGGTTGTGATTATAATATAAACTTTAGATATCACTATGTAAGAAATGATATTTAGAAGTGGGATGTTATTGGGGGCGCCTGGGTGGTGCCGTCTCTCAATAATCGGACTTTTGGGTTCAGCTCAGGTAGTGATCTCAGGGCTGTGAGACTGAGCTCTGCATTGTGCTCTGTGCTTAGCACAGTGTCTGCTTAAGACTCTCTCTCCCTCTCCTTCTGCCCCCTCCACAGCATGCACACATGCACATGCACGCGCATGTGCTCTCTCATTCTCTCTAAAATCAATAAATAAATCTTAAAAAAAAAAGTGGGATGCTTTTATAGACTGAGAAGTCTGTAACAAAATTCACATGTTGAAGCCCTAACCTCCAATGTGATGTTATTGGGAGATGAAGACTTTGGGAGATGATTAGAGTTAAATAATGTTGTAAGCACGAGGCCCTAATCCAATGGGGCCCTAGTTTTTATAAAAGGAATAGGAGACACTAGAGAGCTCTCTCACTCTCCTCGTGTGCACAGAGGAAAGGCCATGCGAGGACACAGTGAGAAGGCAACCATATTCAAACCAAGAAGAGAGGTTTTTCTGTTTTTGTTTTTGTTTTTGTTTTGTTTTAACCAGAAAGTAAATTTGCCAGGACCTAAATCATGGACTTCTAGACTCCAGAACTGTGAAAAAAATAAATTTCTGTTGTTTAAACCACACAGTTTGTGATATGGTATTATGGCAGCCCAAGCTAATACAGATACTATTATAACAAAAGTTAAATTATCATCCATTGATTTCAGGGTAGGTGGTAAGAAGTGAAGAAACAATTACTGGGTCTGTAGAAAAACATTTGTTAAAAGTGTATGGTGCAAACTGTGGAAAGAGCCAAGATGTCCATCTACAGATGAATGGATAAAGAAGATGTGGTATATATATACAATGGAATATTATGCAGCCATCAAAAGGAATGAGATCTTGCCATTTGCAACGACGTGGATGGAACTGGAGGGTATTA
>NC_138380.1:55388992-55424687 GCF_054177405.1 Leptonychotes weddellii
TGTTATGCACAAACAATGAATCATGGAACACTTCATCTAAAACTAATGATGTAATGTATGGGGATTAACATAAGAATAAAAAATAAATAAATAAATAAAAAATTAAAAAAATGAAAATAAAAAAAAAGTGTATGGTGCAATAATAGAAATAGAAAATGGATTATTTCAACTTTGACTTTCAGGGAAGAATTGAGAAACAGAATACAATAAGCACACTTTGGTTGCTAGTATCTGCATTTGACCAGATACTGAGAGAGAGAGATTAAAACAAAGAATGGGCTGATTTAAAAATATATGTGGAAGAAAAAGAGACAATCCAGAAGTTCTGGGGGAAAAAATGTAACTATTTTTCATTCTCAACCTGAAAAATGCTTTAAGCATATAGGCTGATTAAAACTTGGGGCTCCTGGGTGGCTCAGTTGGTTAAGTGTCTGACTCATGATTTTGGCTCAGGTCATAATCTCTGGGTCGTGAGATCAAGCTTGGCATAGAGCCCCACATGGACCCCCTCGCTGGGCTCTGTGCTGCGTATGGAGCCTGCTTGAGATTCTGTCTCCCTTTTCTTCTGCCCCTCCCCCATGCCCTCCCAGCACGTGTGCACATACTCATTCATGTGCTCTCTCTCATTCTCTCTCTCTCAAATAAATAAATAAACAAATAAATAAATAAATCTTTAAAAAAATAAAGTTAAAATTAATTGGGTTGAATTTAATCCAGAATCAAAATTTTACCTCATTAGGAAATCTAATAATGTAATTCTTCTAACTAAAGGAGGAAAGCTATATTATCTTGTCAATAAATGCAGAAAGTTATTCAATATAATTTGACAATTATTCATTAACCAAAAATTCTTAAAATATGAATAAAGAGGACTTTTTAATTTTAAAAAGGTAATTAATAAAAAATCATATGCTTAGTGGAAAAATGTTTACAGCATTCCCTTTAAAATCATGAATTTTTAAAGTCAAACAGGGAAAGACAATTATCATATGGTTTCACTTATTTGTGGAACATAAGGAATAGCATGCAGGACATTAGGAGAAGGAAGGGAAAAATGAAGGGGGGGAAACTGGAGGGAGAGATGAACCATGAGAGACTATAGACTCTGAGAAACAAACTGAGAGTTCTAGAGGGGAGGGTGGTGGGGGAATGGGTTAGCCTGGTGATGGGTATTAAGGAGGGCACGTATTGCATGGAGCACTGGGTGTTATACGCAAACAATGAATCATGGAACACTACATCAAAAACTAATGATGTAATGTATGGTGATTAACATAACATAAAAAAAATTATAAAAAAATCAAATCAAATCAAATCATGAATTTTTAAAGAATGCTCATTAATAGTTCTTCTGTTCAGCATTATACAGATTATCCCAGCTAGTTAAATAAAATAAGCAAGTAAAAAAAAATTAAGTATTGGAAAGGAAAATACAGAACTATCACTATTTGTAGGAGAAATAGTTGTCAAAATAGATAACCTAAAAGAATCCACAGAAAATTAATAGGAGAGTCTATCTGAAATATAAAGTCCATATAAAGTCCATATAAAGACATAAAAGCAATATAAAAAATTAATTGCCTTTCTATATATCAACAATAAAAATAAACTTTACATATATAATAGCAAAATTATGCAATATACAAATACTAAACATTAATATACATGTGTAACGCTAGTGAAAAAGTAAATGTCCTTATGAACAATTTTAAACTGTTTTTCAAGGACATTTCATAAGACCTAGTAAATGCAGAGATTTATCTTGGTCAGCTTGGGCTGCTGTAACAAAGAACGTTAGACTGGGTGGCTTATAAACAACAGATATGTATTTCTTGGGGCACCTGGGTAGCTCAGTCGGTCAAACGTCTGACTCTTGATTTCAGCTCAGGTCATGATCTCAGGGTTTTCAGATCAAGTCCTGCGCCAAGCTCCATGCTCAGTGAGAGTCTGCTTGTCTCTCTATTTCTCCCCCTTTCCCTCTCCCTCTGCCCCTCCCCCCGCTTGCACACATACTCTTTCTCCCTCTCTCTCTCTCTCGCTCTCTTGCTCGCTCTAAAATAAATAAATAAATCTTAAAGGGAAAAAGAAATCCATTTCTCACAGTTGGGGTGGCTGGAAGTCCGAGATCAGTGTCAGAATGTGGAGTTCTGGTGAGAGCCCTCTTCTGCGTTGCGGACTGCCTGCTTCTTGCTTTATTCTCACAGGGCAGTAAGAAAGCTAGCCAACATTCTGGCCTCTTCTTATAAAAGTACTAATCCCATCCCATTTATGAGGGCTCCACCCTCATGACCTAATTACCTTCTAAAAGTCCTCCCTCCAAATACCATCACATTGACCTAATTACCTTCCAAAAGCCCTACCTCCAAATACCATCACATTGGAATTAGGGATTCAATATATGAATTTTGGATGGGGGGGTGGGGGGGGCACAGACATTCAGTCCATCGCAGTCATGTTCACCAGATAGGAAAGCTCAGTGTCACAAAGATGCCAATTCTCAATCTTTAGATTTGTGGCAGACTAAAAATGGCCACATATTCTTTGACAATCCTTTCATGGAGAGGTGATGTCTCTGTGCCTTCACTTTAAATCTAGGTGGGTCTTCTGACTGTTTTGAGGTGGAAGAGAAACAGGGCAGCTCCTGGACCCAGGTTTTAAGAAACTCATAGTTTCTACTAATATTCTCTTGGAATACTCTGTCTAGGTGTCCCTGATCTGCCATGTAAGAAGTTCAGCTACTCTGGGACTTGTCTCCTGCAGGAGACCCACGAAGATACTTTTGTCAATGGTAATAGCTAAACACAGCCTTCCAGCCATCCCCACCATGATGCTGGACATATGAGGGAAGCCATCTTGGATCTCCTGACAGCCCATCTGCAAGCTGAATACCACCAGCGCCATGTAATCACTGAAGTAAATTCTGCTTAAATCTCTGACCCACAAAATTGTGAGCTATAATAAATGGCTCTTCTAAGCACCTAAGTTTTAGAGTAAACCACAGATAATTGAATCAATATTCAATAGATAATTGAACCAAGATTCACTGCAATTGCATCAAAAATTTCAATAAATATTTTTATGGAATTTGATATGTTGATTAGAAGATTTATACTCAGTAGCAAAGGGCCAAGAATAAAAGGCTACATATCTGAAGAACAAAGTGGAGCTTATTTGCTTTATGCCTCATCAAGATTCAATAAAGTCTTCAGACAGTATGATATTGACTCAGAGATAGATAAATAGATCATTGAAAGAGAATAAGAAATTCGGACACACACACACACACATCCTGATCTAAAACAAAGCTATAATTGTTTTGATATATGGTGTGGGACAATTGGTACTCTGAAAGAAAAAAAAATATTCCCAATTTTTATCATGCCATAAAATTAATTCAATATTGATTAGAGACCTAAACATGAAGTCTAGACCTTGCAATTATTAGAAAAATATAACCTTAATGACCTCACTGATGAAAAGGAATTTTTTTAGTGAGGAAATCTGAAATTGAAAATATTTTATTACAAGACATCATAAAAAAAGGTGAAAAGAAAAACCATAAGGTAGGAGAAGATATTTGCAACAAATGTAGCCAAAGGATTAATACGCAGAATATATGAATAAGTCCTATATAAGAATTTAAAAAAAGACAAATTAAAAAATGGGAAAAAGATATAAATGACATTAAATTAAAAGAGGAAATATTACTGACCCATAAACCTATAAAAAGATGTTTAACTTCATTAGCCATTAGAAATGTCATTAAAACTACAATCTGATACATTTTACGTGAGATTCCCAAAACAGAAAATAATGACAATATTAATAAATTTAAAATATATACAAATACCAAGAGTTGAGGAAAACAAGAGGTCTTCGAGTAGCAATATTAACTGAACAATTACTACGGAGAATTTTGTGCATTACCAGAAATGTGGATATGTGTGTATGCTTTGGCCAGCATTCCCTGCACAAGTGTACCAGGAATCATACACAAGAATATCCATAGTGGCTTTAGAAGAGATTTTTTAGTTGTTCCTAATATCCATTTTTATACTTTTTTAATACTAAAACCCCTCAATATTAGCTGTGTCCATAGTCAACCAGAACTAAGACCACAGCTAGGAGTGCAGAGATTTGGTTCTATCCAATGGGTTTTGAGCAGAGGTGGTGAGTGCACCTTCCAGCCAATATTCTTTAAAAAGATGTTGTGTGCCAACTCTTTCCCTTTCCTGCTTCCTTCTGTCTAGACTGCCACCATGATGGTTGAAACTACACTGGCAAATGTGAATAAGGAGGTGAAATTGGGACTCGAGGTCAAATACAATGAATCATGAAGGCAAAGGGAGTCTAATTTCTTGACAAAGTGGAGCACAATACAGTCCCTGCACGACCTACTGGAGCCTATGGGGAAGTGACAAAAATTCCATTTTGCTTAGATACATTTACTTCACAAATTCTGTCACTTTCAGCAGAACTTAATCCTAATTATTACAACAATCTTATTCAAATAAGAAAAATTAAAATAACCCTTCTATTTATAAATGGCAGAATAGAAACATAACTTACATTTTTGTCAAACGATGGAAGGGTTTACAATAGTAAAATATAACAAGCTATCAATACCAGTACTGACATGCATGAAGTTTAAAGATATAATATTAGATAACAAACACAAGTTGTAGAAGAATATATATAGCATGGTTTTATTTATATAAAATAAAAATATGAATTACCAAACAATTTATTGCATCAGCATGCATGTGCACTAAAATTAAAATCAGCAGAATGTTTAAAAATATATTTGAGAAACAGAGGAGGGTGTTTTTATATATAGGGGATTTCAAAGATACTAGATAAAAAGATATTCCACTTCTTAAGTGAAGCAATACACTGAATTCATTTTATTTTCTTCTATAAACCATATGTATATTTATATATCCTCTTTTGTTTACATATTTTATAATATATTTTATTTTTTATTTTTATTTTTTTTTCAAAGATTTTATTTATTTGACAGAGAGAGAGCACAAGTAGGCAGAATAGCAGGGAGAGGAAGAAGCAGGCTCTCCACCGAGCAGGGAGCCTGACATGGGGCTCGATCCCAGGACCCTGGGATCATGACCTGAGCCGAAGGCAGCCGCTTAACCGACTGAGCCACCCAGGTTCCCCATAATATATTTTAAAATAAACAGAAACAGAGACCTAGAAATGAATATTGAGACCACGTTCATGAAATTTAATTCTAAGGATGAACAGAGAAACATGAATGTTAACTACAGGGAGTTGGGGGGGGGCGGTCAAGGGATGATATTTTTAACAGGATGAGATATATCACCTAGTACAGAGGGGAAAACTGATAGTCTGGGTAGTTTGCAATGTGATGCAAATGAAGTATTTGCAAGTTATTTATCAATGCTATGTGAGACCCAGAGAATCTAGGCTGAAGGAAGTGAGTGTGCCTTGATCCTAAAGAAGAAGCAAGGGGGTGCTTATGTACCCCCTGAGTCTAGGAGGTACTGGAGACTGACTAAAGGAAATTGGAAAACAATAAACTTCACGAATATAGATCAAGTCAGAGACTGAATGTGACCTGGCTGTCTGCAGACAAATACCAGCCTGCTAATCCATTCTGTTTGGGTTGGCTAAAATTTACCAGCATAGAAAAAAAGAAAAATTTACATTTTCAGTCCTAACCAGCAAATTCCAATAATCCAATCCAATAATTTCAACGGTTTGTATGTAACTTTGTTATTCCTTTAAGTTTTTTAAATGTGAAATTATCATTCCTTTGATTTTTCATCTCTCTCCCAATGTCTCTCAGATACTCAATTGGGAAGAGGGTTGGGGGCTGGCAGGGATGGACATAGAGTCTATGTGATCATCTGGCATAGTGGAGAGAGGTTCTTGGACCCGCACAATGCAGTGTGGCTCCTCTCACTTTCATGACTATAGACAATGCCAGCCCAGTTGCTATCTGCTCTGCTGGCATTTGAAGATGAAGTAAGCCAAAAAGTACCAATGGTGAGCCAGTTTCTCTGGGGATGAAAACCTGCCTGGGGTCTGGCTGTGACTTCTATTTGCCTGGCCTAGTGTGTCTACCACTGCAGCCGGGGTCACCCTGGCTAGAGCAGCCCTCTGAAATATAGTGTTCTTGTTTATGTATCTTTAATGTTGCCTTGACCAATTTTGAGGGCCTGGCAAGAGGCTGATCAATTTCCTCTCTTGAGAAGCTAAAGCTACAGCTCAACTACTTCCCTTATCAGACACACACTCCTGGCCACTGTGCTCTGCCCTAATTGCCCCAGGGCCAGGAATCAGACAACCAGGGACAGTCCCTGTGCCCTAGAGCTTACAAAGTTACTCAAATTAGTCAATCCACAGGGAGCCATGAGGTTAACCTCACTTTACTTGACATACATAAACTGCCCCCTCAGCTCCAGCTTCCTGATACCCCACCTCTGGGTACAACCTCCTATGTGGCCCTAAGGGGCAGCCTTGTCTAGTTTGGAGCTACAACAAAGAGCTCTGCCTCTCATCAATCTCAATGTCATATTGTGTCCCACAAAATTATATGTAAATCTTATAAAACAATTGACACTGTGAGCAGGATGGCATGACCATAACCACTGACTCCTGGGTAGCTTCATGGGGGACTGCTCTTGGCTTACTAATTGGTTCTGAACTACCAAGAGAGTAGCTTGGGACAGAACTGCCATCTGTTGGTGAGCCTGCATTTTAGCTGGTGTCTGCCTATGGTTGCCATGGCTCTCCTTACCCAAGCTTCCCCAGCGGAATATTCGAAGTGATCAGGACTAAGTGGCTACACTCTGGAAGTGAGATGTGAGCCCAGATGGGAGCCTGATTTATGGTACTAGGAGTGATAGGCAACTTGAGTCACACTTTCTGGGGCCTAGTGTTGTGTGCTTCCAGTCACAGTCTATGTTTGGCAGAGGCCTCTTCCAGGGGCCATCACTTCATCAGCATCGTGTTTCCTTATTATCCTTTGGCACAGAAGCATGGTTTGTCGAAGCGCTTAGGGTAATCCTGTGGAGGAACATGTTTGGGTCCCCCACAGTTAGGAGAAATGGTACCTCGGTCTTTGCTCAGATGGGGATAGCATCTTCATTGTCTTCATTGGTGCTGCATACCTTGCCACTATCATTAGCAAACTTCATGCTCCCCAGACCCTCAGGGTACCATGGGTCACACTCTTGGAGACTGAGACTGGTAGCTTGGTATTTAATCCAAAGGGAGCCTGTGGGGCAAGAGACTATCTCATCCCTTCATTATCCACCACCCCTAAACATACTGAAGTTACCCAATTGCGTAAGTAATACAAGATCCCCAGCCAGGATGTTCAGGCTTTATGAATTGCTGCCACATATCAACATGTGAATAGACTCTCACTTTACACTAGGGACTAACTGGGTTCCAAGGACTGGCTACTATAGCTCTCTAAGTGCCAGCCCCAATCACTCAGAGGTACACTGGGGAGCCTTGGAATGAGAGATGGTTGCCCATGGGGCAGACCACTGGGGCTTCTCCTCTCTTGCTCCATAATGCTTAGAAGGTCCATACTATGAGTCACTGGAGAGACAGAAACTGAAAACCAAGTTTTAGGAGGCTGGAAACGAAAAACAGGGAAAAGGCAGGGAGGTCGGGGCAGGAGGAGAGGCAGAATCATAGCAGAGGGTAGTTCTAATTCCATAATCTCTGGGCTACGGGCCCAACACATTTCCACTATGTTACTCTGCTACTTATGGCCCCATTGCAACAAAAGCCTAATCCGAGGGAATGCAGAGGAAGTGTCTACAGGATCCTTGTGGCACAGTAAAAGGGTAATGCAAACCTAATTTGCTGGGCATCCTTAAACCATATGACCATTGCCATGGGGAATGTCCTTAACCCTGATGATACCAATTTGAAAGTCTCTAGACGAAGGAATTTATCAGTAAGATCCAGGTGCAGAGAAATTCCCCTGAATTATATGTGGAGGGCAGTGGGAAGAGGAATGAATGGAAGAGAGAAATCTGGATTGGTGAGAGGAAATTAAGTAGTAGTAGTAGTAGTAATAATAATAATAATAATACACACACAAGTTCAATTGTGTTGAAACAAAGTTTCATAATTTACTCAAAGAATTTATATAACAAAAAAGATACAAAAGGCGCTGATTGCCTTTTGTGCCTTTACAATGCAGGTTCTAAATTAATATTAACATATGCTAAAATGCACTAATTGGCGAAAGCGTCCTGAATGTAACCAATACTTGGTCTCACATTACAGTTATACCCGAGATCTCACTAAATTTAAACAAGGTGCCACCTCCAATATTAGGAAAATACCTAAATATAAAATAGAGGAAAAGTAGGTGTGCCTCACTTTGTAGCCTTGCCTAAACTTCCCATAGCATTGCCCTAAAATATGCCAGAGTGGGATAGATGCTTTGACACAATGAATAATAAGTTAAAGTTAAGAGTTCGGTATTTACGAGTTGGCTTGACAAAATGTGAAACCACAGACCCCAAGTTAAAATAGTTGATATGGTCCCATGCAGGTTGAACGGGATCTTTAAGGATTGAAACTTACTATATAAGACCTAATTAATGAGTAGGTGACTACCCCCACTGGTTCTCCAATTGACAGCCCAGTTTCGCTTCTTTGCAAACCTGAAAAGAATAAATGGTGCCTCATTGCCCATTACTGCAATCTTACCAATGTGGCTTGTCCATTAAGCTCTCTATATCGAATACTCAATATTATTAAAATTACTAGCTCCATCCAGTCAGAAACTAGAAAATATTTTGCTATTAAGTATTTGACTCATGTGATTCATTCAGTCCCTATTCAACATCATCTCTGCTGCGTTTGCTTTCAAGTCCAAAGTGACACAGTCCACCTTTTCCAGGATGCCCATGGGAATACCTTTACATCTTTACCATTGCATAGTCTTTGCACACAAGGTAGTAACTGTACTGCATCCATCTTTCTCCAGGAGCACAGGCATGACATTACATTCATGACATTCTTCTCAAGGAGATTAATTTGATACACTCATTAAGGACATGCAAGACTGACATCTTTTAGTGCTTTTTGGATTCTGAAGGCAACATATTCTTTACTTACAAATTTTACTCAATCTCACTGATCCTATTACTTAGAAATAGCCCACCTCAAATGGGGCCCCCTGCAACAAAAGGCTCTAAAATCTGTACAAATTAAAATCAAGAGACCCATGTCAGCACCCTCACAGACTCCTTCACAGCAGAAGTTTTAACAACCTCCTTATATGCCTCCCAGAGTCTCTGGACCACTTATAATGGGCATCCATTGCCCATGGGGTTTTGATGCAAGGAACTGTCCTACTCAGCCCTGTACTATACGCTTTAGAACAGCAATAACTGGCCACATGCTGGGGTCTCTTGGAAACAGAGGTTCTCACAGACAATGAATCTCTAATTGTCCATACCTACTTGCCCATTATGACTTGAGCCATGAAAGCAACACTCACAAGCTCAGCACAGCTATGGAAGACACACTGATGGAAGATGGAGCCAAACATGGGCCCTCTGGCATATTCCACCTAGAGGGGAGGGAATGACTTCCCCTGTCTTCATTCTCTTGTCATATGCCAGCATGCTGGAGGAGGCCGGTTTTCTCCTAGATACCTTAGCTACCTTGGGGAGCCCCTTACAATCAACTGAGTGAATAGCAATGGAGTTCATGGATTGTGTAGATATATGGGTAGTGTTGCTACCTTCAAAATGATGGAGCTCACTGGAATGTTACTGCTTCCCATTCTTTAACCAAGATTTCCTTGATAAAAAATGGGACACAAAAGCCAACTGGTGAAATTTTTGACAATCATCTTAGCATTGGATGCCCTTGACAACAAATGGTTCCATCTACACATTTATGAAAACTCTTGGGCCAATGCCTAACAGCTGTCCCCTTCAAGGTAAAGGACTCTGGGAATCTCTTGTCTCATAGATACCCAAAATGCAAATCAAGATCACACATGATATACAAAGGCAAGAATATAAGGCCATATCAGAACACTCCTTATTTCTTTTGGAGTTTGAGACACTGCTGATACTAATCAAGGCACACATTTTACTTCTCAGAAAACATAATCCTGGGCTCCTGAAAAAGTCATTCAGTGGAACTTTCAGGTCTCTGATAGATCCCAGGTAGCCAGTTTGGGAGCCTAATGAGTTCCTCAACAAACTCCTATTTAAGTTACAAAATGATGACTGGACCCCAAACTGGGTGTTTATCTTGCCTGAGGCCTCAATCTTTCCTAATTTAAGGCTCCTTAGCTGACTCACACCATGTACCAATTTAAAAACAAAATATTTCTATATTTAAAGGAGGATATATCTCACCTCCATGAGTATGAAGATGTATTCTATATGAAGCCCTTTAATAATGTCTTCCTCTGAGATGTTTGCACATGTCTTATCAGATAAAGGGCTAGTATCCAAAATCTATAAAGAACTTATCAAACTCAACACCCAAAAAACAAAACAAAACAAAAATCCAATCAAGAAATGGGCAGAACATATGAACAGACATTTCTCCAAAGAACACACACAAATGGCCAACAGACACATGAAAAAGTGTTCAACACTTTTGTGTTGTCCCAGCTGGGTTTTGGTGATTCGATCCAATTATGGCAGTTATCACTGATGAAGCATTACTTCTGTCAGCTTCGCATATACAAAGCCCCTTCCCTTAAAAGATAATTTTAAGCAAGCTGCCAGGAAAATGTTACCTTTAAATTGTACAAAGGCTCTACCTCATTACAATACGATAGAGCCACTAAAACATGACCCACATCAACTCAAGTGGATATCCACTTGGGAAGAATAAATACCTTAGTCCGACAGCCCAGACAACATCATCTCAGCCCAAGACCTTGCCACAGAGATGACTTCACCCCCTGCATCAGAGATAACTTCACCCTGACAATGAGACCTACACCCCAACAAGGTGAATGTGTTCTCTTCTAATGCACTGACAAGTTGGACATAGGACATTCATTGCTTTTGCTTTTCTTCCTTTGATATTAGGGATTCTATCATACATCCTGGGCTTGCTGCTGGCTTAATCTATGCTCCTGCTATCCTCCTTGCTCTTCGCCAAAACATACACCTCTACACACTCATGCCTAAAGGGAAATCTTGCAGAGGGCACTACTATCTGTGCCATACTGAAAATTAATGGAGATAATTGTTTTTCCCAGAAAGCAACTGCCTCATATTGATACAACCCTCAACCCCCTAAAGATAATATCTTCCACTTTCTAGTGCTTTTTTCTACTCTCCTCATTTAACTTGTCACTACACCCCCTGCCTTGTGTTTCTGACCATGACCACCATAACCATTTCTTCCCCTTAGTTAGAAACAAAAACCACTAATCTTTACATACACTTTACTGAAATTTTAGTTCATCCCCTCCAACAATGTAATCGCTAGATCTGCCACCTTGACTCAAGGAGTACACCAGATTATTGTCATAAAAAATATAACTCATACTTTTAACACACTTTACAATTCCATGAATTTTCAATTTTGTTTTCTTGGCTAATGTCATATAAGTGGGGAATGTGGTTATGGGGCCAGCTTTTAGGGCAATTTATGCCCTACTCTCTGAAATTAATCTCCTCCACTATTTGAGCCATGCAAATACTCCAAACAATTAAACCCAAAACTGATGCCCAAACATCCAGGGGTCAATTATAATATAGCTTTTTTGTTTGTTTGCTCATTTTGAAATTCTATCATGACCCAGTTTTGAGGGTCTGGCTAAAGATCAGTTAGTTCCCCTTCTTGAGCAGCTGATTAAGTCCATACCCAACCACTTCCTTTACCTGACTCTCAAACTCTGGGCCACTGTGTACCCTCCCAGACTTCTCTAGGGCCAGACATCAAACAATTAGAAATAGTCCCTAAATCTCAAAGACCCCAAATTTATTTAAATTATCCAATCTACAGAAATCCCATGAAACCTAGCTAACCTTACCCCTTTGCCCTATGTAAGCTGCTCTATATGGCTCTAGCTTGCTGTTATCCTGTGCTCAGATAGAATTCCCTAGATGGTCCTGCCTTCTCTCATTTGGGACTATAAGTAACAAAGAATTCTGCCTTTCATCTATCTGATGTTGTGTCCTGCCATCAAAAAGAATCCTTAAATCTCATAAAATACTTCCTGGGCCATCTCCAAACCCAACTTAGCTTCATCTAGGTCCATTCCATACCCACAACTAAGGGTATCTCAGTATAACTACACAAAAAGTCCTCCTTCTGCCACCCAGGCTACTTGCCAGGTTTTCTCAGAGGAGGCTTTGCCTTGGGCCTAAGAGATAATCTCCTAAGCCTCCTAATGTAGGAGAACAAGTTTCCTGGCTTGGATATATCTTGGTGGATCTAAACCCCAATTAGTATGTAACTCAATCTTGGTTCCCGGTGTGTGCAGTGGAAAAACAAACAAACAAACACACACACCTGGCATCTGCCATTTTCTTCCCATGGTGTCTCTATATCTCCATCTTTCTGTCTCTGTCTCTCTCTTATCTGCCTTGCTATTCCAACCATCCCCCCACCCCCAGAAGTGGGAGGCTTTTCTCTTTTCACTTAATTTTGTATTGATCATAAAAATGTATATTTAGGAGTCACATGGATATGATATTGTAGCTATTTCAAAGAGAACTGTTTGAAGCTTGAACTGGTCAAAGAGAACCAACTTGAAGTAGGCATTGTATTAATGGCAAACCTTTAGTGTGTCCTCTTTTGGGCAGTCCCATGATCTTATAAGGACATCTCTTGTACTAAGGAAGGTATTTAAGTTACAAAATGATGAATGGACCCCAAACTGGGTCCTGAAGGTATTGGTATTTTTTTTCTCTGATAAAGAAAAGAAGCTAACTAATTCTAAAGCTTCGATTAAAAAAATATTTTTCTATCCTAAAGACCATTTCCTTTAGCTGAGCAGGTAGATTTTGAAGGAACTCACGAAGAATATTGAGAAAGTCAGCCAAATCAGCCAAAATAACAGGAATACCATTGGGCAAGAAATACTTCAGGCAGATAATTTCCATATCAACTTTGAATGACTTGAAGTTCTCCTTTCTTTCCTCTAGAGGACATGTTAATAAGCAGTGAAAAAAAATCAAACTATCTAGTAAATCCTCGATACAGGTAAAATAAAGTTTTAAAGAGTTGAAGTTTATTGCTTTTTCTATTAAAAAAATAAAAAACAGGTTTGTTAAAGTATTAGCAAATCATAACAAGTGTTAAGACCAAGTTCCCAAAGATCTCCATTCAAGAATTTGGAGTTTGGTGCTATAATTAATCTCCTGTATCCTCCATTCCAAATATTAAACACATTGTGAACTTAGTTTAAAACTTTAAAACATATCACAGGATAATTCTTAATAGATTCCTGGAAACAAGTTGGATTTGTTCACTTATGTATATAAAATATGTCATATTGAAAATAACCACCTAGGAAATGATGTTTCTTTCTGAAATCTGTGGCTGCATCACAGGTTTATGTGACCATCTAAATCTCTTGTAACTCATATAAGATTATGTTGAAATGTATTTCCAGAGGAGATGTTTACATAACCATATGTTCCTATAAATTGGCAAAGAAAAAGAATTAATATTGCATTCAATAAAGATTTATTTTTAAAAGTTTAACTTTGAAATATTTCTGAACTCTAAATGAAAATGAAAAAGATAGAGAACAGACCAATTTACCTGCAGCATCTCAGTGAAACAGTCCTTGCTTATAACTTGAATTCATTGGTCTTTTGCAAATTGGATAGTGATTATAAGTGTCTCCATGAACACAGAATTATTTCTAATCAAAGAATTTGCAAATATTTATAACCAGTAGCTCTGATTGGAAAGTAAGATGGTGGGTTTTAGAGTGCAATCTGTAAAATTCTGATTAAATTGAGAAAAAAAATTCATAATGTGTATTAGTCCTGTTTGTGGAGCCTCTAGTACTTATTCTCTCTTGGATTTTTTTAGCCTAACTGAATGTGGCTTTAATTTCAAGAATATAAGACTTAAATCCAATATTATGTTATGTTTACTGTGAGTACTATTCTTTAGAGAAATCTATAAGAAGGGAAGACTCTTCCCTTACTAACAAACTATTTCTTCTAAGGTTTATTTTTTGCCCTTGAATATAGAATGTCATAAAAAAAAATTTGCCAGTGTACTTCATATCTGAGCTATATTGCATTCCATTATTAAAAACAATTACCCTAATTTACTGCCTTCGATTTACAAAGCACATTAACAATGTTGCTTCAATTACTTTCAAGGCAGACAATGTGATAGTCTAAGCAGTCCTGATTATTGTCATTTTTATAGAAGAGTAAATAGATTAACATGAAATTAACATGTTTCAAAGATCACAGACCTGATCTCTGATGGAACCAAAAATATAATTTGAGCTTTATAGACTCCCATTTCACCTTTCTTGTCTACTCTGCCATCTTGTCTTAAGACCCCTTCTGTAGCATCATGAATATATCTCTATATGTCTGTCTGTCTCTCTTTATATATATATATATAAATATACATATATATGTCAATATTGCTCCAGATATATACACACACATATATTTTTATATATATGAGACAAAATGTGAGAAAATAGTTAATTCCTCATTTGTAGTTCTCTATGAATGAATTACAAAAGGTAGTAGAACTCAAAGTGGTCGACAGAGGTAGTCATTCAGGGTTCCACTGTTGTAGCAACATCAACACAGAAAGCATGATTTCTTCATCCTCATATGGTGCTTTTACACTATTCTGTTCACTTCTTGCTTTCCAGGGTCACTAGAAGCTGTTATTAGGTTCACTCTTTTTCTCTAAATCCCTTATTGTCTATGACCTTTCAAAGTGTCTGATCAGAATTAGTGTATTCGTTTTGTATATCATGTTGGAAAAGACAGACCACATGAAACACCTCCATTTCGCTGTAAAATATGGTGGCCCAGCACAAAAGTGTCAGCTGCAGAATGAACCACAGTCCTCTTGGAAAAGATTTGAAGGCTATTCAGTTATTATAACAATGATCTCTGAAGTACATTTTGTTAGTAACTTATTTTTATAATTATGCTGTGTATATAATGATTAACCCCCAAATCTATAGGGCTTATTAATTGTCATTAATATTTGTGCCAGCTGGGGCTAACTGATGTGGGCTGAGCTCAACTGGCAAGCTGTTCTTTTCACTGATGATTAATGGGCATAAGTAAGTGGCTCTGTTCCAGGTGCTTCTCATTGCCTTTGTACCAGCTGTCTACCTGAGGGGTATTCCTCTAATGACAGTGGCAGAGGTGAGAGAGAACAAGCCTAACTGCACAAGCATATTTCAAGCCTCCACTCAGGTCACATCTCTTAAATCCATTGGATAAAGATGTCACATGGCTGGCCTCAAAGACTGGGATGGATATTCTGCCAACAGTGGCAGGTTCCTTCACAGTTAAACAGCAGAATGAATGGATGTTTAATCCTACTACTGGGAGGAAGTGAAGAGTTGGACAACTAATCCATTCTACCATATACATGAAGGAGATTTAAGTTTAGATATAAATCACTGAGTGTTGATCACTGCATTTTTCCTCCATATTCTGAGAGCTATTTTTCTCCTAAGCAAAAAAAAAACCTCAAGTTTCTTACAATATCTTTTAATGGTTATGCAAAATGAGTTCAGCTTAACAATTTCCAGATTCTTGACGCCAACAGAGCTCCTGGATTTGCCTAGTCTTGTCAGAGCGTACCGGTCTCATACTGGAAGGGTGGTAATCTCACAATATCTTCTTTCTGGCAAAATTTGATTTTAGCCATGTCAATTTTGTAGGCTATATCTGCAAACCTAAAGGAAATTTACTTATAAATGTCCACTACATACTCCATGCTACCCTCTTTGGAGGGGAAAATCCTCCCTGTGGCACTTGTAAAAGAAAAATTGCACAGGACCAGTTAAGCAGGCAAGATTCAAGATTATTGTACTAGGGGAGAAAGACTGAACTCAACACCTTTAATAATTACATTTCAATGGGATGGATTCCAGGTCTTTGAGAAGGACATTTCTGGGTTGTAAAACAGGTAGGAGCCTGTGGGAAGATTCACATCTCAAAGAGGCAGAGGAAGAATGGGCAATTACAAATTTTCTGAAGTAAATGCTCTAAGAAAAAGGAAGTTTGGAGCCTGCAGTTAGGAAGAAGCCTGTCTAAAGTTTAGTCACACTGAGAGGACATTAAGGGCATCTTGCTTACACAAGGGTTTGGCCAAGAAGGAAGCAGAATACAACAAGTCAGAGGCTCAAGATCCCAGTATTTTCATTGATTGTACCTGTTACACTTGTAGGGAATATATACTGATTCTGTACTTTAGAGTAGCTATCTAAATAGATATAAATACAGTTTTGAGTTAAATCAGTCTTTTCGTTCAGTGATTTTTTTTTTTTATTCATGTCCTAGTGCAAAAAAGCTGCCTAAAAAAATAAATAAAAACACACATTTCAATTTGGGGGATCTGGAAATTCAAAAATTATCCCCCTTCATCTTCACATCTGAATCCTGAACTACCTGGAAAAAAATTAAGACAAATTATATAAGGCAGGTAAGAGGAAGTAGTAAGACCCTGGGAGAGGTATGTTATATCTACAAGCAACTGAGCTTTCTAATCCTAAACCCCAGAACTAGAAAGACTTAGCTACCCAGTTCTGTGGGGACTCTCCACCAAGGAGCAGAGATGGCCCCCATGATTTATGGCACAGAAGAGTAGAGAATACACGCCCACCTTGTAAAGAGCAAAGAAGCTGCTAGGCTAGTCACGCTTGTCCCTCCTTCCAAATTAGCCAATCATATGAAGTCACTCATCCTCCTCTGCAGAGATGGAAGTGAGGAGATTGAGCAGGACCTGGAAAATTTGGTAGTGGGTCAAATGAAACACTCACTACCCTCATTTGACCCACTACCAAATTCTACTGGATCTTAATTTGTGGATTATATATATAATTTAAGTGGGTATGGTTTATATGCTTACTTGCTCCTAGTGTGGATGTGTTGCCCCATGTGTACATGCACATATCTTTTGGGAAAAATAAGGTCTTTGAAAATACATGTGGAGTATATTTCATTATTTGTCCTTTATTATGTCATTTTCCTTTCCAAGGGAGAAATTAGGCTTAATTTTAACCTAAGCAAATCCTAACTTGGAAGATGAATCTGCTGAAAAAAAATACATTGAGTTTAAAGTTAAATACATAACTCTATCCATTTACTGTTTTGCATTTGCTGTACCATAACTCTCCTGCTTTCATTCCTTTGAAATATTTAGAATAGATGGTGCTGTTGGTGAAAATATTTGATTATTAAATGAGAATAATCACGAATATGTCCTTAGGTATATGAAATATAAGTAATCTGGAATTTTCTCAGACCATCACTGAAATACTGCAACATGATGAAAAATAACTTAAAGCATCTTATGGTTATAATTTAGAACTTGTAACACTTCAGTGAAATAGAAATAAAAAAAAGTGATTTTCTCTCAGATATGATACTTCTTATGCAGTGAGAAAGACAGCCAGGCAGTAGCAATTTTTAGGAGTTAAGTCTGGGCATTTAGAAAATCTACATCATCTATAAAAGTTTTGAAGAAGGAAATAAAGGTTGAGTGGGCTTTCAGACAGAGTCAAGAGCAGACACTGTTCTTGGTTGTAAACCATCATTAGTTTAACAATGCTAGAGAAAACGAATACCCAAAACGTATCATAAAGAGTGTTGTCTATATGGGAACAGATGAGTGCCACTGAAGTGAAAACAGAGGGTCGAGGGTGAATAAGGAGGCCCTGTTGGAAAGTCACATGCTGTTTGTGACTCTGTAGAGTGTTAGAAGAGATGGAGCATGGAGTTTAACACTATTTCTAAAGTTATGTGTTGGATATCAGTAATAGATATCTAGATAGTTATTTATCTGTATATCTATGCTTTTGCATTTATACAGACATATTTTATAACTGGAAATTTTTTTTTTGCACATTCATTTTGAATAGCATTATGAGAATGGTTTTTCTCATCAGATATAAAGCGGGCACATCCATGAAGCTTTTCTAAAATTCACATAATATCTTGCATTTGAGTGAAGAAAAGTGTTACCTCTGATGGCATATATTTTGTTTTTTTCCAATGAGAAAATATGGATTTATGCCAGCTACCTAGTTGTTTCTCTTATTTAGATTATTAATATTACCTTGAAGATGGTGCTCAGTAAAAATCCCCTGTGTCACAATCGCCTGGTTCATTTCATCACATTGATATTCACTGTTTTAATTTTAGTTTGATATGAAAAAGTGGGAATCTCACATTGGCAGGGTTTTAGTAGTGCTATTTTAGCTGCAAACACATCGCATGATTAGTCATCATAGTGAGTCTTGCACCCTAAGGTGAGATATCTTCTGGCTGGACCTCCTGGGCATTGGCGTTCTGATCATCTGTGGTGCCTGCTGTTAACAAGAAGGAGTTGTGTATCTTCCATTGACCAGTGTGAGACAATTGAACAAACCATGTTCAAGTTTTCCGTTCTTCAGCTTTTTATAACAATAAGGGGAAATATCACTTTCTCATAGAAAATACATTTTTGTAGTTAAATCTGTAAAATAAAGTTAAAAAAGAACAAACTGAAAAGTCACTGGCATATGGCTCCTTAGTGATGTAAAATCAGGTGTTTCTAAAGCTCAATTTCATATTGTGCAAGAGATGGTATCTTAATAAAGAAAAGAACAATGTTAACTGACCCAGCTAGAAAGTACATTCTAGAGGACATCTTGATATTTGGAAAACTATTAGACTTTTCAGTTACTATTAACTCCTCTGTGAGCCGGAACTTCGAATCTGATTTTCCCATCAAAATGTATAAAAAGCTTTTTTGATGGTTAAGAAAAACTCTATGACTGATAGACCAAGAGCAGGGAACTTTCACTATTATATCAGACTGTGGTGTCTGACCAGATATAATAATGATCCCTTACAATTATATGTCTCTTTGCAGTTTTAAAGTAGTTTACATATGTACACATGTGTGTATATATATATATATTTATACATGTAATTTGTTAATAACATATCTACTTGGGTAATTTAACTTCAATATTATGCTGCATAATCATGAAACCAATCTAGTAAGATAGTCAATGTTTGCATTATTTATGATACTTGACAGGAGGGCTCAGAAAGTTGAAGTGACTTGTATAAGCACACAAAATTAATAATAGAACTGATAGCATTATCTCAATCTTATAGTTCCCAGTCTTTTTTTACATTAATATGTTCTTGACCTATTTACTTAATGGTCTTTCATTTACCAGGAATTTATTGAGTATTCACAATGTACAATCCATCGTTTGTGGAAAAACAAAGACAAAACATGATTCTTATCTTCAAAGAAATCGTAATTTATTTGGGGGCATTGTTATTAAAAGAATATGAACATCTGGAATGTTTGGTGTGAAAATAGAGAAATACACCAGGAAAAGTGATGGTTTACGGGAGGAAGTAGTAATCTCGGCAAGACTGGAATAAGGAGATTTTTCAGAGCGAAGGCAATTGAATGAGGTGTTGAAGGATGAGAAGATGTTTCCTTTGCGAAGGAAAGCAAAAGGATTTTCCATTTACATAAGAATCAGCATGGTTTTATGAAGCAGCCTGGGGTCTACAGAACTGTCAGTAATTCTCTGGCTGGCTGGACAAATAGGAAGAGGCTGGTAAATGAAGGCCCTTCTCTTTTAGAAATTATTTAGAAAGCAATATGCTCAGAGCATTTCAGAACCAGAGGAGATCATTGAGATCACAGAATCCAATTTCTTTATTTTACCCATGAGGAAATCTAAGCTCCTGGAAAAGAAAAAAAATAACCTGCCAAAGATTAAACTAGTTGGAAGAGTGGCAAAACTGAACCCACTGAGCAGGGATTGGTTTACTCCAGTCTGAGAATCAGGCCTTTTGGGGTTATATGTATCCGCATATTTCTAAGCAGATAAGGAAAAATTGGATGAAGAAGACAATGTATGTGAAGTAGAATTTTTTTTTTAAGATATTTTTATTTATTTCTTTGACAGAGAGAGACACAGCGAGAAAGGGAACACAAGCAGGGGGAGTGGGAGAGGGAGAAGGAGGCCTCCCGCTGAGCAGGGAGCCCGATGCGGGGCTCGATCCTAGGATCCTGAGATCATGACCTGAGCCAAAGGCAGACGCCCAACGACTGAGCCACCCAGGCACCCCTGAAGTAGAAATTTTTAAAGATCATACTGATTTTGAATTCTTGAGTCTTAGGGAAATAACTAGCTATTCTGTTTCAGGCTAAGTGGATTCTACTACACAGAGGACTAGTATATTAACATTGTTCATATTTACACTAAAGAGATTGGGTAGCAACTCTTTAAAAGAGTACACTTCATCCCCACATTGGAAAAGAAAATCAAAAATTAACTCATGACTTAAAACTATTCAATTTCTAATCATCTTCTAATACCTTCAAGGGCAATTCAGTTGCTAGGAACTCTCAAGATGCCATTATTATCATTATGCTGAATTATTTACAAACTTGTATCAAAGCATCTGATTAAATTGCTTTGGTCTTATGTAAAATTCCTCTGATCTTTGGCAATCATTATTTATTTACAGCTTCCATAATTTTCCCCCTTTGCAGAAAAAAAAGTTTCTTAACTATAGCTAAAAGGCACTATTTTACTTTGACAGTGAAAACTGTCTCTAAAATGAAAAAAGTTAAAACGAAAAACTATAGTCTCTAAGATTTAGAAGCCAAGATTTTCTGTGAAAAGCAGATTATCTAAACAGTTTCTTTCCCTGAGAGAGATATTCATAATATTTACTGTAAAATATAAATATTAGGTTTCTTGCTTCGTGTGAACTATTTGTAGGTATAGTAAATATAATTCTTTTAAAATAAAACTAGGATAATAGCAACAGTTAATGTTTACATTTACCAAAACCCATGGGAAGATTACTTTGAGAAAATGTTAGAAAATTAAATAAAAATTTCCCATATGACTGGAAAAACTGTTCAATGTGATTTTGAATTGAAATTGGCTGTAGTTTCATACTGTGGCTTTAAACAGAACAGGTCTTTGTTTAACATGGATGTTTTCTTAAAACTTGGGGTTGAGTAAGTTTGTACAAGAAAAATTGATACTGAATGTTCTGGTTTACATATTGATCTGTAGCAACCAATTTGTCTTTAGCTTAGAACTATCTACTATTCCCCTAGCAGCCTCAGGCAAAACCTTAGATAAATAACAATGAACTGTTTGCTTGTTTATTTGTATGTGTAATTCACTGCTGTTACTAAAGACTTATAAAGAAAGTCTTTATAAGATTAAATTTTTTAAAAAGAATTAAATGAAAATATAAATGACAACTACAGTTTGGAATCTTACTCAAAGGGAAAACCAGGTTTTTCAGGATATAATTAGTCTCAGAAATTAAGATGTTTTTGCTGATTACTTTTGTAATTTGTATGACTTTTAGACCAGTAGAATACTATGTACAATAATGTATTTTATTAACAATTGGCTAAAAGTGATCTTTAAATATTTGGAGAGATCTTGAGGTTTTTGATAGGATAATTAACAAAAGTAAGCAATAAACTATGAATCAAAGTCTACAAATATTGAGAATAGTGTAAAATGAGAGTTAATGCTGTAATACTTTCTATTCCATCCCTCCTCCTTGCCTGGGAAGAAGACACGTACCATGGCAGAACCAGCACTCAGATGGAAGGCACTGAATTTAAATCCAGCTTTGTATTTAATTAGTAGTTGGATTTCAGGTAATTGGATTGAACTCTCTGAATATCTCTTCCTCTATAACTGGGAGAATTCTACTTCTAATAGCTAATATCCTATGAAGCTTATACTATTATTAGCTCCATTATAAAGAGGAATGAACTGAGGCACAGAATAAATGTTGACACTGGTTTTCATATTACAGCTGAGCATGTGCTCTTAGACACTCTGATGTCCTGACACTCCGGAAGAGCTATTAACTTTCACTTGCTTGTTGATTATATATTATAAGAGTTTGGTGAATTACAAAAGCACATTCCAAAAGTATCATGGATTATTTTCTTATTTTTCTAAATGGCAAGATCATTTTGCTCATAAAAATCTGTATTTGGAGGGGTGATATCTGAGTGAAATCTCTAGTCTAGTTAATTGTAGTGTGTCAGTATCACTTCTTCATTTTGATATGAAAGGTGTTACCACTGAAGAAGAAGGAAGAATACATGGAATTTCTCTACTATTTTTTTTCCAACTTTTTGTGAGTTTATAATTATTTCAAAATAAAAGTTTTAAAAAAGAGTCTGTTTCCCACAATGTCTTTTTAGAAAAGTACACAAGATATTCTACTGACATATAGAAAAGAAAATGTTAGAACCCCTACTTTTATCTTTTTGTTCTTTACCTATTCAAGATTTTTATTTTTGTGTTTATTTATAATATGCATAATGAACTGTAGAAAATATATACAAATGTAGAACTTCATATATATTGAATATTCTTGATTATTTATTTTGAATAGCATGGACGTGCTATGAAAAAATTTATAGACTTCTGGTTTAAGGTATAGAAGAAAGAACAGGTATTTGGAAGACAAATTGGGATTAAAATTCAAGCTTTTTCACTTATTAAATAAATGATTCAATTTCCTCATTAATTTAAAAAATATAATAACAGTACTATTTTTTCTGAAGTTCATGTGAGAAGATTTATGTTTTGTGCCCAGCATATAAGAAAGACTTCAATAAATGTTAGCTAGCTTCTCCCTCCCTTTGAAAAGACTAAGTTTTCTACATATTTATTTGCCCAGCTCTCCTGTATAAAAAGTAATTGGAGAATCTAGAGATAATTAAAGAGGACTGTGTCTCTACAATATCTTTAAAATTAACTAAAATTTTCAAATATCATGGAATTCCCACTTTGGGTAAATCATTATTCTTGGCCTGAGCTACAATGCCATTGTGTAGTCCTAATATTTTCCTCCCAAAAAAACACAATTATTTTAAGGGGAAAAAAAGAAAAATAAATAAATTTTTGAAAGCTTTTCTTTTAGTTTTCCAGTCTTACCATCTTATTTCAGAATGGCTGGAATTGATTGGGTATCATGTCAAGTTCTAAAAGAGCTAAGCTTTATAATGTAATTGTATTTATATAATCACTCCTGTGCTGACTTTAAGCACTGACAAGTTGCTCTTCTAGGCTGATGAAGAAAAAACTACTGATTGCGATATTTTCAAAATTTGAATTCAGTATTTTCTTCTCTCTCTTATTTGCCCTAATAATTGACAATATTTTAGTTTCATATGTCAAGTTAAGTACCAAATCATTTTTTGATGAAAATTTTCCAATCAATGGTACAGCTTTGGTGGAGAAAGGGATAGACTTTCTTAACACTGGTATCCTCATAAAAATTACATGTGGTTTTTTTTTTTTCTTTTTGTATTTTCCAGCAACCTTAGAGATAGTTTGGAGGAATATAAGTACCTCTGGCCAATGAAGAGTAATCAGAAGGGATGTGTGTCATTTCTGGGTTAAGTCAATTAAATGCTGCTGTGCTTCATTCACCAGGCTCCTCTACAGCTGAGAAGGCCATGGGTTTCAGATGGCATGGCTACAAGAAGGAGGAGGACTTGCTGCTCATATCAGACATCATCTCAGGACAAGATATGAGCCACTAAGGTTTTAGAGTTTGATTTGTGTGGCAGCTAGCTACCTTGATTTAAACAGTGGCTTGGCTGTTGTAAAATTTATATTTTTGAGAAGCAAATTTTATGAACATTTGAGGACTGATTTTAGTTCCTTTCAGAGATTATAGTTAATTGTATGTTTTGTAGGTTTTTTATACTTCATTGTATGTTAAGTGACACTTCCGTTAAAACAAAAATAATGTTTTGAGTTAAGAATATAATGAAAGCTGGGCTGGAGGGAGGAGAGATGATGGCAGAAGAGTAGGGGACCCTTGTTTCAACTGGCCCTTGAATTCAGCTACGTATCTATCAAATCATTCTGAACATCTATGAATTCAACCTGAGATCTAAGAAAATAATTGCTGTAATTCTACAAATAGAAAATCAACCACTTTTTGCAAGCAGCTCAAAAGCCTTAAGGGAACAAAAGCCACAAAGAGCAACCTGAAGCAGCTTACACTGAGCCTGGCCCCCTGGCAAGGGGCGGTGCAACTCTACCCAGGCAAAGACACCTGAGAATCAGTGCAACAGGCCCCTCCCCCAGAAGACCAGCAGGAACATTAGTCGAATACCAAGTTTATGGATCACTCAGAACTGAAAAATTCTTGTGCTGGGGGAAAATAGTATATAGAGTTTGAGGTTTTTTCTCATGAGTCTTTTGTCTTTCAGTTTAAAATTTCCTTTTTCCTTTTTTTTCTTTTTGACTAGCTTCTTATTTGATCAACTTTGTTTTTAAGTCTTTTTTTTTTAATTTTCATTTTTACACTTACATTTTATAGATATATTCTTCATTTATATGTATATAAGTTTTTTTTTTTTTTCTTTACAATTTTGGGATTTAGTGTCTTCTAACAAACTGACCATAATACACCCAGGACTAAGTGGATCACCCTGTTTTGTCCACCTGTGAGATTATATTCTTTTTTCCCTTTTTTTTCTCCCTTCTCTTTTTTGGTTTCTGACCTCTTCAGATTGGTTTAGTGTGCATTTCACTGAGGTTGTGGTTGATATTTTTGATTCTGTTCTCTCCTTCACCTATTCTCTGGACAAAATCACTAGAAGGAGAAAGTCACAGCAAAAGAAAGAACCAGAGGTAATACTTTCTGCCATAGATCTAATCATTATGGATATAAGTAAAATGTCAGAAATTGAATTCAGAATAATGATTATAAAGTTACTAGCTGGGCTTGAAAAAAGCATAAAAGACACTAGAGAATCTCTTAGTGCAGAACTAAAATCTAATCAGGCCCAAATTAAAATGTTTTAACTGAGATGCAGTCTAAAATGGATGCTCTAAAAGCTAGGGCAAATGAGGCAGAAGAGAGAGTCAGTGACATAGAAGACAAAATGATGGAAAGGAAGGAAGCTGAGAAAAAGAGAGAAAAACAGCTAATGGACCATGAGGGGAGGCTTCGAGAAATCAGTGATACCATAAAGCAAAAACAATATTAGAATTATTGGGGTCCCAGAGGAAGAAAAAAGAGAGGGACAGAAGATATATTTGAGCAAATCATAGCTGAGAACTTCCCTAATCTGGGGAAGGAAACAGGCATTCAAGTCCCCCTCAAAATCAATAAAAGTAGATCAATACCCCGACATATAATAGTGAAGCTTGAAAATTTCAGATAAAGAAAAAATCCTGAAAGCACCTTGAGACAAGAGGTCTTTAACATACAACAGTAGGAACATTAGACTGTCAGCAGACCTATCCACAGAGACCTGGCAGGCCAGAAAGGGCTGGCATGATATATTCATGGTGCAAAATGAGGAAAACATGCAGCCAAGCTCACTTTATCCAGCAAGGCTGTCATGCAGAATGGAAGGAGAGATAAAGAGCTTCCAGAACAGAAACTAAAAGGATCTGTGATCACTAAACCAGTCCTACAAGAAATATGAAAGGGGATCCTGTAAGCAAAGGAGAACCCAAAAGTAACAGAGATCAGAAAAAAACAGAGACAATCCACAGAAACAGGGACTTTACAGGCAATATAATGGCACTAAATTCATATCTTTTAATAGTTACTCAGAATGTAAATGAGCTGAATGCTCCAATTAAAAGACACAGGGTATTAGATTGGATAAAAAAAGCAAGACCCATCCATACGCTGCCTACAAGAGACTCATTTTAGACCCAAAGTCACCTCCAATTGAAACTGATGGGGTGGAAAACCATTTCTCATGCTAATGGACATCAAAAGAAAGCTTGGATAGCCACCCTTATATAAGACAAATAAGATTTTAAATCAAAGACTGTAGTAAGGGATGAAGAGGGACACTATATCATACTCAAAGGGTCTATCCATCAAGAAGATGTAAAAATTATAAATATTTATGCTCCTAACTTGGGAGCAACCAAATATATAAACCAATTAATAACAAAATTAAATAAACTCATTGATAATAATACAATAATAGTAGGGGGCTTAAACCCCCACTCACAGCAATCATCTAAGCAGAAGATCAACAAGGAAACAAGGGCTTTAAATGACACACTGGGCCAAATGGACTTCACAGATATATACAGAACATTCCAACCTAAAGCAACAGAATACACATTCTTCTCAAGTGCACATGGAACATTCTCTAGAATAGATCACATCCTGGGTCAAAAATCAGGTCTCAACTGGTACCAAAATATTGGGATTATTCCCTGTATATTTTCACACCACAATGCTTTGAAACTTGAACTTAATCAAAAGAGAGAATTTGGAAGGAACTCAAATATTTGGAGATTAAAGGGCATATCCTACTAAAGAATGAATGGGTCAACCAGGAATTTAAAGAAGAACTTAAAAAACATTAATGGAAACAAATGAAAATGAAAACACAATGGTTCAAAACTTTTGGGATGCAGCAAAGGCGGTCCTAAGAGGGAAGTACATAGCAATACAAGTCTTTCTCAAAAAATTAGAAAAATCTGAAATACACAAGTTAATCTTACACCAAAGGAGCTGGAGAAAGAACAGCAAATAAAGTCTAAACCAGGAAGGAGAAGAGAAATAATAAAGATTAGAGCAGAAATTAATGAAACAGTAACCAAAAGAATAGTAGAACAGTTCAATGAAACTAAGAGCTGGTTCTTTGAAAGAATTAATAAGATTGATAAACCCCTAGCCAGACTTATCAAAAAGAAAAGAGAAAGGACCTAAATTAATAAAATCATGAATGAAGGCAGGGAAATCATGACCAACACCAAGGAAATAGCATTTTAAGAACATATTATGAACAACAATATGCCAAGAAATTAGGCAACCTGGAAGAAATGGATGCACTCCTAGAAATGTATAAACTACTGAACTAGGAAGAAATAGAAAACCTGAACAGACCATAACCATCAAGGAAATTGAAGCAGTAATCAAAAATCTCCCAACAAACAAGAGTCCAGGGCCGGATGGCTTCCCAGGGGAATTCTACCCAATGTTTAAAGAACTAATACCTATTCTGAAGTTGTTTCAAAAAAATAGAAAGGGAAGGAAAACTTCCAAACTCATTTTATTAGGCCAGCATTACCTTGATCCCCAAACCAGACAAAGACCCTACCAAAAAGGAGAATTACAGACCAATATCCCTGATGAACATGGATGCCAAAATTCTCACCAAGATACTAGTCAATAGGATCCAACAGTACATTAAAAGAATTATTCACCACTACCAAGTGGGATTTATTCCTGAGCTGCAAGTGTGGCTCAACATTTGCAAATCAATTATGACACATCACATTAATTTTTTTTTAAGATTTTATTTGTTTATTTGACAGAGAGAGACAAAGTGAGAGAGGGAACACAAGCAGGGGGAGTAGGAGGGGAGAAGGAGGCTTCCCGCTGAGCAGGGAGCCTGATGCGGGGCTCGATCCCAGGACCCTGGGATCACGACCTGAGCCGAAGGCAGACGCTTAACGACTGAGCCACCCAGGCGCTCCGACATCACATTAATTTTAAAAAAAAGGACAAGAACCATATGATCCTCTCAATTGATACATATCTCTAAAGGCAAGGGAAACAAAGGCAAAAATAAAATATTGGGAGTTCATCAAGATAAAAAGCTTCTCCACAGCAAAGGAAACAGTCAAAAAAATTAAAAGGTAACCTACAGGATGGGAGAAGATATTTGCAAATGACATATCAGATAAAGGGCTAGGATCCAAGATCTATAAAGAATTTATCAAAAACAAATAATCCAGTCAAGAAATGGGGAAAAGACATGAACAGACATTTCTCCAAAGAAGACATACAAATGGCCAACAGACACATGAAAAAATGCTCCACATCCCTTGGCATCAGGGAAATAGAAATCAGAACAACGAGATACCACCTCACCCCAGTCAGAATGACTAAAATTAACAAGTCAGGAAACAACAGATATTCGTGAGGATACTGAGAAATGGGAACCCTCTTACACTGTTAGTGGGAATGCAAGCTGGTACAGCCACTCTGGAAAACAGTATGAGGTTCCTCAAGTTGAAAAGAGAGCTACCCCATGACCCAGTAATTGCACCATTGGGTATTTACCCAAAAGATACAGATGTGGCGAAGTGAAGAGGCACCTGTACCCCAATGTTTATAGCAGCAATGTCCACAATAGCCAAACTGTGGAAAGGGCTGAGATGTCCATTGACAGATGAATGGATAAAGAAGATGTGATATATATGTATATGTACACAATGGAATTATACTCAGCCATCAGAAATGATGAATATTTACCATTTACATCAACGTGGGTGGAACTGGAGGGTATTATGCTGAGCAAAATAGGTCAATCAGAGAAAGACAATTATCATATGGTTTTATTCATATGTGTAATATAAGAAACAGTGCAGAGGATCATAGGGCAAGGGAGGTAAAAATGAATGGGAAGTCATCAGAGAAAGAGAAACACCATGAGAGACTCTTAGCCATAGGAAACAAACTGAGGATTGCTGGAGGGGTGGGTGGGGGGCAATGAGGTAATTGGGTGATTGGCATTAAGGAGGGCATGTGATGTGATAACACTGGATGTTATATGCAACTGATGAATTATTGAACTCTACATCTGAAACAAATGATGTACTATATGTTGCCTAATTGAATTTAAATTAAAGAAAAGAATGTAGTGAAAGCTGGAATATTTTTTAAAATTTATTATTAATTATCAGTAAAAATGGTGTCCCTCAAAACTCAACTCTACGTACAGCCCTTCTTGCTCAGAGACCTGCTAAAATTCTCCAGATTGCCCAAACTGAGAACAGAGCATCACAACGAAGAGAGATTTTGCATATATTAGTTATTTTCCACTTAAGATGAATTATTTTCTCCAAATAAATACAAATCTATGGGTGCTCTATGACAAGCTTGATTTTATTTATTTATTTGATAGAGAGAGAGAGAGAGTACATGCAGGCAGAGAGGGAGAAACAGACTCCCCGCTGAGCAGGGAGCTTGACACGGGGCTCAATCCCAGAACCCTGAGATCATGACCTGAGTTGAAGGCAGACGCTTAACTAACTGAACTACCCAGTGCCCCAATAAGCTTTGTTTTTTCAATAATGAGTAAATGAAAAGTCATCTTCACTTGCATATATGATATTAGCAGTTTTCTTTTTTTAAGATTTTATTTATTTAATTTGAGAGAGAAACAGCAAGAGAGAGCATGATCAGAGGGGAGGGGCAAAGGGAGAGGGTGAACAGACTCCCCACTGAGCAGGGAGCCTGATGCGGAGCTCCCTCCCAGGACCCCAAGATCATGACCTATGCTGAAGGCAGATGCTTAACCGACTGAACCAACAAGGTGCCCTTACCAGTTTTCTGATGTGACCACCAAAGCTATGGAATAAGTCTATTAAAAAAAATATATTCTCCTATAGGTATAGTGGTATATTGTACTTGAAGACAAAATATAATCTTTTCACACTATTATGAAAAAAATGATGCTTCTAGGTGAAAACAGCAAAATCCATCCCCATTCCCAAAAATGGAAGTAAAAGTTTTAAACACCCCAGGAAGTAAAAGTTTTAAACTCAATGACAGGTAGAAGTTGATTTCCTAGGCAACTAAACAAAGTATATATGTATTTTTTTCTCTACAGATATAGAAACATTTTTGGAGTTTATAAATCTGAGACCCATCAGGAAACTAGATGGATAACTAGTCTTCACAAAGAATATTTAGTATTTAAAGTCAATTGTTATGAATGATAGCTAATGAAACATGAGTTAAATCTTTTATAGTTCAAAAATAGGTTAAAAAATGGTCCTTGTCCAAAGGGAAAATTCAGGAAAGTCTCTAGAAAATAATTTAAATTGAGATACATTCTCTTTACCAAATCCGCCCACCTCTCCACGGTAAACATTCTGAGACTTTTGTAAATAGTCAAGGAACCTCTGATGCTCCTAAGTGATCAAAACCTCAGCTATGCACCCAATTCCAAATAAATCTGATCTTCATAGAGAACAGCAAAATAACAGTAAATATCAGGATACAAGTTTTGAAAGCATGACTTCTTTAGAATTGAATGGTAGTGGCTGGCCCATTTCCTTCATTACTTATTACCTATTCAGTTTCAGAAATAGCAAATACAAACCAACTATATTTAGATTGAAGAAAGTAAGGGATACCTGTTTTTCTATCTTTAAGCAAATTTAGCAGAAGGAAATATTGTGGAATTTGATTTTTAAGAATGCACCTCTTTTTAATATTTAGTTTAACACTAGATTAGGCACAATTTTAATTTATAATAGAGCATAAAATAACTTGAATGTTTAGCCACATATTTCACCTATGAGGCTCAATTTCAGGTACCAGAAAGTAACACTGACTAACTTAAGCAAAAGGAACCTATTAGGGGGATACTGGTAGCTCACAAGCCAACTGAACTCCAAGCTAAAGAAAAATGGTCAAAACACAAAGGACATCTGGAAGTTTAGTCTACAGGAACTACAACAATGAGGTAATAGAACAAATAACTTGGTGAGAACCCCGCATGTGTGAAGACTGACCTCAGCCTGAAGGGCACCTAATTATTTTGCCTTTGCATCGTTGTTTCAGTTATGGTAAAAGCTGTCTAGCTGGCTTAACTCATAGCATGTCCTGCTCTCTGAATGAACTAATATTCTAATTGGTTTGGAGTGTTTTTGTGTGTTGGGGTGCATGGGTGTGTGGATGTGGGTGTGGGTGTGTGTATGAGTGAGAGAGAGAAAGAGAGAGAGACTGGTCCAACACACTCCACCCTTTGATTACCCAACATTCTTAGAAATTCTTCTACACGTTTGCATTTCTAAAAGTGACCCTGTTCAATATAAAGCAAAAAATTACTTCAACAGCTAAAATCACACTTCCTTTGTTTGTTTCTGTATTATTCAAGTCCAGAGAGCTATTCTTACAGTAGTGATATCCTGTATATCTAGTGGGATTGTGCAGTAAATGCGATATCCATCCTCCTACGAAAATACACATCTAATTTTAAGTGCATGGATTAAGCTTATCAATGACAAAGAAGAGTCTTGAGAAATAGGTGAATATAATTCATAGTTCTTACAGAGATAAATTTCCTATTAATATTATGCAAAAAATATTTTTTATTGAGAGACATTCCCAAATTATTTAACATCATCTTGAATAAGACCCACCCATTCATTTACAGGATGCTTCTCTATTCACCTAAATTTTGTACTACACTAATACTTTCTGTTTTTTCCTCAATAAAGCACTTGTCCATTAACACCTTTCCCTTGATCATCTATTCTTAAATTAACTAGAATATTCAATTATTGATAATGTAACTTCCCTAGTGCCTAGAAGAACTGAAACTCTTTTCTTAAAATAATGTTAGGTTAATCAATAACTAACGTTCAAGTTGACATGGGATAGCCTGTCTTAGCAAGTATTTATCAGTGGGGGCCATCCCTGACACTATTCTATTCTCACTTTATGTATACTGCACAAATTACTAGACAAATAATAAACAAACAAACAAACTGGGTTCAGCCACCACTTTCATGTTGATGTCTTTTAATTCCATAACCAAAACTACATCTTCTTTCCTGGACTTTAAACTTATACTCCCAAACACATCCTGTCCATTCTCCAAGCTCTTTTAAAGTGAATCAATCAAAAAGAGAATTTATCTACTCCTTTCTAAATTTTTGGTTTTCTAGAATGTATTTTTTTTTTTTAAGATTTTATTTATTTATTTGACAGAGAGAGAGATAGCGAGAGCAGAAACACAAGCAAGGGGAGTGAAAGAGGGAGAAGCAGGCTTCCCGCTGAGGAGGGAGCCCGATGTGGGGCTCGATCCCAGGACCCTGGGATCATGACCTGAGCCGAAGGCAGACGCTTAACGACTGAGCCACCCAGGCGCCCCTAGAATGTATTTTTATCTTCGTGAGTAGAATTATTATTAAACAAGACACATTCATTAGAAATTTGGAAGTTATCTAAGACTCATCAATTTATATCCAACTTATCAAATCAAATTTTTCTTAACTTTTAAATATTTTTCAAATCCCTCTTCTCTTTTTCAAACATACTGTTATCAACTTAATTCAATACTAAATATACTAGTTAACTTTCAGATTGCATTTTTCACATTTCAAATCCATTCTCCATTTTTTTCTTGCTAAAGTGAATTTTTAATAACACATTGAAGAAGGTATGCTTCCCTTACTTTAAAATTTTTCAGTGGTACTCCATTGCATTAAAAGACAAATTTAGAACTTTTTTGGAATGGCATATAAAAATCTTTCCTTTTCCTTTAATTTTAACAACCAGTTTAGATCTTACAATATGCCCTGTTCTCTTACTTTTGATGCCTTTGTTCATTATTTGTCCTTTCTCTAAAATCACATAGGTAACTTCTTTTCCTTCAATGTGTCTGCATCGTTTGAAGATGACAGGGTGAGATTGGCATTCTCCCTCATTGTCTTTCTTCTATATTACACTGGTTGTTCAGTACCATAAGTCTTATTCAACTGAATGTCATTAAGATCAATCACAACATATGAATGAACTTTCACAAGAGAATAACACCAGCTTCAAAATAGTAATATTAATAAGCATTCATTGAATTCTTACTAAGTAAATATTAGGCTTATGGTTTGTATGTATCATGTCATTTATCCCCATGAGAATAAACCGATCATTGTTATTACTGACAACCTCTCTGTTTGCCTTTATTTGAATTATTCAGCAGCATTTAGTGCAGTTGATCGCATTCCTTTCTTGAAACACTTTTTTTCATATTGGTTTCTAGACATGACTTTCTGTTGTTGCCATTACTTCTTTACTGGAATGCATATGCTCTCTCTCTCTCTCTGCTACTTTCTTTTTATTATTATGTTATAGAGTATATGAGGACTTGTTTATCACACATTTTCTCTATTTTCCAATCACTTTCTAGGTGATTTTCTTCAGTCTTATGGCTTTAAGCATATTTGAAATGTTGGTGACTCCCATATATTTGTTCCAGCATAGATCTTTCAAGTTAACTTCAGACTTGAAGTTGTAAATCCAGCAATTCACACAATTTACACAAAGTCTTTACTTACATAGCTGACAAGCATTTCAAACAGCACATGTCTGACAAGAAACTTTTCATTTCTAACCCCCTTATCTAATTCTATAGTCTTCTATATCTCAATAAAAGACAACATTTTTCTAGCTTTCTTAGCACAAAACAGGATTATTTTCCATTAACTCTTGTTACTTAACTATGCTGATATATCTGGAAATTTTATAGTCAATAGCTTCTAAAATTTCGGAATTAATTTATTGCCCAACACTCACTTCCACCTTACATTTTACGATAGTCATTATCACTTCTTACCTGAATTATTAGAATAGCTTTTTGTTCCATCTTCTATTCTTACTGCCAAAATCTATACTCTACACAGCAAGAGTAGTCCTTTTAAATTTTAAGTCAAATAATGCCATTTTTATGCCCAAATTCTCAATTATACCCAAAGCAGAAGCAAAATACTTGCCAAGGACTGTAAGTCTGGATAAGATCTCACCTCCCCTTGCTATTCTGATCTCTTTATTTTTTATACTCTCACTCCCTCATTTCTAGCCATATTGGCCTCTTAGTTGTTTCCTGAAATGCTAAGCTACACCCTTACTGACCCATGGGCTTTACATTTGCTGTTCCCTCTTCCAAATATTTACAGTTTGATGTCTTAGGTCCCTTCTCAAATACCACCTTATAAGTACAGTCTTCCATGCCTTCCAACTACATTAAAACAATTTGTAAGCAACTATTGCTGTCTTTTTCCTTTCATTTGCTCTCTCACTTAGGCTCCTTTCTTTTTTCCTATAACACTTTTAACATTTTGTGGTGTATTACATATATTCTATTTGTTATCTGTATAGCCTTATCCCATCACCATTATTACAATTTAAGTTCCATGAGATACAATGATTTGGACTTTCTTGTGAGATGTTCTACCTGCTGAGTTAAGGACAGCATATGACAACCTGAAAGTGATTGTGGTGAGCACTTTCACTGCCTATGAGAGCCAATGTATTCTTCTGTCACATGGGGGAATTGTTCTTTCCTAATACTCTGAAGTTAAGGGTGGACATATCACACACTTTGTCAAGGAAATGTGAATGAAATGCTAAATATTATTTCTAGGTGGCTGCATTTAATTGTTGATTCTTGACTCTTCAACCTCCTTTTTCCTCCTTGTGTGAAGGTCTTGGAAGTTTATGTTCATAAGGAGTTGCCAAAAGATTGCAGCAGCTTGGAATGATGAGTGTACACATGGAGGATCCAGAATGGATTTGCAGGACAGGGAAGTAAACTTGTGGCGTGTAGCCACTGAGAGTTAGGGAGTATATTACCACAGTATCACCCAGCCTATCTACAGGTGTCACAATCAGTAAGTATGTGTTGAGTGAATGAATAAATGATCCCTATTTTGAAGAGGTGGAAGCAAAGTCACAGTGAAGGTATGTTATTAGCTAAGGGTTGTCAATGGCAACCTGGAGTCAAAGCCAGGGCACACGTAATATTTAAAACATGCAGCAATCATTTTAAGCAAGAGAGATAAACTGTTTATTTTATAGTTACTTGTAATATAAATCAGTGACAGACAGATCATAATCCAATAACTGACTTAAAACAATGTTGACAAGGACACACTACAGGAAAAATATCTGGTCTTCCCAAGCTTTCTTCTTCATATTCTGAAATCATCTGAAAGTAAATATCTAGGATTTTGTTATCTTAGTGACCTAAAGAATAGTTCAGTGCCATGAGGTTTAGTTCAGTACTAATCATTCTGTCTTTAAAGGTCAATGCAACATGCATTAGGCAGTACTTCTCTGTTTTCTGTATCTAATTTTTTTTGATGGAATGGACTGCACATGATTATTTCTCATACAAGCATTTAATAATAATTATTTGAGATTATTTTCAGGATATTGACAAAAATGTTTGCTTTCTTTTAGGCAAAAGCAAAAATTAAGTAAGACAATATATCTCTAACTACCTTAGCTTTCAGGTCTTGAAGGCAAATATAGTATATAATTACAGAAAGGAGGGCTCTTGGTGATACTTACATCTCTCTTTATTTTAGATTCCAGGAGTCTCTTCCTCTCTTTCTCTCTCTCTCCTTCCTTCTCTTAAAAATCTCTAATTGACTTTCTTTGGACTACATCCTATCTCGGAAAACCTTAAAGCTATTTCAAAGTTAATAAGCTGTTCCTTCCAAAAAATTGAAAGTTCAAAATAAAGAGAAAAATATCATTATGGTATATATACACAATGGTATATTATGCAGCCATCAAAAGGAATGAAATCTTGCCATTTGCAACGATGTGGATGGAACTGGAGGGTATTATGCTGAACTGGAGGGTATTATGCTGAAGTCAATCAGAGAAAGACATGTATCATATGATCTTACTGATATGAGGAATTCTTAATC
>NC_138380.1:55425187-55475073 GCF_054177405.1 Leptonychotes weddellii
TGAGGAATTCTTAATCTCAGGAAACAAACTGAGGGTTGCTGGAGTGGTGGGGGGTGGGAGGCATGGGGTGGCTGGGTGATAGACATTGGGGAGGGTATGTGCTATGGTGAGTGCTGTGAAAAACAGATCAGTACCTCTGAAATAAATCATACAATATATGTTAAAAAAAGAGGAAGATAGTAGGAAGGGAAAAATGAAGGGGGGGAATTGGAGGGGGAGATGAACCATGAGAGACTATGGACTCTGAGAAACAAACTGAGGGTTCTAGAGGGGAGGGGGTTGGGGGGATGGGTTAGCCCAGTGATGGGTATTAAAGAGGGCATGTATTGAATGGAGCACTGGGTTTATACGCAAACAATGAATCATGGAACACTACATCAAAAACTAATGATGTAATGTATGGTGATTAACATAACATAATAAAATTAAATTAAAAAAAGAAAAAATATCATTAAAGTAAACCGTTTTTTTAGAGAGAAGGGAGGGACAGAGGGAGAGGGAGAGAGAGAATCTTAAGCAGGCTCCATGCCCAACATGGAGCCCGATGCAGGACTTGATCTCACAACTCTGAGATCATGACCTGAGCCGAAATCAAGAGTCAAACACTTAACCAACAGAACCACCCAGGAGCACCTAAAGTAAACTTTCAATAGACCCCAAAATAAAAGCTGTTATGATTTGGTATGCTTCATTTTACCTGCTATACATACTATCTTAATGTTTTATCTATAATTTGTTTGTATTTATTTTCTTTTATATGTCAGTAGAAAATTATTGGAAAACACAAAAAAGGAAAAAAGGAGCAATTCTTAAATATTATAGGCTGTTTCATATTGTTTTATGATATAGCATTTATAAGACTTTTAAACTATCTCTTCCTTCTCTCTCATTTTAACAGGTTTTTTCTTTGAGGAAGTATGGGGAAGAGGATTTCATTGTAGGCCTTTAAGACTTAATTGCTGTTGATCTTTCATGATGTTGATTTTTAGCAACTTATGAATCTATCAATTAGCCTATTTGACATTAAAACCCAACATTGTAATATTTCTATTAGTTAAGATTTTCATAAATCTCTGACCATTTTGTAATTATAAAATATTCTGTCTAAATAGATAATTTTATAATACTAATCCAATAATATAATAAACATCCTAAGTCCTATGAACCTGCTCTATCTATTCTTATATATCTAGAAAAACTTTATTTTCATACATGCAGAAGATATACAGACATCCTTTTAAAGGTTTTACTCAACAATTTCACATTAGGGAGTCAACAACAACATACAACTTTTCATTTTTATCCTACCTTTGGTTTACTGATACATATGGTTTTAAATTCATCCAATAATCACAACCAGTCCTTTGCTAAAATTGTCCAATAATCTCTTTACTGATGTTGGTAGATTCCTCAAAATCACTCATGTGTACAATATTCCTTGAGTTTTACATGCTCATCAGCTATGTGTGTGCATATTAGATCATTTAGTGACAGATTGTGTGTGGGTATAAAATCCTGAGGTTACAGGTGATTATCTTATAAATAATGCTTCATTCTTCTTTTGAATTCAATGTTGTTGTAGACATGTTTGATGTCAAGTTGACATTCTAGCCCTTTTAAGTGATTTAGTCTCTGTGCTTAGAGGCACTGGGGATTTTTTTTTCCTTTGATGCCCATTTTTACTGGGATATTTCGAAGTGGACTAGATCAGTTTTTTTCAGGTATAAAGTAAACACTTCCTATATGCAGATTTTCTTATTCAGGGACATAAGTTCTTACTCTGGAAAAAATAAATTTTACATTTATTGGGCCATTTTATGTATTTTTTTTTCTTTTTACACCCCAATTTTGATTCAGATTTCTTGGTTCTTTTCAACCTCTATATTTCTTACTATTACTTACTCTATTTTTATTACATTCTATATTCCACAGTTTATTTAGTCTTCAGTTTCTTTCCAAAGTTTTAGTGTCACATTTTCTGTGACTATATGATTCTAAGTAATCATGCTTAGACTTCTCTTCTGTGCTTTTTATTTATATTCCTATTTATTATTATAATGATATAATATATAACATTTATGTTATAATTGTATATTCCACTTATATATCATATTAATAATATAATAATATATAATTACAATAATATACCAAATTATTTATTTCACAGGTTTCTTTCACTATGTAATCATTAGTCAATTCATTGTTATTCATGTTGAAATAAGAAAAGATAAATAACTTGCTCAGGCTATATCAAGTAAGCATCAGGGCTAAAACTCAAACTTAGGCAATGAAGTTTTAGAACCTGCCATCTCATTTAAAGAATATACCAACATCTCTCTCTTTCTCATGTTTTCACCTTCCTCAGATGTTTTCACAATCATGTAAAGAAGCTTGCTATAGGGGCACCTCGGTGGCTCAGTTGTTAAGTGTCTGCCTTCAGCTCAGGTCATGATCCCAGTGTCCTGGGTTCGAGCCCTGCATTGGGCTCCCTGCTCAGCAGGAAGCTTGCTTCTCCCTTTCCCACTCCCCTGGCTTGTGTTCCCTCTTCCACTATCTCTCTCTGTCAAATAAATAAATAAAATCTTAAAAAAAAAAAGTTTGCTATAATCTCTGGAAGATTAGAAATATATGGGGGAGAATTAAGATGAACAGACTAACAACCCCAATGATCAACCAGGAAGGTACATGGGACTCTTCAGGACAATCTAGCTGGAGCTGACATTATAACTGACCAAAATTGCATGACTGAGGCCAGCCACCATGTCATGCACAGAGGAGATATCCCAGACTGTTTCCTATCCAAACAGCTAATCCATAGAATAATGAACATATAAATTGTTATTGATTTAAGCCTCTACATTTTAACATAGTTTGCTATGAAGCAAAAGACAACTGCTATGATATCTATTTATATTTGCCTAGAAAAACATGAGGAAATATGCATACCAAATTTTATACTGCTTAATTAAAGGTAGAAGAAATTATTCCATTGATATATGAGAGAGGAAATTATTAATATATTCTAAAATGTAGTATGTCAGGAGAGAATGTTTATTGGCTATTTTCACTCTTTCCCTTATATAGAAGTGCCCAAATAGTGGGACCCTGCTTTCATCACATATATACTCATTATGCCCAGGGGAAGTATCCAGAAGTCACCTGAAGAATAAATGGGTCTGATCAGCAGATAATCTCCATTTTCCAACTTTGAAGTCAGTTGACTTGCAGCAGAACTTCCTGTGCCAATCTGCACACTCTTTTCAAGTGCACATAGAGCACTCTCCAAAACAGAACACATATTAGTCCATAAAACAAGCTTCAACAAATTCCAGAAGATTGAAGTTATACCATGCATCTTTTCTGACCACACACTATGAAACTAGAAGTTGACCACAAGAGAAAATCTGGAAAGACCACAAACAGATGAAGGTTAAAGAACATGGTACTAAACAATAAATGGGTCAACCGGGAAATAAAGGAAGAAATTAAAAAGTACATGGAAACAAATGAAAATGAAAATACAAGGGTCCAAAACTTTTGGCATGCAGCAAACACAGTTCTAAGAGGGAAATTTATAGCAATACAGGCCTACCTCAAGAAGTGAGAAAAATCTCATATAAACAACCTAAGCTTACACTTAAAGGAGCTAGAAAACAAAACAAAACAAAACAAAAAACTCAAACCAGCTGAAGGAAGTAAATAGTATAGAAATAAATGATATAGAAAATTAAAAAAACACAATAGAACAGATCAATTAACTAGGAGCTGTTTCTTTGAAAAAAAGCAATAAAATTGATAAACCTCTAGTCAAAATTATCAAGGAAAAAAAGAGAAACAACTCAATTAGATAAAATCAAAATGAGAGAGGAGGAGTAACAACAAACACCACAGAAATACAAACATTACAATAAAATATTATGAAAAACTATATGCCAACAAATTGGACAACCTAGAAGAAATGGATAAATTCCTACAAATATAGAAACTACCAAAACTGAAAAAGAAATAGAAAATTTGAACAGACCAATAATCAGCAAACAAATTGAGTCAGTAATCAAAAATCTCCCAACAAATAAATGTCCAGTATCAGATGGCTTCCCAGGCAAATTCTACCAAACATTCAAAGAAGAGTAATGCTTATTCTTCTCAAACTATTCCAAAAAAAATAGAATAAGAAGGAAAACTTCCAAATTCATTCTATGAGGCCAGCATTATCCTCATACCAAAACCAGATAAATACATCACTAAAAGAAGAACTGCAGGTCAGTATCTCTGATGAATAAAGGTGCAAAAATTCTCAACAATATACTAGCAAACAGAATTTAACAATACATGAAAAGAATCATTGACCAAGATCAAGTGGGATTTATTTCCATGATGCAAAGGTGGTTTGATATTCACAAATCAGTCAACATGCTACATCACATCAATAAGAGAAAGGATAAGAATCATATGATCATTTCAATTGATGCAGAAAAGGCATTTGACAAAGTGCAACATCCATTCATGATAAAAGCCCTCGACAATGTACATTTAGAGGGAACACACCTCAACATAATAATGACCATACATGAAAAAACCATAACTAAAATCCTCCTCAGTGGTGAAAAACTGAGAGCTTTTCCCCTATGGTCAGGAACAAGACAAAGATATCCACTCTCACCACTTTTATTCAACACAGTACTAGAAGTCCTAGCCACAGCAATCAGAAAAGAAATAAGAGGAATCCAAACTGGCAAGGAAGAAGTAAAACTTTCAGTATTTGCAGATGATATATGTCATCTGCAGATGACATATATCATATAGGTCATATATATGTATATATATATGTATATATATAGAGAGAGAGACAGAGAGAAAGACAGAAAGAGAGAGAGAAAACCCAAAAGACTCCACCAAAAAACCTGCTAGGACTGATAAACAAATTCAGTAAAGTTGCAAGATACAAAATCAAACACGGAAATCTGTTGCATTTCCATACACCAATAATGAAGGAGCAGAAAGAGAAATTAAAAAAAACATTCCCATTATAATTGCACCAAAAATAATAAGATATTTAGGAATAAGCCTAACCAAAGAGATGAGAGACTTGTATTCTGAAAACTATAGAACACTGATGAAAGAAATTCAAGACAACATAAAGAAATGGAAAGACATTCCATACTCATGGATTGAAAGAATGAATATTGTTAAAATGTCTATACTACTCAAAGCAATCTACACATTTAATGTGTAGTACCAATGGCATTTTTCATAGAACTAGAACAAATAATTCTAAATTTATAAAGAACCACAAAAGACCCCAAATAGCCAAACAATCTTGAAAAAACAAAGCAAAGCTGAAGGCATCACAATCCTGGACTTCAAGTTCTATTACAAAGCTGTAGTGATCAAACAGTATGGTACTGGCACAAAAATAGACACATAGATCAATGGAACAGAATTGAAAACCCAGAAATGTACCCACAACTACATGGTCAACTAATCTTTGACAAAGCAGGAAAGAACATCCAATAGGAAAAGGACACTCTCTCCAACAAATGGTGTTGGGAAATTGGACAGCAACATGTAAGAGAAAGAAACTGGACTACTTTCTTTTTTTTTTTTTTTTAGATTATTTATTTATTTTTTTGAGAGAGAGAATGAGATAGAGAGAGAGAGAGCATGAGAGGGGGAAGGGTCAGAGGGAGAAGCAGATTCCCCGCTGAGCAGGGATCCCGATGTGGGACTCGATCCCAGGACTCCAGGATCATGACCTGAGCTGAAGGCAGTCGCCTAACCAACTGAGCCACCCAGGTGCCCCTGGACTACTTTCTTACACCACACACAAAAATAAATTCAAAATGAATGAAAGACCCAAATGTGAGAACTGAAAGCATAAAAATCCTAGAAGAGAACACACGGGCATAACCTCTTTGATATTGGCAGTAGCAACTTTTTTCTAGACATGTCTCCTGAGGCAAGGGAAACAAAAGCAAAAATAAACTATTGGGTCTTCATCAAAATAAGGACAGTGAAGGAAACAATCAATAAAACTAAAAGGCAACCTATGGAATGGGAGAAGATATTTGCCAATGACATATCTGATAAAGGGTTATCACAATATATAAAGAACTTATAAAACTCCACACACACAAAATGAAAAATCCAATTAAAAATGGGCAGAAAACATGAACGGATATTTCTTCAAAGAAGACATCCAGATGGCAGAGACACAAGAAAAGATGTTCATCATCACTTACCATCAGGAAAATGCAAATCCAAACTACAATAGGTATCACCTTACACCTGTCAGAATGGCTAAAATAAACAATACAAGATACAACAGGTGTCGATGAGAATGAAGAGAAAGGGGAACTTTCTTGCACTGTTGGTGGGAATGCAAGCTGGTGTGAACACTCTGGAAAAAAGTATGGAGGTTCCTCAAAAAGTTAAAAATTGAACTACCCATCCAGCAATCGCACTACTTGGTTTTTACACAGAGAATACAAGAACACTAATCCAAAGGGATACATGCACCCGTATGTTTATAGCAGCATTAACAAATTATGGAAGCATTCCAAGTGTCAATCAATTGATAAATATAAAGAAGTTGTGGTATACATATATATACAATGGAACATTATTCAGACAACAAAAAGAATGAAATCTTGCCACTTCTAATGACATGGATGGAGCTGGAGATTATTATGCTAAGTGGAAGAAGTCAGAAAAAGAAGCATACCATATGATCTCATTCACATGTGGAATTTAAGACACAAAACAGAGGAGCAAAGGGAAAAAAGCAGTGAGAGACAAACCAAGAATGAGACTCTTAACTGATGGTTATCAGAGGGGCGGTGGGTGAGGGATGGGTGAAATATATGATGGGGATTAAGGAGTGCACTTGTGATGAACTACAGCGGGTGTTGTATGGAAGCGTTGAATCACTATATTGTACACCTGACACCAATATAACACTCTATGTTAACTAACTGGAATTAAAATAGAAACTTAAAAAAAAAAAAGACCACAGATTTGCATAAGCATTTAAAGGGCAGAATTGTCCTTTGAATTGAAAAAAAAATGTCAAACTCATAGAAACAGGGAGTAGAATAGTGGTTGACAGGGGCTTAAGGGGTGCGGAAAATAGGGTGAGGTTGGTAAAGGAGAGTATAAACTTTTAAAGATGAATAAGGTCTGAAGATATAATGTACAACATGGTGACTATTATTGTTAGTACTGTATTGTATAATTGAAGTTCGCTAAGAGAGTAGAACTGAAGTGTTCTCACACACACACAAAAGCTAAATATGTAAGATGATGGTGTGGATTAGCTTGCTAGTAGGAATCCTTTTCCAATGTATATGTATATCAAATCATAATGTTATATACTTTAAAAATAAATAAATATAAATAAACAATAAAAAGAAATGTATATTATTATAATAGACTGTAAAATAATAAGCAAAAACCATACAGTCTGCAATTATGGTCTACGATAAGTTAATGCCCTTAATATGAAAATTAGTAGTGTTTTGCTAGACAAAATGGCTTATTTTGTTAAATTGATTTTTTAAATCTATCTAGGCAGGTCTTCATTAATTTTCTCTGAAATTTTTAGTGGACCGAACAAATAATCTAATAAGGTGATCCATTTACTCACATTCTTTCTACATCTGAAGAATTTAATATTTAGAAAGAAATGGAAGATGAAATAAGTGTTTATTCAGTTCACTTGTATTTTGGACTACCCTGGAAACCACACAGAATAGCAATCCAGAGCGACTTAAGTGTAATTGATCTTTTAGATTGGTCACATAACCCTATGACTTTGGTTACTATATAAAGCTGCCGACTTTCCTAAAATATTTTTGTATCATCATGTTTCATTTATTTTAGAAAAGGATGCTATTTCAAGCCAAACTAAATGGAAATACTTGAGTTTACAGAAGCATACTATACTGTAACCTTTAAGTCACCTGGAAGAGGGCTCAAAGCACCTTTTACTGCTTAATCAAATCATAAAACTCAGAATTATACTTCTTTCACAGAAGGAAAATATACAGCAACACTCTTATGAAATAGCTAATTTCTCCATAGACTTAGTTGTAATATAGAACAAATTCTGTCCCCTGAAATATATATATATATGACATTTGATATAGTTCTTTTATGTATTCTATAAAAGCTGACATAGCAGCTCAGCCAAGTCTTCTCTGTTGACACTGAATGACTCAGTGTAACCACAATAGCAGTGACTGAATTTGGAAAAACTTCTTATGTCTTTGAATAGGGTTACCCAATTTAGAAAATAATGTAATCATCTATTGTAATCAAGCCAGGTAGCTATTTAGCCCATCTTTAAATAAGCACTTCTAGAAAGATAAATGCTTCAACATCAGGTCAGTTTTAGTGAACACCCATTATTGGACCCTGCAATGACCAGCTCCAAAGTACCAGACTTTAAGAGACTGAGTAACTTAAAATAGAACAAGAGAGCAGCCATCTGGAAACCAAAGCAGCACAGTGTATAGATTGAATCTACCCAGGCAGCGGGAGATACACCTGCAGGCAGAAAGATCGCTACGGTAGTGTACTGCGACACCTTGCAAAGTCTAGCACAAGCCCCCTTGCACTACACGTGTTCACAATGAAATTTGATTTAAGGAAAGTAATAAGGCAAGCACATTGTTGGTATGTCATTCCCTTGGAGGCAAATATTCACTTAGAGCAATTAGCTAGAATAGTGAGATTTTAATCATTTCGTTCTCAACATAAATATTTAGCTAATCGATATGAAAGGTATTTATTTTCTCTATAGTTGGCTTTGCTTCCCAGCATTAGTACTGCGTGACAGATGGCTGATGTCATCTCTGCTTGGAAGAACTCAGTTGGCAATATTAGCATGGCATATTTCTGGGGACTTAGGATATGCTATGAGATGATGAAAAATAAAAGGGTCCAAAAGGGAATTCCCCAAAGCAAATATATTTCTATGATTTAATACTGTACCTTACTGATTCATCATAAAGAGATATATACCCCATTTAATTAATGTTTTATTTAAACATATTCTGGCAAATATTAAGAGTACCATTGGACATATTCTTTGAATACTGGAAATTAACAATATAAGCCCATTGGTTGTTCATATTTTTTTTGTCTTCGCCTTTGTCCAGCACATGTAGACAGAACAACCTTAGTGCTATAGCAATGTGTACTCCCACATAGGATACCAACAATTGTGGCCACAAAAGAGAACTCAAAGGTTGACTTTTATGAAGTTCTCTCATCTGATTAGTCAAAAAATGACTCCACCTGGTCCTAGGTTCTGGAATGTGTTCTATGCTCTGAATCTATTATTTATTTATTTTTATTTTTTCTCTGAGAGAGAGAAAGGAGGGATGGAGGGAGAGGGAGAGAGAAAATCCCAAGAAGGCTCTACTCCCAGCACGGAGCCCAACACTAGGCTCCATCCCATGACCCTGAGATCATGACCCGAGCTGAAATCGAGAGTCAGATAGTCAACCAACTAAGCCACACAGGCACCCCTGTTCTGGACCCATTATTATGCTTTTCAGTCTACATCCCCTTTCCTTCATGCAGCCTGCAGCCACTAAGTGGTTTCTGTCAAAAAACTTGGATTTAGAAAGAAGGAAGAAGATGGGACAAAAACAGGGTGAATAGTGGGGAGGCTACAGGGCGGAAAGGTATAGGAAGATTTTTTTTGTTGTCATTAATGGAAGAATGAGCCATTATATAATATTAAAGCAAGCCCTATGTTTCAGGCAATCTTCTGGATACTCTACGTAAGTTAACTCATTTGATGCTCTGAATAAAGCAGTGAGTTAGGAGCTAAGAATGGTTCTGTGAGGAAATTGAGGTGCAGAACCCTTGAATAACTTGCTCAAGGTCTCAGACCTGGTTTGTGGTGGAGCTGGGTTTCAAGTTGAGGTAGTTTGGCTTTAGAGTCTGTGCTTTAACCATAGCAGTAGACACAAGAATGCAAAGAATCCATCCCTGAAAGGAAGGGCAGAATACTAATTGTTATAATCTGACTTCTATCAACAAAGACTTGCATATTCAGGTTTGTGTTTATCATCTTCTTGAAGAAAGAGATTGTGTTTTTATTGTCTACCTATCTCTCTTCTCTACAGCATAATATGCAATCTTTAAAAATAAACATAATGATCAGAACAGTTACAGAGATTTTACAGATCTGAAGGAAAATTTTAAAAATTATCTTTGATAATATATGGATAAGTGTAGGAGAAAGCAAAAGGCAAAAATAGCAAGACGATTCCTTTTATAATGTGACAATTTCTTGTAAGGAATTGCCATTCCATTGAAGGTCCACACATATCTTACCTTCAGTTGGAATTGGTTAATGACATTAACAGTATTTTTGATGGTACTATTAATTTAAATAACCTTGGAAAGTTTCCTGAATTTAAGATTAGATTGTGACTGGTAATTCCTTTCTTAAAGACCTATATAATCACAAGATCAATGTTTCTTTTCTTTCTTTCTTCATTTCCATTGCTCCAATCATTGAGATACCTCTGAATTTTTTCATTTGTTGTCATTATTTCAATTTCCCCAAGAGTCTCCCAAGTAGAGTATCCGCAGTCATTCATTAAAGGGGAAATAGAATAATTTTATAAGATTTCATGTTCTCAACTATTGAAAACTAGTGACAATTGCTTAATAATATAAACATAGACATATGAAGATATTCATGTTTAAGATATATCCTTTTCAGATGTTAGGAGTTATTATTAAATTTTTAATCACAAATTAAAAGCCAATAAGCCTGTTATATATGTGTGCGTGTATATACATTATATAATCAGAGATATTATTGGTACTAATGCTAATTTTTTTAAAGATTTTATTTATTTATTTGACAGAGAGAGACACAGCAAGAGAGGGGACACAAGCAGGGGGAGTGGGAGAGGGAGAAGCAGGCTTCCTGCTGAGCAGGGAGCCCGATGTGGGCTCGATCCCAGGACCCTGGGACCATGACCTGAGCCGAAGGCAGAAGCTTAACAACTGAGCCACCCAGGCGCCCCGGTACTAATGTTATTTTAAAGTGAACTATTTGGCAGATGTAACATAAAGGTGGCTAATACCTTCAGACAGATGCTTTTGTCTCCCAGACTTGGTATTTTATGTATTAGAAAAATGTACAAATAAAACATGGCCATGACATTCATAAGACAAGGTTTTTATTAATTTGCTACTTTTATGTAAGGAATAAAGTGAAACTGTCGTATGTAACATCATTAAAGGAGGATTTATCTTGATCTATCATCTGAAAATATTATATCCAATAAATTATAATTAACCCATGATACCAGTAAGTACCTATGTCAGCTTGGACCATTACACCAGCAAATTTGAAACAGGTCAGCCTGATAATGGCAGCAAAAATGTGCTGCATTTTACCTTACTTTGTTCACTGTTCATTGCTATAACCTCAACCACTGCAATTGAGAAATGGAGCCTGACAGGAAAATGTTGAAACTGGTTTAATGTGGCTGTGTGTTTCTTCTCTAAGTATGATTAAATAATCATAAGAACTTCTCTAAGGGCTAATCTGCTATATTTTCCAGATTTTCACCTTGGGGACATATTGTCCCTTGTCACTGAAACCTCGGGGACAGAAGGGGACGCCACAGGGTGGCACAGCAGGAAGCTGAGACACTGATGAAACAGTGTTCAGTTAATGAAGGCATGGCCCATGGCCTCCACTGCTCTGCCATATGTTTGAAGAAATGCTAATGACTACAATTCAAATACCTTTTTCATCTTAACTATATGTAAATGTGTTTATAAATGCTCTCTTATAAATATACGATCACATTTTTAAAAGCCAAGTGCTAATGTTGCTTTCAACATCTATAATACACAATAATTAAAACTTAAGCAATTCTGCTTAATTATACCTTATGGGAAACTGTACAGTAATTTATAGAAATTAAGCAGAAAAACAAAGATCAACAGAAATAAAGCAGCAGTTGAACAACTGAATAATAAATCACTTTGATCATTAATTTACAGCAGCAAAATCATTGCAAGTAAAAGACTTCGATCTTAATTCTTAAACAGCTGACTTGTGAAAAAGAAGGTGTTAGAAATTTGGGTATTCCTTGTAAGAGCACAGCTTGAACTGATGGTGTCATTGTCTACTATATTTGTTCTTACGCTGCACCTCTAAAATCATGCAGTAATTTTTGGTGGAAAACTTTCATTACTCTAGTTCTGATCTGAGATGGCCTTCCTATTTTCTCATACTCGGCCCTAACTTTGCAGATGATGATTTGCTGGAAAATGTTCCCTTTTATGACTGACCCATTCTTCAGTGGCCTATCCTCCATAATGACTGTCATTTAAAAGAACTGGTTGGTGCCCAGTTTGGGATGTTTTGTACATCATACCTTTTTAAAACTACTCTAAGATCTCCCTTGATTAAATCTATGACCGTTCAGCTAACTGCATTCTAATCAGTAAAAATGGCACATTCTCACACTCAGAAATGCTCCCTCTCAGTATTAAAAATGCTCAAATTTATAGATTAAAATTCCTTTTAATTAATGAGATCAATACACATATGCTTGCCTTAATTGAAATACAAATTCTCAGTCTGAATAGCCATTATTTTAAAAGCTTTAATAGGAAGATTTACTGTTATTTGTTTTAATGTCTTAAAACAAAATTATTTGTTTAAATTCTACTGCATGTCTTCTGCAATACTTCTCTTTTAATAGAAGTATTTTAAAAAACGTTTATGTAAAAACTTTTATTTTCTTTAATAACTACTGAATTTCTAGCCTTCTTAGAACTTCCCCACACAGAGGTTATGAAAATATTACTTTGTTTTATTTTATTCTAGTGCTTTATAGTTCCCATTTTAATATTTATAGGTTTAATTTGGAATTTTTCAAAAAATATGATAAGAGACTATGTTATCATTTTATATTTTTTTAAGTAGGTGGAAATTTTTTTAACATCATTTATCCCATGCATAAATTACTGGACTTATCTGTAAACCTTGTCATATATTATATCCCCATATGTACATCTATCTGTTTCTGAACAGTTTATCCTGTTTCTTGCATTCCTTTGGTATTTCTTTATGCATATTTAAATTTTTTTTCAGAAGCATTATGACGGATTTTAATATACAGCAAGATAAGTCCCTCATTCTTTACCTTTTTTTTTCTTAATCCCCAAAGTTTCTTGACATTTTCCCCATACAAATTGTAGAATTTTTGCATCCTGGTCCACACCTAACTTACCAGTATCATATTTATAAAAAGAATAGATGCAATACTATGAATCAAAAAATATAATAATCACCCAGGATTTAAGATTTGTCCTAAGAGCTGTAGAGTTTTAAATGGGAATGAATCTCCCTATGCTGTTTTGTTATATCCCATCACCCTGCCTCCAGCTAAGAGACAACCACTATTTGTGATTCTATTTATTTAGTATATAGTATTTAATTGATACATAACTATTTGGTGGATATTTAAAATGATATCAAAATTCATTGATATCAGCCTTCTTGGACTTGTTATTTTCCATCAACATCATGTACATAAGATCCATCTTTGTAACTGCATACAGATACAGTTCACTCATTTCTACCACTTTATAACAGTTCACTGTGGGAATGTGCCTCTGTTTATGATTTCATTCTTTTTGAGATACTTTATGATTTCTTTATTATGATCGGTACTACTATGTACATTTTATACATGTCCTCCTGCACAAATGCAAGAATTTCTCTAAAGTACGCTTATTTGTGGATTTGCTGAATCATAGTGTAGGTGAATGTTCAACTTAAAAAAAATAATGCTACACATTTCCTAAGTGTTTGTAGCAAATATCCATGCATTTCTATTGTGTGTGACCGCCTACTTGTGTTTGCATAATGTTTGTTTTTTTTCTTCTGTAGTATTTTGATATGAATATGTATTCAATTATTTCTACTTTATTCTACAAAATCTGTTGATCAGAAATTTTGTTTCAGCTCATTTTTCAAAAATCTGTAAATCACTACTATCACTCTACCAGTATGATCTCAAACAAATTATTTTATAGCTGTAAACTGTTTTCTCTTTGGAGAAAGGGGAAAAGAATAGAAACTAATTTATTTAGCCACTGCTCAAATGAAATGAAAGGGCTAGTTTAGGAAAGCACAGTCTAGAACATCGAAAATGCTCTGTAAATGCCAGGTGTTTGTTACTGTTACATGCTGAATAAAATCTCTGGGCCTGTTTTATTCAATGATTTGAGGGAAGTAAAAAATTATTTGTATAAATTTAGATGATTATGTGGGCACTGGGAAAGGCAAAAAATTAACATGTGATTTTTTATATTAATCCAGATAAATGAACAACCCATTTTCCAAATTTAAAAGTTAATTACCCAGGGGCGCCTGGGTGGCTCAGATGGTTAAGTGTCTGCCTTCGGCTCAGGCCATGATCCCAGGGTTCTAGGATTGAGCCCCTCATCCGGCACCCTGCTCGACAGGAAGCCTGCCTCTCCCTCTGCCTGCCGCTCCCCCTGCTTGTGCGCTTTCGCTCTCTCCCTGTCTGTCTCTGACAAATAAATAAAATCTTAAAAAAAAAAGTTAATTACCCAGATATTTTAGCTGTATGTAGTCAACCACAAGATATGGCTGTAATATTTATCTGAATGTTCTAGAATTATGTTGACAGATTGATTGGTTAAGTGTCCCACTCCTTCCAAAGGCTTTTTTTTTTTTTAATAAACTAACAACAACAACAACAAAAAGTAGCTATGGTAAGGGTAAAAGGGTAAAAGGTGGCAGATGACTATCTAATGCATGCTGAAAAACAAAAGACAAAATTTAAGCAACTTCCTCAATGCAGGCTAAAGACTGGGTGATGAAAAGCCATTAGACTGATTTTATAGATCTAGAAAATAAAGGTCAGTGGTGCTTCTCCAAATGGGCTTGACCACAAATATATCAGGATGTAATTGAAAACAAGCTGATGCATTTTCATCCCTCCCTAAGAATATCATATATGGAGATTTCCTCCATATCAGCTCTGCTTTTCTTTAGGCATGTACTAAAGGACTCTGATTACAAAGGGCCACCCGGCCCTTTCTCCAGCAAAAGCTTCTTAGTAAGAAATGTCACATGGTCAAGACAAAAACTGACAAAAGGGCAAATTCTCCCTCTCCTTTCTCCATTGAAGATGACTACAAGGTAGAATAATACATTCAAAGGCGTAATGTCTTGAAATTCATTTCCCAGACAAGAATCACAGGAAAGAAAAATGAAACAATGAGTGATAGAAGTGGACAATGTTTACTGGTAAATCATTTGCATAATGTTTGCATATGAATATATTACTTATGAGTATATACTTTTCTCATATTATTTTTCTTAATAAATTTGATTTGGTTTTTTAACAAGAAGGGGCAGTGTCTCTCTTTCTACTTCTGTCTGGTGCTGTTCCGGTTATAATAGACTTTGTCAATCTATTTTTCCTCTTATGACCACTTAGAGATGGAAAAATGATACATTTGTCCTGGGGATTGTGAAAACGGCTTAATGATGCAAAGCATATGGAAATGCTCTCAAATAATGTGTGATAGCTGGTTTAGGAAGTGAAAAGTGTTTTGAAGTTTGGTAGCTTACTTGGGAGAAATTGATGATTGGGAAAGTTGGAGGTTTAAGGAGAGAAAACTGAATAATTTACATTTATGACCTAGAAACTTGACACATTCCTTGGATCTTAGGGAAGATCTGTGATTCCCCTTTTGAAAAGAGTAACCTTCCTTACACTTCATGTTCTGATGGGTGACCCACACTAGTAATCCCTTCACTATGAAATGAAACATGAAAATATTTCAGCACAGACTTCTGAACAAAGCAGAGATAATCAAGAATGGGGTGCTCTCTGTGCCTTGTGGAGTAGAACTTATGTAAAAACTTGTAACTCCAGTGAAAGATATACTTGAAATTCCCAATATAAAATACAAATTGTAGGGGTACCTGGGTGGCTCAATCAGTTAAGCGTAGGACCCTTGATTTTGGCTCAGGTCATGATCTCATGCTCATGAGATCAAGTCCTGCACGGGGACCCTGCTTAAGATTCTCTCTCCCTCTCCCTCTGCCCCTTTCCCACCACCAACTCACTCTGTCTCTCTAAGAAAAAAAAAAAAATACAAATTATACAAGCTGACACAAGCTGGATAAGAGGAAAGAAGGGTGTCATGTAGGTGCATAAAGCTTGTTAGTCTTTGAAAAATACAAGGAATTGAGGTTTCCTCAGTCAAACTTGGAGCTGGGAAGAATGCCATCCCCCAACTTGCCGTGACTCTCCCTCTCCTCCCCAGTGGCCTTGTCCTGCTAACTCCTACTCCTTCCTTTTTAGACATGGTCCTTACTCCAGCAGTTAGCAAAACCACTGCCTCTTTTATCAGGGACTCTTGTGCATGTCATAATTGAAAGCTCTTCTGAGTTTTGGAGTAGGGGGAATTTGAAGTCAAGAGTAGAATAAACAGGGAAGCTGTCTCAGGTTTTTTTCTGCATACTAAATGTTAGTTTTAATTCATTTATTAAAAAAAATAAGCAAAAAACTCCCCAAACACAAAGCAGAAATTTTTCGCTGAGAGGTAAACTCTGTCAAAAGTCTTTCTTAAGTCTACAGAGAAAATGATAAACTACCTTAGGTGCTGACCCACTGTTAACTAACCTAGTGCCTTATACTGAAGTATTGAAATCCATATTCGTTATGCTAAGGAGGATGGGAAAGAAAAACTCCTCATTTTTACTCAACTGAGTAAAAATTGGGCCTTCACCTTAGATGACTGACTTGAGTCTTTATTCTAATTATTTGTGAACTCAAATTTCTTTGGTGGAAGGACAAAATTAAAACAGGAATATTTCTTTACAGATGTTTGGTCAGTTTGTGTGGCTAAGCTAAGTCTATGCAATTTTCACTGTTTTCCAAGGACATTTATCTATATTTGGAGTTCACTTGTATTTTATAGTTTTGTATGCAATGGAATTCAAGAAAATAAATAAAAACATAAATATTGATCATGAGTATCATTTTAAAATTATGTTAAAAATAAGAGATTAAGACCATATTTTCTAAAGTATGAGCTCTGGGAAGAGAATGAATTCCCGCGTCTGAACTTTTGTATCTTGTTTTAAAAAAAAATCTCATTAGCCATAACAAGGAGAAAATCAACAAGTTTTCATGTTTAACAAAGACATAGATCAAACACATGAATTATATTGCCAAAAAATGAATTTTATAAGAATATGTGTTATGCATAGTTTTTTTTATTTATATAAAATCATTTATGAGGTAATATAGCAATGCACTTTAAACCACCTGAGCCAAATATTTTAATAGGGCTGTATACCAGACTTGAACTTAAAAATTCCCAAAGCTAGAGAAGAGGCCAACTATTATGATTGATTCACTTTTTTTTTCATGTATTGCCATTTCTATTTTTAGAGTATTCCATACATATTTCAATATACTTACATCTTAACATAGAATGGCAGTACATAGGCTTCATATATCAAACCATAGATCATGTTTGGGGGAAGGTAATGATCAATTAGCTTGACTGATCAATAACAATTGTTGAGAATCAAGTAAGTTTTAAGGCAATATTATAAGGTTCTATATTAGACATGTTGAATGTCCATACATGTATAATAAAACATTTTGTTAGGGAATTATTTTACTATTCTTCTCAGAATGAAGGTAATCAGATATGCACATACTATTCTTGAGCTCCTCCATTTTAACAACAAGAGTTAAGATTCTGAGGCAGGCACACAGATAGTATATGGCAGGGACCGGATTAAATCCAAGTCTCTGTCACCTAGTATGGGTGTAATTAGTGGTATTTCTTACTTATTAAAGACTCAGTAGAAACTATCTTTTCATTTCAAACAATGGGTATACAATGGGTATAAATGTGGCTGAATTTAGCCCCATTAGTGACTGATATTGTTAGAAGCTGTAAGAAACAAGCTAGAAAGTGAGTCACTTTGTGTTACAAACACTGTGAAAGTTCATTTTAATGCAAGTTATCCTCTTTCTTATTTCTCAACCTCACTTTCCTCATCTGTAAATTTGAGATTTTAAATAGTTGATTTTTAGTCTTTTTCACTATTAAAATTTTATAGTTGAAAAATAAAAATACCAAATTTTTAGTGTTTGCATACTCACTTGATGTTTGCATTGCTGTTTCCCATATTTGATGCATTATATGAGGTTTGGGTTTCTGTACCAGGAGGTTGTTTTCTTCTGTCTGACTTGATTGTAAAATATGGTTATTACTTAGCAGTATGCCACCATCATTCTCTGTACGTGCACTCTTTTATTTTTCATTTTGTAGGTAGTAGAGATGAACTTTATATAATAAAAATATGAGAATGTTTTTCTATTATTGACACTAATTTTCATTACAACTCCTCATTTTGCCATATAGCCAAAATTCAACTTCAATAAACTTAGAAGTCCTCCATATCTCTTCAATACGTGGAAATGGAAAATACCTTAATGTCAAACTACTGGGGTGGAATATCTCTGGCTTGGGTCTATAATCTATGACTGATGGCCCTGATCAAAGTCTTTGTTCCAGTTGGGGCTTTACACGTAGGTCCTGATGATATCAGCCTTTATACTATTTTAGATTTAACTCTCAGTTTTCACCTACATCTTATCCTTTGAGGAAAACAAGTTCCTGTGTGATGTCACATCAGCGGGTCCTTGATCCTGCATCAGAAAGGCCCACATGATATTCTCCAAGGCTAGACATTACTTCACTGCTCTCGTGCCAGTGTCGGGGGTATGGGCAAAACTACATGAGGCTGTTCAGGCACATCTGTCTGTACGTACCACACAACGTTGCTGCTCTGGGGTCTTGGTAATTTTCTTAGAACACTGGAGTGCAAATCATCTCTATTCCCATTTGGGTTTTTATGTCTTATATCCCTACCTCATCATGAATAAGATCCAAGTCCACGTTCCCTCACAGAATTAATTTTTTTCCTTCTCTCTTTCTTTCTTTCTTCCTTCCTTTCTTTTTTCTTTCTCTTTCTTTCTTTCTTTCTTTCTTTCTTTCTTTCTTTCTTTCTTTCTTTCTTCTTTCTTTCTTTCCTTTCTTTCTTCCTTCCTTCCTTGCTTCCTTCTTCTTTTCCTTTTCCTTTTTCTTCTTTTCTTTCCTCCCTCCCTCCCTTCCTCACTGTCTCCCTTTCTCCCTCCCTCCCTCCCTTCCTTCCACTCATCTGTCCTTTTTCTTCTTTCTCTGTATGATCTCATCTTTTCCATCCATTTTTGACTAGTTTTTATCTAGGTTTGTGTCTGAGTCACCACGCATTGTTTTGAATACCTTCTGGAGGTTTAGGCTATTAACATTCAGAAGTGCTTTGGCACAATGCATGTCTCCTCATCTAGCTTCTTAAATGGCAAAAGCATTAAGGAACAATAAGTGGTAAAAAAAAAAGTTAATATTTTGAAATCCTATGCTACCTCGTCCACCTTTATTACCTATTTCACACTGAGGACAAAGAGTTGGGCAAGTTGGACATCCCCATTCTATTGACCATTTGAGGTTTCATACCAAAAGGAATGGCTGTTACTGGTTTTCTTGATTTGTAATCTATTATACATTATTCAGCACACCTTCTGAATGATACTTATCGTCCAGGTGTCATAAATGCTATGATTCGGCATGATCCTGTCAAAACAGTATGTAAGATTTTCTTTGGGGGAAGGTTTATTAAGGAAGCATACTTCCTAGGATAATCACCTTAAAATAAACATATTCATAGAAAAATCATCCATTTCATTTAATTAGTGTTAATTTACTGACAGTGGACTTTTCTAAATAATTATTAATGGATAATTTAATATTCTACAATTAGTCATTCTGTGCTTAACTACATTCCACAAATCTAAAAATAAGTCCAAGTACGGTGGCCTATCTTTTTGGTTTACTTGGGAAAGTCCTAGTTTTTGCTTGGTATCCTGTGAAATTATTTACTGTGACTCCTTTTATACAGAAAAGAAAGTTTGTTTTGACAACAAATTATTTAGTGTCCCAGTTATAAGAGATTGTATCTGCCTTACTTCTTCCTGTACAGATCATGACTAGATTAAGGAGTTTAAAAGTTTCTCTTGGACAGAATATACTATTTGTTACTGATAATGTTTCTGGGGTATTTAACATTTTCCATTCCTCCTGAATTCTAGGAAAGTTTTTTCACTGTTCAAAAGTAAGTCCAATTATCACAGAAAATGAAGGTATTTTGATAAAAAAGAAATTTTGATATCAATTATTATGTCAGGATTTACTAAGCTTAAATATTCTCAAAATCACTTTATTACCTGCACATTCCTTAGAGGTGCACAACATGGAAACCAAAGGCTTAGCCCATCTGTCCAAACAATATCTCTTAGTAATTTTAAGATACAAACACAACAATTTTTCATCTGACCTTTCAAAATTCAGCACCAATTTCATCTAAATTAAATTCCATACAATTTCAATCAAGTTTCCTACATGAAGAATAAGATTTTAGTTTCAACCATCATTCTCCATTGTTGCTGCCTGTGTCACATAATAAATGGTTGTTCAAGAATTTGACAATATGCCATATTTGCTGAACTGATCTTGACTTGGAACTAGGAAATATACATAAGCCCACTTGTGGAACCTCAATATGGATCTGCATCTTTGTACATTCATTTAGAATCGTTATGAAATTATTTCCCTGAGAATAATGAGGGTCAGGAATTATCTTCTGATAGAGCAAATACCCTAGTCCCTTCTCTATACTGTTTAAGTAAGACTTATTCAGCTTTATGAAATCATTTACATGCATATCCATCGCAGCCAGGAAGCAAGTATCTTTGCATATGGCCCTAATCATATTCCAGAATGAGCCTTAAGAAGTAAATGAACATATTGGACAACTATTATTCAAAGAAGAAAATAAACAATACTTTTATTAAAGCTACAAACATCACTTTTAGGAAAAAAATTCTAGTGTACAGATTAAATATACTGAACTGAACAAACTTATTCAACAAGTTCTCATATTTAGTTACATAAGACTCAAATTTGTGTCTAATTATTATTATTTAATTATATCCCAAATTGAATTTCATAGCAATCATATTAATATCCATTTTCAGTCATTCTTTTAAGCTCTTAAAATTACTAAGATAAAGATTGTTTTTATAACATATAAAACTGAATTCAGGAATTTTAGCAGAGAACTGATCACAACAATTCAACAGAACTAAAGTGACTTTTTGAGAAAAAAATTAGGTCACACAAGATTCTTCTTTTTGTAAAAGTGGTAGCCTGATAGTTTAAAAAAGAATACAAATCAAACTACTCAGTTGAAAAAATATATTTCTGTCTAAAATTTTCAAGTACAGAGTATACAAATTGTCTTTCAATAAATAAAAGAAAATATTTCTTATTTGGGTAATTATTATTTACTTCAAACCTGGTTGATACACTTAGGGTCAAGAGGAACATCTAAAGCAGTTCTTCCTAGAAAATGGGATTTCTACAATGATGACAATCAAAAAATAATTGGGGTACCCAACATAAGATCGTCAAGTGTTCTTTCAACTTTTCCAAGAAAGCACATTTAGAAGCAAATAAAACAAACCCAAATCAAAAGTAAGATATCCTGCCACTATTATTGAACAACAAAAAAGATATTTCAATGTGAATAACTTAAGTAATAGTCTCAAAGTAAAATGTCACCTTAAACAAACCACCTCTATGAAAAAGTACTAAACTATCATTATTTTTCTCATATGATATAGATGATTAAAAATATTGTCACAAGGGGCATCTGGGTCACTCAGTCAGTTAAGTGTCTGCCTTCAGCTCTGGGTCTTGGGATCTAGCATCAGTTTCCCTGCTCAGCGGGGAGTCTGCTTCTCCCTCTCCCTGTGCCTCTCCCCCCTTCTCGTGCTCTCTCTCCATCTCTCTCTCACTCTCAAATAAATAAATGAAATCTCTAAATAAATAAATAAAAATATTGTCACAAAAACAATTTTTCACAAATTTTGGAGAACCATTAGGCCAAGAGATACAAGAGTCACTGCTCAAAATTCTCAGACTTTCTTTTCTAATAAACCTCATTACCAGAAAGTTATGCATATGAACGTACTACCCTGGCTAGCTATAGAATTATCTTATCCTTAATTATCTGTTTTTGTCTTTTATTAATTAATAGAGAATCTTGCATATTGTTATAACATTACTATCAAGTGCATTTTCTACTATGACATTTAACATTTTTAAAATTCTGCAATAACATATTTCTCTCAGGGTTAGGCAATAATGAAATGGTGTATATTTTTTCTAAGATGGCAAATATCAAGTTTGCCTTCATTTTTACAAAGCTTAAAATTACTTTGTACTGCAAGTTGACAATTTTCCTTGCTCTGAGTTTGGGGACACTGTTCTGTTTTCTTCTTCCTCAAGTTGCTTTCTACTAATAGTTGTTTTCTTTTCCTAATGATTAGACATATATTTAATAATAAGGTAGATTGAAATACATTTTGAAAGGATAAGGAAGGTTGGCAAATAAATAGCTTTCTTTTGATTAGAAATTAAGTGTCCTATATCCTGAGAATTTTGTCCTTTGAGTGAGACTTTGCAGCTAGACTGTGTGGAAACTTGATTTCAGATGTAACTTCAGCCCTTAGGTTAGGATTAACTATTGGCTTGTTTGTTGTGGATAAATCTCACAGCAATAAGTGTGTTATGCCATTAAGTGTAAATTTTATTCACTCTTCTAATGCTAAAAGATGTTACAATGAATTCTTGTTACTCGCTTAAAAAATGAGAAAACAAACTAGAAAGTATGGTACTAAGCCTTTAATCCATAAATTTTATGCCAAACTCTCTTCTTTCTTTAGAGGATTTACCCTGGGATTAGGGAAAAGTCATAATTTCTTCTTGATTCATAAGACTCAAGCAGAATTGCACAAATATTTTATCTCAGCCTCATATGCTTCTACTCTACCTGCATAATATATGACATAAACCTCTCCATCTTTGCTTTTGTTTTGTTTGGGTTATTATTATTGTTGTGCCTGTCTTCTGAGTCATGAGATTTTTATATTTTTTTTAACAACATAAGATGTTGGTAAGAAGAATGGCAGGTGAATAGTCAAAGATCGTCTTTCCCTTTCAAGTGTTGATTCCATTCTTATAACAACACCATCTCTGTCTTGCTCTCAAGATGTAGCAATGGAGTTGAACCTGAAGCACATTTTCTCTGGAAATCCTCCTTCATTCTGATTTGAATCAGACCCTTTTGTAAACTCAAACATCAATTCAGCTTTAAGCTTTCTATCACATGTAGAAGTCTAACAGTTGCTGAGCTCTACAGAAAGAATTTAAGCTCTCATGCATATCTTAGCTTTCTCATCCAGGAACAGAAGATACTGTAGTGCAGTCAAGTATGGATGGGTGACAGTGAGGGGCTTCATATCCAGCAACTCACCTCTCTGCTCCCTTGGAGCCCAAAGTGTACCGGGAAAGAAAATATTCTATTAAATTAAGTTTTTCTTCCATTTTTATCTTTTGCAATTCTTGAATTTATCTGATTTAAAGGCATTTTCCTGCTACTATTTCTGAGAGGCATTGCTAAAACATAGTTCATTTTATTATGGAAACAGAGTAAGCTAATTATCTCCTGAGAACTTGCTATAATTTTAAGGGTTATGCACAAGATGTTAACTAATCACACAGCTCCCAGATATTTGTAACATGCAGTGTGACTCTGAGGTAGTATTTAAATGAGTGCTAGGCATGATTCGTGATGTGTTGTTTCTGGTGCTGCATGGAAGAAAAAATGGTACATTATACAAGGTTAAATTTACCACATTTAGATCTAATAGAAGTGTACTACATTTCATCACTGTCTAACAATCTACAGAATTTTCCAAGAAATGCTACCATTAGTTTGAAAATATTTATGAAATGAAAGAGGCAATATTAATTGCCAACTGCAAATATGATGCAAATGAATGCAAACTAGTATGAGTTAAGATACATGTGTTAAAATAAAAATCTTTTTAAGATCATATCTTACAATGATTCCAGTAATATGAATGGGGTAACTTGTGGTCTTCTTCATTTTTCACTCATGTTGAAGTCAGTGTCATTGCTGCTGGTAATATGAAATTCATTAGAATTGTTCAGTGTTGAATTAACATGAAGAATCTGCAGAACTGACACATTTGATTTGCAAATCTATTAACTGGGTATCTTTATGTCAAGACTAATTTTTTTATTTTTTAATTTACAAATTTCTCTAAAAAGACATCTACAATCCTGGGTTTATTTAATTACTGTCTATTCATTCTGTCGATGCTTTGCACTTCCACATCCCAACCAACTACTGAATTTACACTCCTTAAGAGTCTAGTACCCATAAATTCCCAAACACAACAGCAGATGAAGCTAGAGCCATTATCCTCCCAAGTCCCTCTGAATCCTGACATGGGTTACTTTCCTATTTCTGCTGAAAACTCCTCTCAAAATAATGTTATATTATTTCATTTCTTCACTTACATCTCAGACTATTTTTCTTTTTTTTCAGATACTCTATGTTTCTTTCTAGCTTATAAGAGATGTCCTCAAATGTTCTGTTTTTACAATTTTCTTTCACGTCACCAAATTTTCCTTTGCTTTTTCTCTTCTTCAATTTCTCCTAATATTTTGTAACTCTAGCAACATGTTTTACATACTGGATTGTAATGTGTTTATTTGTGCACAATTATTTTCTCTGTGAGATCTTACATACACAGCATATCAGTGGATTTATTATTGAAAGGAACAGTTCATATGTGTATAGGAACTTTCAATTTTTCAAAATGATTTTATATTCCATTTCTCAGTAGAAAGCAAGTACCCTTTCCACTCCTTTCCTTTTACTCTTCTTCCTTCCTTCCTTCTTTCCTCTTTCTCTTTCTTTCTTTCTTTATCTTCCTTTCTTCCTTCCTTCCTCTTTCTTTCTTTCTTCTTTCTTTCTTTCTCTTTCTTTCTTTCTTTCTTTCTTTCTTTCTTTCTTTCTTTCTTCTTTCTTTCTTTCTTTCTTTCTTTCTTTCTTTCTTCCTTCCTTCCTTCCTTCCTTCCTTCCTCTTTCTTTCTTTCTTCCTTCCTTCCTTTCTTTCTTCCTTCCTTCTTTCTTTCTTTTTTCCTTTCCTTTCCTTTCCTTTCCTTTCCTTTCCTTTCCTTTCCTTTCCTTTCCTTTTTCTTCAAAGCACTAACTGGCATGTAACATCTGTTCCGGAACTACTCATGGGTAGAAATAAGGAAGATAAAGGTCTTTTTGCTTTGAACAAATTTGGTGCTGAAACCTGGTGGGGTTTAAGTTTCTTAACCCTAGGTTACAACTTGTGTTCTCAAAGAAATAAAGGCTTTTCTTACATGTCAAATGCATTATTCAAGAATCACAGACTCCAAAGAAAATGAAACTCTTCATTTAAAGTTGTTTTCTCTTTTTCCTAAAACATATTATGACTTATTTTTAGTTCTTCACAATACAATTACTCATAATTTAAAAATGAATTAAAATTAATTTTTATTAGTTAATAAAATAAGTAATAAATTGTTAACCATTTGAGAGCAAATTTCTTCCTTAATTCAATAACAAACTTTTTCCTACCTATTTTTACATAGAGCATTTCTGTAAAATACATATTCTAGGGTCTATTAGGTAACATAATACAGAAGTTTAAAAAATATTATTATTTACAAGTGCAGGATTTAATTATGGCTCAAGAGAATATACTGATAATTTGTAATACTGAGGTAAAATATATGCTCATATTTCTTTTTTAAAGCCTTAATTAGAACTGCCCAAAATGCATGTATTAAGAAGAAGATTCAGAATATATGTTAATCTAAGGTAAATCTCTGTATTTCATGTTCCTTTAGGGTTCTCTGTTTTTAGCTAATTATATCTGCAGAAATTTATTGTCTGGATTCTAAGGTTTTTAATATTTTAGTATGTGTTCCTTAATTAAGATTTTCCTGTCACGTTCACTTTTTTTAATGAGAAAAATGCATAAACCCCTTTCTTGTTGTTAATGTCTGTGATGTGGAGAATATGTAAAGTCTTGCTAGGCACGGCCAGCATTAGGAAGCCCATTTCTTATAACAAGCAAGGATTCTTCTGAGAACATCAGTTATGTAAATGATACAACATAACACAAAACAGAAAAGCCCTCAACTAAATGTGACCAGAACTCCTTTTTCTTCCCACCGCACCCAAATAAAACTTTCCCATGTTCGAGGCTTTAAAATTTAGGGAAACTATTTCACAAAGGTGATTTACATGTTGTTGAAAGCTTCATGTACTACCTCATCTTTTCTGTGCTAATTCTGTCCACATTTACTCACTCCTTCTATACTTATTTCTCTTTCTGATTCCCACCCAGCCAAACCACAAAAATTGGCTCTCTTTTATAATTTCTTTATGTTTTCAGAGAATTGGCTGACAACCAATTCCCGATCAACTCTCTATTGGTCTTGGCAATTTCCTGAAATAATGCCCAAACATTTTCCCACCTAAACCTGCACAGGTACAGCAGAAGGCTTAGTTGAAAAGAAAAGAAAAACAATCAACATGCTATGACCCCCTCAACTTTTACAAGCAGATAATAAGAATCAAGGGTCAAACCATATGGGAAATGTCCTTCAATTTGACCATGAAAATGGACCAGATCTTTCAAAAACTGGTTCAACTGTTTAAAAAGCATAAGGTGACCAGATGTGCATCTCTTTACCTCCATTTCCTAGCTATTTTCATTTCCTGGGGGAGAAAAGTTTCATGTTAATGTCTTGGCTTCCACAAAAGTAGCAGCAATGCTTCTGGAGAGAAACCTTATTTCCTCCCAGGAGAAAACTAAGTAAGATGAATTTTGATTGAGAGAAAAAAACCTGACCTGAGAACCAGGATTAAAATATAACTGTAGTCATATACATCAATGTTTGGACATTTAAAAAATAAATATTATCAACCTGGAATACATGTATCCCTGGGGATATACAATATGGCACTGAAGCATATAGAGATCCAAAGTGCAAATATGGGATGTGTCATTAAAGCATCAGAAAATTAAATTCATTGGTAAGCTAATCACTAATTGATTTGAAATACCATTTCAAATTAAAATTAGCACAGATATGATGCCTGTATGGATTAGTGAATTACCACCACTAAAGGTCAAATTCTTATCCCTGTGATTGAGCACTTGGCAAATAAATCCACACACTGTTTTTCATTTACGCATAATGTGTAAGTGATAAAACCAAAGTTCACTCCATGACTGAGACAGCCCTGTGCCAATTCATAATAAAATAACTCTTTGGGTTCTGTGCAATTTTTCTGTTTTTCATTTCTCTCTTCAAAAATGTGGTGAGCAATCTCAAACTATAGGCATCTCTAAGAAAGGAGAAATTGGACATGACCAGGCCTCTGAGAATGTGGTGTGACCTCCACTGATACCATTAGGAAGACATATCTTGACATCTCTGTCTATCCCTTTGGAGTGACAAGATCCTGGTGTTTAGATGACTATGATTAGGATGAAGCAAGAGACTTCTTGTCACTACAATTCTAAAGACTTAGCCTGACTCTTCTTCCTCAGTGGGCTCTAAGCAGGGAGACCATTCATACTGTGGCAGATTGGAGAGTTAAAATGGTGTTATTAGTAACTGTGTTGGGACAACAAGAATGTCCTAAGAAAACTGAGCCCTATTTTTATCACTGCTCAAAGGGAAGTTTGAGGAGGAGGGATTAAAATCTGAGTTAATTGGACACATTGATTCTAAGAGCATTTTTTGAGATGATCTTTCCCACAGTGTCATTCCCCAAAGTATGTCACAGAAAATGCCAAAATTACATCAGGTTTAACATAGAGCACACAGTCTCAAACACATTCAGAGATGATCTCTGTGACACATTAGTTTCCTTCCCCAAGACTTTAGGATTGCTCTCTTGACCATAAGAGTTTCTCCATGAAAAATTTAGAACAAGGTTAAAAATTTCTAGGAGACAAGGGGTGACTCTTCTACACTGCTCTGCAGTCCCCAGATTAAAAATCTCACGAATATTTTTTCATAATTGTAAAGGGGAAGGGACAACTAGTCATTTGAACTAACTTCCCTGTTATTTGGTTAAAACACAATAAATAAATTAAATAATGGAGGTCCCCTTCAGGTACCGTAAGACAACAAGAACATTTTTTAAAAAATCACTTTTTATATATTGGTGTTAAACATATGACAATGATAAGTTACAAAAACAAAGACTAGATTTTTTTTCTTGAAGCAGAATTAACACATAAAAGTCACAATTTTCTCTCTCCTATACACACACACAAACACACACACACGATATATATGTATATATACATATATAAATACATATTTTCAATATTTTATTTTTATATAATTATAAACTTACAGGGAAATTTCCACATTATCTATGTATGTGTATATGTGTCTGTGTATATGCATATATGTAGATATTAAAATATCTGAAGCTAATATGTGCATTTGGCTCAGCACAGCTACATTAACATGATAATGTATTTTTGTACAACAGTAGCGTTTATAGCATGTTGACAATTTATTTTTCTAAATTTGTTGTCTTTCTTTTTTTTAAAGATTTTATTTATTTATTTGACAGAGAGAGAGATAGCGAGAGCAGGAACACAAGCAGGGGGAGTGGGAGAGGGAGAAGCAGGCTTCTTGCCGAGCAGGGAACCCGATGCGGGACTCGATCCCAGGACCCTGGGATCATGACCTGAGCCGAAGGCAGATGCTTAACGACTGAGCCACCCAGGCATCCCTAAATTTGTTGTTTTGTACATATATTTATTTCAAAATTCTCATTTCTTTCTCACCACTGTATGTTGTCCTTTGCTATAATGTTTAAATTTAAGAATCTTTGAACTAATGTGTTTCTTCATGTAACTCTAAAGGCATCAAATTGAGTGTAAGAGATATTCTTTGCAAATGATTATAAATATTTTTTTAATTAAACTTTGAAAATGAGTATCAGTAACAAGTACCAATATTTTAAGAGTATACCTTGAAGGTCTCAAGATAATTTCAACAGAGGGCTTTTATAAAATAGGTACCTCGTGACTTATGTGTTCTAATTTTAGTTTTGTCATCTGCGACATTCAGTTAAAAATTTTGACCTCGTTGGATTTGGATGAGGGGATGGTTAAGAGATATAGGTGTTATTTTTATGTCTAACTTACTAGTCATCTTGCAGCTGTCAGTGGCCCTGAAGAAATGGAATTTGGTACACATTCAAGTTGGCTATTGGAAGAAGTAAGAATTTGGGGTTCTGGGCATTAAAGCAGAGGTCCTGGGGTGCCTTGGTGGCTCAGTAGTTAAGCGTCTGCCTTCGGCTCAGGTCATGATCCCGGGGTCCTGGAATCAAGCCCAGTGTGGGCAGGGTCCCTGTTCAGCAGGGAGTCTGCTTCTCCCTCTCTCTCTGTCCCTCCACCCCGCTCGTGCTCTCTCTCACTTTCTCTCTCTCTCAAATAAATAAATAAAATCTTTAAAAAAAAAAATAAAGCAGAGGTCCTTTCTACATGTTATTTCCTTGGCTTGATATCCTACTCCCCTTCCTTCCTAGACTAACTCGGGCTTATGCTTCAGGTTTGGTTTGGGTAGAACCTCATCTGGGAAGCATACTCTCATGATGTGAAGGTATTAAGTTAGCTTTATGTCTGTAGTATTACATATATATCTTTATCACAGCATGGCTGATGTGTATCTTTCCATAGTATTAACTATAAAATGATGTGTTTACCAGGCTTCTCAATTAAAATTTGAAATCCATTTTCACAATGCATGACTCTCAATTCTATTGCTGAAGTGATGTGCTCTAGTTCCAACCCCATTCCATCAATCTAAATATTCACCGAGCTCCTATTATGAAAGGCACTATGCTGGGCTCACTGTAAGTGCCAAATCCAAAGCACACGCTAAGTATTTGCTTTGGGTTTAAAAGTAAAATGTAACTATTCAGAAAAATAAAGATAAAATTACCATACCACTTAAACTAGTAGTAAGCACCAGCCCCACGGTTGTGACATTTCTTCTGATGGACTCTGGGAATTTTCTGGCAATCAGAACATGAATATGCTCCAAACACGCTGCAGGTATTTGGGCTTTTGTTTGGTTTGGTTTTGTAACTGTACACATTCTCATTTTTTCTCTCTCTCTCTCCTTCCCTCCCTCTTTCTCTTCCCTTCTCTCATTCTCTCTCTATATAAAAATAGTTGTTTTCTTTTTCCCTCACAGTAGAACTATGCCTTCCAGAGAGTCCTAAACATGAGAGAATTAAATGTAGGATAAATATAGGTTGTGAAGTAAAACTATACTACAAAAATGCCATCATGTGAAATTTCTACCAAAAGCAAGCACAAAACAACAACAACAACAAACCCTCTAGATATCCCAGTAAAATGGCTAAAAAGTTGAAATATATTTTGTAAATTTAATAAAGGCATTTAAATAATATCTGTAGATTAAGATTTGTCAGGTGACACCGTAGCTTTTATTACTTGTCAAACTTTCTACACTGATTCTGATTGCAGGGAATAGTAATGTGGCCATAATAAAAAATTTGGAAAATTTTCCAAATATAATTTCTCAGGTCCCAAAACCATTTATTAATAATATAATATGCTTGGGTGGCACAGTCAGTTAAGCATCTGACTCTTGGTTTCAGCTCAGGTCATGATCTCAAGGTCATGAGATCAAGCCCTGCATCAGGCTCTGTGCTGAGGGTGGAGCCTGTTTAGTATTCTCTCTCTCCCTCTCCCTCTGCTCCTTCCCCTCCCCACTTTCATTTTCTCTAAAAAGAAAAAAAAAATCCTAAAATATCAGGAACTCACAGGACTTGATAGGATCTGAGAGCTCCTAAGACAAAAGATGAGGGTTGATACCAGTCCCGAAAATGTGTCACCCAAAACTCTCCTTTCCTTTGCCATTTGGGTGAAAGTGTCTGACATACACCAAAATGGAATATCATGGAAGGCCCTTGGAAAACAATTTCAATATGGGCATTTATATCATCTTTGTGAAAACTTCCATCTCTGAGGAGGTATTAGTCTGGAATAATCTTAGAATTCCATGGCATAGTAAATAAACTGTCCTGAGATTTCTGTTGAACAAAGGTCTCAACTTTCATTTATATTGCCCCTGAAGCTAGGGATCACACAGCGAAGGAGACATGGACAGTCATAACAAATATTGTACATCCAATATTGTACCTTGTTCTTTTACTTAACATGATGAGATCTATACAGACAGGTTACATGAACAGACACAAACCAAGCAAGCTTCTTGCTCAGCTTTCACTGGAGAGGAGAAAGGAGGAATGAATACAAGTCTTTGTGTCCCAGTGCATCCTAATTACTGCCTTATGTTGCCACCTCAATGTTTACTTTTTGGGAAAATCCCTCTCTTGGCTTTATCAGGAGACAGAGATCTAATCTTCCAGACAGAGCAATGTCATATGGCAGAAGTTTGGCCCCAAGTCTTTTTGCTACCTCATCATTCTTGATTGTGGAAATACCAGAGGACTAGAGTCTAAGTCTTGAAGTTAGAATTTATATGACATGGCAGACCTGCAGGTTGCTCTATCACCTCAGTATTCTACCAGAATAAACTGCCTTAAACACTAGGCTAAAGCTGGTTATTTTGCAGTTCTACAGGAGACCAGATTACTGGGGTTCAGTCAAATTTATTGTTACCTTGATGATACTGTTCTCAAGGGATAACTTCTGTGTCTCCTATGCCTCTGTGTTAGAAAATGAAGCCATCGCATAAGGATTGTGAGGCTATTTCCTAACAATGAATCAGGATCCCTAGAAAGTACTGGGAAGTGGTCAGGTGAACCCATACCTCCAGGGTATGCTCATGTTTATTTATCTGAGGCAGACAAGGGAAGGTCTTTTGTCCTTGTAGGAAAAGTAGCCTGGGAGGGATATTATGTCTGGTGGCTATTCTCCCCACTGGTGAGCACAAGATTGTATGGAGTTGATCACAGTTGGCAGCACAACTCTAGGGCAGGGATCAAGAAAGTGCTAACCAACATCTACAGCATTATTCTCAAATCTCTTCCAATGACAAGAACTAGAGGTTGAGAGAGTCTAGGGAAAGAAGAAGAGAAGTCCTGTGTGGCTTATTCAACCACAGGTCCTAGAGTCTACCAGATACTTGGTAGGGTTACTCAGTAGAGTACATCTGGAGGCCCAACAGCACCATGAGCAGGGTGGTTTTACAGGACAAACGGGTTGGTTAACAATTTTCTCTATGTAACATTCATTACTGAATGGGAGCCCTGGCAGCCTGAAGGTTTACCCAAATTGCCCAACATCTGTGAAAAATCCACTAAAGAATTCACAGAATCCCAGGTGATAATCCTGCTGAAGGGATCTAATGTCAATACAGTAAGGTACACCAACCCCACCTCAAGTAGTTTTAGACCTTCCTACAGAGGAAGAGGCCCCCCACTTTTTTTTCTTTTTCAGAAATAGCCATAACATCTGGCTTATACCCTGAACTATCACCTTGGCAAAGACCCTAGCATTGTTCCATCCCTTGCTACACTCTCCACCATGCCCCCCACCCACCCCAGGGCTTGGCAGTTAGAGTGTATTCATTGCTACCCTTCCCAAATTTAGAATGGACAAAGCTATTCCAACTGTCAGCTCCTTTAAATACAGAAGTGTATTGTCACTGTTGTTGGATAAAGTAGCTTTAGTGGTTGGATTGGCCAATAATAGCCAGTCAGAGTCAGCAATGACTCCAGGCTTGTATCCCCACATTTAACAGAATGCATTCTGCACTTCCAGACTTCCAAAGAGTGTTGGGTTAGAGGAAAGAAAAAAGAGGCACAAATTGGAAAAGGCTGTGTCCCAGCACTGCAACTGTACCATACACAACTATTAAGAAATGTTTGTGAGCAAATGGAACTTTCATGATACTATTGTATTTGGGCTTGCATGGCATTAGGCAAGAAGTTCAGCCAGGTTTTTTTACTGCTTTCAGAGTTTTTTCTCTGTCTTTTCTTTCAACAGTTTGACTATGATATATTTAGGTAGGGGTGTTTTTATGTTTGTCCTACTTAAAATTTATTAAGCTTCTTGAATGTACAGATCATGTTTTTCAAACAATTTGGCAAATGTTCACCCATATAAACCTTCATATATTTTTTATGCCCTTTTTTTCTTTCTTTTCTTTCTGGGACTCTCATTTTTAATATATTAGTATGCTAACAGGGCCTCACAGGCCTCTGTGGGTCTGTTCATTTATTTATTCTTTTTCTTTCCTTTTTTTTTCTTCAGATTATATAACCTCTATTGGAATATCTTCAAAATTGTGACTCCTTTTGCTATTTTAAATATATTTAAGCCCTTCTAGTGAATTTTGTTTCATTTATACTTTTGAATGCCAGATTTGCCATTTAACTCTATTTTATAATTTTTATTTCTTTAGTGATATTTTCTAATTGATGATTTATTATTGTCATCCTTTAACTTGAGTCTTTAAAAATTACTTCCTTTATTTCTTAAACTATTTATAAAAACGATGTTGAAGTCCTTATCTGCCAAGTCCAACATCTGGGCCCACTCAGAGATAGTTTCTATGTTTGTTTTTTTCCTTAGTATGAGCAACAGGCCTTATAATATTTTGTTGAAAATTGGACATTTTATATAATATATTACAACAATGGTGAATTCTGAAACTCACAGGAGGGTTTCTGTTGCTGTTTTTTGTTTGTTTTATAGCAAATTGAACCAATTCTGTGGAGTCAGTATCTCTTGTAGAGTGCAGCATCTAAAATCATGGTAAGCAGAATCTAAAGTCTCTGATATATTTTGTTATTTTTACTTTTATTTTGAAGCCTAGACTCAAAGGGGTTTTCTCCTCTGTTTTCATAACTTAATGATACAATTGGCCAGACATTCAGACATTCACTCTTTCCTCATGGGTCTCTATGTGAGTTGAGGAACACGGTGATAATTCAAGCAATTTACAAATCTTCTCCAACTTTCACTTTCCATTGGGCCCTTCCATTTCACATAAAGAGGGCTTCACATTTAGCCAGGGATATATGGATAGCTAGAGCCTTCTCCCTTCTCTACGGGGTGTCCCATAGAGCCTTTTAGACCACTAGAGATATTTTGGAAGTTATCAAGTCCCACTTTGTTGGTCTCATTTCCCTGATAGTCTTGTTGAATTTCTAGCTAATCTATCAGTTTAGTGTTTGCTCTACTCAGATTTTCAATGTCAACTAGCTATGATACTGGACTTCTCTCTTTGGTCGCTGCTGAGATCACTACTATTTCGGACAAAACCTGGGGATATAGCATTTCTCCATGTTAAGCTCAAATTCTTTTCAGCTCCCTCCAGCAATGATGCTCTAATTTTCATGGTTTGCCCTGCTCTGGTAAGAGGCACCTTGGTGCACCTGACAGCTAGCTAGGGTGAATGGAGAGGGAAATGAGAACAGCCCTGTGCTAACATGCCACCGAATCCTACTGTTACTACAAGTTTAGTGATGTTCTTAAATAAGCGCTTCTCAATTTGTTTTATAATTTAGATAAATATCCAGAGTCTTGAAATAGTTGTTTGTGATACATTATTTTATTGTTGCCTTTTGGAGAGAGGATTTGCTGAGTTCCTTTTTCCACCAATCTAGGAAATCTGTCTTTTGTTCATTTTTATAAGACCCTGTTTAGTGATCATCTAGATGCTCTGCTTGCTGCATCAACTGTCAAGATTCAAACGATTTCAGACACATTAATGCTTCTAATGCTAATTTACCAAGGGGAATTCATGGAAAAAGGAACATTAGCAGGTATAGGCCCCTTATTACTCATTGCATTGTGGGCCATGGATGTGATGGCTAAATGTCAAACTCAAGGAAAAGAAATTCAGATATTTTGCAGAATGTTTTGCTGTTTGTTTTTGTAGTTGTTTGTTTGTTCAGGATGGTTCTTTTACAGTAAGTAATGGAAAAAGAATTACTGGATGGATAGTAATAAACATTTTTTGGTCTCTGGATAATATTCCATTAAATTGAAAGAAGAGTTTATACTTCCCATTAGCAAATTATGGGAGTGTTTTTTTCGAAAGGACACTGATCTGTTGAGACTGATACAAAGGGGAAGGCATATGACACATGTGATAGGCATAAAAGTGTACCTTTTCATTTACATTTGATTTGTACTAAGATTGAAGGTCTTTCTGTATATTTTTTCACTAGTTATATTTTTTCTTTTATCATTATTCTGTTCATGTCTTTTGTAAATTTAATAATTTTTTTTTATTAATTTGGCTTTGTACCAGATAAATCCTCAATACATTTGTGTTTTATAAACTTCTCTACTTAGAACATTTAAGAGTTAACTAATCTGCCCCATTATGCATTAATCATTTTACTATTAAAATATATTTTAGCATGTAGAAAAAAAAGATAAGTCAAGAAAATTTAAGTACCAAGTTTAAGTATTTTTACTTAAAATTAAGTATTTTTTTAAGATTTTATTTATTTATTTGACAGAGAGAGAGAGAGTGCACAAGCAGGGGGAGCAGAGAGGGAGAGTGAGAAGCAGGCTCCCTGAGTGAGCCCGATGTGGGGCTTGATCTCAGGACGCTGGGATCATGACATGAGCTGAAGGCGGTTGGGTAATCCACTGAGCCACGCAAGTCCCTTAAATTAAGTATTTTTACTTAAATTTTACTTATATTAAAAGTGAATCAGTCTGTAGTAATCAGTTTTCTCTATTTATGACTATGACAGAATAAGGAGAAATGGGCAGATGAAGTATGTTTCATTATATGGTAATTAGATTTTGGAAAAAAATGAATTTATGAAAATGATTGTGATATGTCTTTCAAATATCTCAATTTTTTTTCTGCTCCAACCACTAAACTAGCATTTTTACTCTAGTAGTTACTGTGGTATAGAATAATGCATGTTTAGAAATACTATTTTAAAAATAAATCAATACAATTTTCAATTGTAGCTAAATTTTTAATTATACAAAAATATTTTCTGTTACTATTTTAATATTAACTGATTTCATTTTCTTGGCTTCCAGTAAGGTTCGTACACATATGTCACTAACCTGTGACTCAGATTTTTTTTTTCTTTTCTATTATTTATCTCTCATTTTTGGTAAATAGATACAGTTTGCTTCTATAGTAGGTAACTGTACATAATTTATATGCCTACTTTTCCTCCCAGTATGTTTAGCCATATGATTTATGTAGGTTTTGCAATATTTTCTATAAATGTAATCATTTTTCTTGAAGACTAACATGGACATCTGCTTCCCCCTAGAATCAGGAGGCCAAGTAAGTCTTTGGCTGGGCATTCATTCATCACCCCTACTGACTTTAGAGGGAATATCTAAAGCTCATCCAAAAATGGAATTGAGCTCATGAAAAATAAAACAAGGAAAGTTTAGACTTTTTTATATTTGTGGGTGGGTTCATTTTTATGACTTTTAGCTATTAAAAAGTATAAACACTGAAAAGGAACAAACTGCAAAAACATGCAAATGATTATTATTTTAACATGATTAGTTCCTTTTTGCTTTAGTGATCTTTCTGCTCAATGGTCTCCCTATCCTGAAATCACATAGAACATCTATTTTATTACAATATCTAATCTGTTTTAAATCGAGTGGAAAGATGATACAATAATTCATTTTGATGTTTTGCTTCCTTGATTTTCTGCTATTTTGGAAACACAAGCCATTTTCTTAAGTTTATTGACCTCCTTTTAAAATTTTTACCTTTTTTGAAATTATGTAAAATTTTTACCTTTTTTTGAAATTATGTAAAATCATATTTACAGAAACAGTTGAACAAGTCCGTTAGTATAGTTATTTGTGCTTCAGATATTTTCTTACTTTCTCCCTCCTTCCTTTTTCTCACTTCCTCCCTCTTTCCTAGCTCTGAGTTTTTAAGCATACTTCTTCATAACCTAGTACTTAACTTGCTATCACTCTCCATAGGCATTTTGACTTTTTCAGCAATATATTTTTTAGCTGAAACAGCTTCACAAGTAGGAAAACTAAGTAAAAGACAATGTGTGCTTTTGTGTCTGTGTCATTCACTTGCCCATATGTAGAATGGCAGTTCCCATGTCACAAATTAGTTGCATTCTGGCCATCTGCTTATAAGGCAGCTTTGTGAACCTCAAAACCTCATTTTTCTCTGGATCTACATTCCCATGGCAAGTTATAAAACCAACTTAGGCTACATATTTTCTGTTAGGTAGAAAATATGCTTGGGAAACAAAATTGAGTATAGCTATCTACAACTTTATACCTTTATTACATACCATATTTCTATATTGCTATATTTTGTTTAGGGAAGAAAGGTCAGTTGCTTCTTGATAGGGTGAAGCTCTCAATTCAGACTTTCTTGCCTCCATGAAAGGTATCTCACTGAAATTTTGGATGAGTTCTCCTTGGATTGTTCTGTCCTTTATATTTCTTTGCCTTGTAAATTTTTTGCAGGGCCTGTATCACAGGGAGATACATTTTAACTCTGGAGAAGCTTAAACTCCCTGAAAAGATCACACCTAGGGTGAATATGGGGATGCAGAGGCTGTCTAATGAGAAAACATGGTTTGGAGAAGGAGACAAGAGAAACTGGGATCCATGACTGAAAGAGACCACATGTCACTTTGTCTCACATGCTGGACAGTTGTCAAGACCTCAAATGGAGGGACAAACCAAGGAGGGTGACCCCCAGGTTAAGAGTCCACAAAACAGGCAGGTCACACTGCTACGAAAACACTAGACTGTGACAATAGGTGTTTCAGCACCAAATAGTGACAACTGACCACCAGAAGGCCTGCCTGATTTTTAAAACTGCAGAATATCCTGAGACTTCATTTAGCATAATTCTACAAAAAAGCCTCGGGGAGAATTAGATGACATCTTTGCCACTATCTGAGGATGCTTCAAGTCTAATTCCAATATTTTTTTAAAAAAATTCTTGTCATGGAAAGAGCAGAATTTTCTGGCAATACTCACTATGCACATTACTAAAATGTTTTATTTCTGATATAGCTGAGTGTGTGGACCAATATTTATCCTTGCTACATAGGCATGACTTAGATGAAGAGGGAAAAGGGAAGAATGGGGGGAGGAAGAAGAGGAGGAGAAGGGACAAAGACCAGATCACCAAATGTGGCCCACAAAGGTTAAAATACTTACCATGTACCTCTTTACAGACAAAGTTTACAAACTGTTGCTTCAAAATAAGAAGAACTTTTACTCTCTTTTTTTATAACAATTTAATGTTTTTGTAGGAATGTATATGTGCATTTTATAGGAAGAAGTGCTAATTATATATTCCTGCAAAAACCAAAAATATCTGTGGCAACATCTCACAAGCATGAGAAACTGTAGAGCAAAATGGATCAGGGCAGGCAGAGGAGGTAACCAACCATAACATCAAAAGCTAATTTAAATTTTGTTAGCAAGCATTGAACCCCAGATTTCACACACCTCCTGAGGCTCATCAAAGCTCAACAAGGTGTTTTCTTTCTTTGTTTTTTTAAGATTTTATTTATTTATTTGTGACAGAGAGACAGGAAGAGATCATAAGCAGGGGGAGGGGCAAAAGGGAGAGGAAGAAGCAAACTCCCTGCTGAGCATGAAGCCTGATGCTGGGCTCAATCCCACCCTGGGATCATGACCTGAGCTGAAGGCAGATGCTCAACTGGCTGAGCCACCCAGGCATCCCAACAAGGTGTTTTCTTACCAACAGTGTGGCTATCTCGAGAAACTGTTACCCCATCCTAATCCTTCATAGTGATTCAAGGCAGCTTTGGAAATGGGGCTCAGCCCTGCTATGTTAGCACTTCTGGCCAACAGTTAAATCTAGTTTTAAATGGCCTTACCTTGAAGGGCAATAATGGCTCTTTAGGCTTCCAAAATACTTTTGTCCTACTCTTTTGTTTAATAGTATCTTCACTTAGGATCTTAGAGCAGATTTCTTATCTGTTTCCGCCCAACTACTTTCAAGTCTCCTTGAAGGATAGGGTAGCTTCTGTCTCCCTGACTTGCTTACATTAGTTCAAGAAATCCTTCTTTCCTAACCTGAAACCTAAACTTTTCTGTATGTCTCCTTTGGGGGGCCAGATCTTACAGTCTACAATTAATAAACAGCTAAGGGTCCATCCTTTCCTAAAGCTAAAAATACATGAGCATTTTTTTCTTCATAAGGTACAAACTTAGGCAATGATTTTATGTAACAATGACTCACATGTGAGGGCTTTAATTATTTGAAATCCACATAGCATTCTTTTAAAATCTGAAGTGTACTTTTTATTTAAAAAAATAAAATAAATTTTAGTCATTCATTAAAAAATTCATTAATTATTTTAGGCCAAAAGTGTGTCATCAATTCTAATTTATTTCAGTACACAGGACATATAGATAGGGTAATATATTTATAGTTTTAAAGTTCTTTCACATTTCGAAGTAAAGATTGTGTGAGTCATTTACATGTATTTTTTTCTTCAAAATTTTTATTTAAATTCAAGTTGGTTAACACATAGTGTAGTATTGGTTTCAGGAGTAGAAATTAGTGATTTATCACTTACATATAACACCCAGTGTTCATCACAACAAGTGCCCTCCTTAATGCCCATCATCCATTTAGCCCATCCCCCCACCCACCTCCCCTCTAGCAACCCTCAGTTTGTTTTCTATAGTTTAGAGTCTCTTCAGGTTTTTATCTTTATTTTTCCCTCCCTTCCCCTGTGTTCATCTGTTTTGCTTCTTAAAGTCCACCTATGAGTGAAATCATATGGTATTTGTCTTTCTCTGACTTATTTCACTTAACATAATACACTCTAGTTCCATCCACATCATTGCAAATGGCAAAATTTCATTCTTTGTGATGGCTGAGTAATATTCCATTATATATATATATAATGGAATATTTGTATTTGGTAATATATATACCATAATATATATATTCTTTGTGATGGCTGAGTAATATTCCATAATTTTATATATACATAAGAATATATATATAATATATATATTTGTATTTGGTAATATATATACCATAATATATATATTTGGTAATATATATATTACCCCATTTCTTTATCCATTCATCACTTGATGGACATTTGGGCTCTTTCCATAATTTAGCTATCATTGATCGTGCTGCTATAAACATCGGGGTGTGTGTGCCAGTTCGAATCAGTATGTTTGTATCCTTTGGAAAAATACTTAGTAGTTCAATTGCTGGGTTGTAGGGTAGTACTATTTTTAACTTTTTGAGGAACTTCCATACTGTTTTCCAGAATGTTTCCACCAGTTTGCATTCCCACCAACAGTGTAAGGGGCTCCCCTTTCTCCACATCCTCACCAACATCCATTGTTTCCTGTGTTCCTAATTTTAGCCATTCTGACAGGTTTGAGGTGGTGTCTCATTGTTGTTTTGATTTGTATTTCCCTGATGATAAGTGATGTTGAGCATTTTTTCATTTGTCTGTTAGCCATTTTTATGTCTTCTTAAGAAAAATGTTCATGTCTTCTGCCCATTTCTTAACTGGATTACTTATTTTTGGAGTATTGCATTTGGTAAGTTCTTTACAGATTTTGGATACTAACCTTTCATCAGATATGTCACTTGCAAATACCTTCTCTCATTCCATAGGTTGTCTTTTAGTTTGATTGTTTCCTTTGCTGCACAGAAGCTTTTTACCTTGATGAAGTCCCAATAGTTCATTTTCACTTTTGTTTCCCTTGCCTCCAGAGACATGTCGAAGAGGTTGTTGCCTGTTTTCTCCTCTAGGATTTTGATGGTTTCCTGTCTCAAATGGTCTTTCATCCATTTTGAACTTATTTCTGAGTATGGTGTAAGAAAGTGGTCCAGTTTCATTCTTCTGCATGTTGTTGTCCAGTTTTCCCAAGACCATTTGTTTAAGAGACTATAATTTTTCCATTGGATATTCTGTACTGCTTTGTCTAAGATGAGTTGACCGTAGAGTTGTGGGTTCATTTCTGGGCTCTCTATTCTGTTCCACTGATCTATGTGTCTGTTATCGCGCCAGTACCATCCTGTCTTGATGATTAGGACTTTGTAATACAGCTTGAAGTCAGAAACTGTGATGTTTCCTACTACGCTTTTCTTTTTCAACAATGTGTTGGCTATTCAGGTCTTTTCTGGTTCCATGCAAATTTTAGAATTGTTTGTTCTAGCTCTGTGAAAAATGCTGGTGTTATTTTTTTTAAGATTTTATTTATTTATTTGAGAGAGAGAGAGAGAGAGAACATGAATTGGGGGAGAAGGAGAAGCAGACTCCCTGCTGAGCAGGGAGCCCAACACGGGGCTTAATCCCAGGACCCGAAGATCATGACTCGAGCCAAAGGCAGACACTTAGCCAACTGAGCCACCCAGGCATCCCTGCTGGTGTTATACTGATAGCGATTGCACTGAATGTGTAGATTGCTTTGGGTAGTATAAACATTTTAACAATATTTGTTCTTCCAATTCATGAGCATGGAATATTTTTCCATTTCTTTGTGTCTTCCTCAATTTCTTTCATAAGTATCCTATAGTTTTCAGAGTACACATCTTTTTCCTCTTTGGTTAGGTTTATTCCTAGGTATCTTATGGTTTTTGGTGCAATTGTAAATGGGATCAATTCCTTGATTTCTCTTTCTCCTGGTTCATTTTTAGTGTATAGAAATACAACAGATTTCTGTATATTGATTTTATATCCTGTGACATTGCTGAATTCTTGTGTCAGTTCTAGCAATTTTTTGGTGGAGTCTTTCAGGTTTTCTACATAGAGTATCATGTCATCTGCAAAGAGTGAAAGTTTGATTTCTTCCTTGCCAATTTGGATGCTTGTTGTCTGATTGTGGAGGTTAGGACTTCCAGTACTATGTTGAACAACAGTGGTGAGAGTGGACATTCCTGTCATGTTCCTGATCTTAGGGGAAAACTTCTCAGTTTGTCCCCACTGAGGATGATCCTAGCTGTGGGTCTTTTGTATATGGCCTCTATGATATTAAGGTATGTTCCTTCTCTCCCTACTTTGAGAGTTTTTATCAAAAAACGATGCTGTATTTTATCAAATGCTTTTTCTGCATCTATTGAGAGGATCATATGGTTCTTATCCTTTCTTTTATTAATGTGGTATATCATGTTGATTTATTTGTGGATATTGAACCACCTCTGCATCCCAGGAATAAATCCCACTTGATCATGGTGAATAATTATTTTAATACTTTTGGATTCAATTTGCTAGGATCTTGTTGAGAATTTCTGCATCCATGTTCATTGGGGATATTGGTCTATAATTCTTTTTAGTGGGGTCTTTGTCTGGTTTTGGAATCAAGGTAATGCTGGCCTCATGGAATGAGTTTGGAAGTTTTCCTTCCATTTCTATTTTTTGGAATAATTTCAGAAGAATAGGTATCAACTCTCTAAATGTTAAAGTCATCTGGCCCTGGACTCTTGTTTGTTGGGAGATTTTTGATTCCTGCTTCAATTTCTGTGCTGGTTACAGGTCTGTTTCAGTTTTGGTAGGTTATATGTTTCCAGGAATTTATCCATTTCTTCCAGATTGCCCAATTTGTTGGCATATCATTGCTTATAATATTCTCTTATAATTGTTTGTATTTCTGCAATGTTGGTTGTGACCTCTCCTCTTTCACTCATGATTTTATTTATTTGGGTCCTTTCTCTTTTCTGTTTGATAAGTCTGGCTAGGGGTTTATCAATTTTCTTAATTCTTTCAAAGAACCAGCTCCTAGTTTCACTGATCTATTCTACTGGTGTTTTTTGTTTGTTGGTTGGTTTGTTTTTTAATTTCCATGTCATTTATTTCTGCTCCAATCTTTATTATTTCCCTTCTTCTGCTGGTTTTAGGCTTTATTTGCTGTTCTTTTTCTAGGTCTTTTTGTGTAAGGAAAAGTTGTGTATTTGAGACTTTTCTTGCTTCTTGAAGAAGCCCTTATTGCTATATACTTCCCTCTTATGACTGCCTTTGCTGCATCTTAAAGGTTTTGGACTATTGTGTTTTCATTTTCATTTGCTTTCAGGTATTTTTTTAATTTCTTTTTTTTAATTTCCTGGTTAACTCATTCATTCTTTGGTAGGATGTTCTTTAACCTCCATGTATTTGTGGTCTTTCCAAATTTTCTTGTGGTTGACTTCAAGTTTCATAGCACTGTGGACTAAAAATATGCAGGGTATCATCTCAAACTTTTTGTACCAGTTGAGGCCTGATTGGTGACCCAGTATATGATCTATTCTGGAGAATGTTCCATTTGCACTTGAAAAGAATATGCATTCTGCTGTTTCAGGATGAAATGCTCTGAATATATCTGTTAAGTCCATCTGGTCCAGTGTGGCATTCAAAAGCCATTGTTTCCTTGTTGATCTTCTGCTTAGATTATCTGTCCCTGGCTGTAAGTAGGGTGTTGAAGTCCCCTACTATTATTGTATAACTATCAATAAGTTTCTTTGAGTTTGTTATTAGTTGATGTACACATTAGGCTGTTCCCAAGTTGGGGGCATAAATATTTACAATTGTTAGATCTTGTTGGATAGACCCCTTTATTATGATACTATGCCTTTCTTCATCTCTTATTATGGTCTTTGGTTTAAAATCTGGTTTGTCTGATATAAGGATGGCTACTCCAGCTTTCTTTTAATCCAGTAGCATGATAAATGGTTCTCCATCTCCTCACTTTCAATCTGGATGTGTCTTTGGGTCTAAAATGAGTCTCTCATAAGCAGCATATTGATGGGTCTTATTGTTTTGTTTTGTTTTTAATCCATTCTGATACCCTATGTCTTTTGATTGGAGTATTTAGTCCATTAACATTCAGAGTAATTATTGATAGATATGAATTTAGTGCCATTGTATTACCTTTAAAGTCACTGTTTTTTCTCTGGTCCTTTCTAGTCTTTGTTGCTTTTGGTCTCTTTTTCCCATTCAAAGGGTACCCTTTGATATTTCTTACAGAGCTCGTTTACTGTTCATGAACTCCCTTAGTTTTTGCTTGCCTGGGAAACTCTTTATCTCTCCTTCTATTCTGAATGACAGCCTTGCTGGATAAAGTATTCTTGGCTGCATATTTTTCCTATTTAGCACATTGAATATATTATGCCACTTTCTTCTGACCTGCCAAGTTTCTGTGCACAGGTCTGCTGCTAACTTTATGTGTCCACCCTTGTAGCTTAAGGACCTTTTGTCCCTAGCTGCTTTCAGAATTCTCTATCTTTGTATTTTGCAAGTTTCACTATGATATGTCTTGGTGTTGACCTGTTTTTGTTGATTTGGGGTGGAGTTCTCTGTCACTTGGACTTGAATGCCTGTTTCCTTCCTCAGATTAGGGAAGTTCTCAGCTATAATTTATTTGAACAATAAACCTGCCCTTTCTTCCCACTCTTCTTCTTCTGGGACCCATTGATATGGATATTATTGCATTTTGTGGAGTCCCTGTGTTCCTTAAGTCTGCATTCGTGATCTAAGAGTTTTCTTTCCTCTATTCTTTTTAGCTTCATTATTTTCCATAATTTTATCTTCTATATCACCTATCTGTTCCTCTATTTCTTCCCTCCTCATTGTGATTACATCTTCGGCAGCAAGGGTTTATCTGGTGTCTTCTATGCTTCTTTCAAGCCCAGCTAGTATTCTTATGACTGTTGTTCTAAATTCCTCTTCAGATATATTGCTTATATCTATTTTGAGCAAATCCCTGACTGTGATTTCTTCTTGATCTTTCTTTTGGGGAGAATACCTCCATCTTGTCATTTTGTCTAGGTTTCTGTCTTTTGCATGTTTTGAAAGATTGTTATGTTTCCCACTTTTGAGTAATGCTATATTAAGAAGGGGTCATACACTGTCCAGGGCTTGGCACTTCAGGAGGTATTTCTGGTGTATGCTGTGTGCACTCTGCTGTTGTGTTTTGGTTGCTGTTTCCCACAGGTCAGTCCTCTGCAGAGTTCCTCCTTGCTTACAGTGGAGAGTGTTTGGACCTTTAACTAGGTTTGCTTTGATTTCTTTGTTAAACTAGCCTGGCCGGGGTGGGGGGGGTGAGGGGGAGGGGGGACTCTGATCCAAAAACAGAGAGAGGGAGAAGGAACAAAACAAATAAACAGACAAACAAAAAATTATAAGTCTGATTCCAAAGAAAAAGAAAGGAATAAAAAGAAGCCTGATCCAAAAAAAGAGAAAAGGAAGTGAAAAAACAAACAAAAAAACAAAACAAAACAAACAAAAACAAGCGTGGTCCTATTTCTACCAGAACTGAAGCTGACACTCTGGAGTACTCTATGATCAGTAGACTTGGTACTTGCAGGAGGCCTACACTGGTCTGGGGGAGAGGTCTACTCCTCTGGCTCATGGTCAGACCTGCCCTAATAAAGATGGATCTGCAGGGCAAGGAGGGCAGGGTTTGGTGTAAGTGGCTCCAGCCTCCACTAGGGGCACTATGTTGCTCACTGAAGTACAATGGTGCTGCTGGGTTGGGGGGGAAAACGGAATCACCCACACTCTCATCCCTGGAGAAGGTAGCTCACACCTTCCACTGCTCAGGAAGCCCTCGCAGAAAAACCAAAAATCTCCCCTCATGTGTCCTAGGATTCCATCAGATCCCTGCCCCTTCCCTGTCTTTGCCTGGGCCTTTGCATGCCTGGTGCCACAGCTTTCCGGTGTTTTATCTCTGGTGCACTGCTGGGATTCAAAACTCTGGATCTTTAAAGGACTTGGCATAGTGCAGACCTGCTTCCCTCCTCCAGGGGAGAGCCTCAAAGTACTGTGTCTGCTGCTGTTTCATCCCAGAAAAGCAGTTGCATGGCCACACTGGTGCTTGGAGTTTATGGTGAAGCACAGTGAAAGCAGTGATCAGGTTATCTGCCCTCTGCATGTGCCTCTGTCTGCTGGCAATGAATGGCTGTTCAATGGTGCCCATAGTGTCTTTTGTCCTTCAAAAGACAATATATCCTCTTGCAAATGGACTCCAGGAAGGGGACCATTCTCTCCCAGTGCGACCCAGGGGATCCCCACACCACTCTGTCTGTTCCAGGGCCTCCAGCCTCCTTTTCCCCAGAAGCACTGCCATGCATACCTGGTTCAACTCCGATGAATGGTGTGGACTTCCAAAACCTCAGAATTTGAGTTCCTCTGCTTTCAGAAACTTGGCGATAGTCAGTTTCTCTCAACTTCCCAGTCAATGGTTTGGGGGAAGTATTTTTCTTGCACAAACTTGATGCGCTGCTTTCTCTCCTCCTCTCTCTCTCCGTTCTCCCTGGAAAGGTCTCCCTTCCCTCTGCTGCACCACAGCTTTTCTCTCCCCCAATTCATATCTCTGTACCTCATACCTGCCAAGTTCTCTCCCTCTAATTTTGCAAATTCTTCTCTTAACCCTCAGATTGATTTCCTTGGTATTCAAAATGATCTGATGTCAATCTAGCTGTGTTCAAAGGACACAGCAAACCTAGGGTCTCCCTACTACTACTCAGCCATCTTAACTCCCTCTACATGTATTTTTGAAAAACACAAAATGAAGTACAGTGAATAAGAATGACTTATCAAGAGCCAGTTGGAACATCAAGAGCTTGGAAATTTAATATTTGATTCATATTTATTCTCAGAAAAAAAAGCCAGCTTTTAATTAGGATTTAGCAGGTATTTTGGCCTTACTAATATATACACTTTAGTCACTAAGTGAGTAGGATTGCCATTTTTTTTTCTGTAAGCCAGTCAATTAAAAAACAAAATCAAGTACAGCTAATGATAGTGAACTTGTGTCTATTGTATCTAGATTAAAACTATAAATCCAATTTACTTGATATAAAATGAAACAGGTTTAGGATATCAGTGCCATATCAGTTCTTAACAGATTTAAAGACTTGATGACCATCAAGTCACATTCAATTATTTTTCTTATTTGAAGGTGAATATCATATGTTTTATATTTTTGTAATTCCCTTAATACTATATTTAACTCAACATAGGAGGAACTGCTGACTTCACAAAAATATTTCCTCAGGACTTCCAATATCTTATATCTGTATAGTCCTCACAATTATTCTACTAGAATCATTCCATTTGATTATTACAAAACCCTTGTAAGGTAGTAAGGACATACTTCTATTATTTTCACATTGCAGACAATCTAAGGCTACAAAATTTTGAAACTTTACTTAACATACATATATTATTTATAACATATATGTTTATATATGGCATGTGTTATGTTAAAACTGTAATTAAATTTGTTAATGAAGATGTTTTTCAGTGTATCTTACTTTTACAAGAAGGTTTACACTGCTTACTTTACAACATCTTCTTTAATCCTAGAAGGAAGAACGAGAATAGGTATGCATTGAGACAGAAAACATTCTAATAATTTATACCAGTTGTGCCCACCATTTTACAGTATTGTGATAATAAACAAGATTACTTGTTCTTGATGGAATAAACTTCCTCACATCTTCAACAAAACAAGGTATAATATCATCAATTAAATGAAAGAAGGATATGCGATGAGAAGGAAAGTGAATTTTCTCAATTCAGAGTGATTTAAAGAAGCTTCATAAAAATAAAGCTTGTATTAAAATATTTTGAAATTGAGGGGTGCCTGGGTGGCTCAGTTGGTTAGGTGACTGCCTTCGGCTCAGGTCATGATCCTGGAGTCCCGGAATCGAGTCCCGCATCGGGCTCCCTGCTCGGCGGGGAGTCTGCTTCTCCCTCTGACCCTCCCACCCTCATGTGCTCTCTCTCTCTCTCTCTCTCATTAAAAAAAAAAAAAAAAGATTTTAAAATATTTTGAAATTGAGAAATGAACACAACAAAGAGGAAATCTTGGAATTAAATTCATATTGGCCAATCCAAAAGACAAAAATTCAAACAAAACAAAGGCACATATCAGCAAAACAAGTGTCAATATTTTAAAATTACATACAAATCCTCAAATGACTTAAGAGGATAAAAATGAAAAAGAAAACTGAGTTTACATATTACCTATTATCAAAAGTGAACATGGACTATTAAAATACTTAGGGGAGGGTGCCTGGGTGACTCAGTTGGTTAAGCATCTACTTTCAGCTCAGATCATGATCTCAAGGTATTGGGATCGAGCCCAGTGTTGAGCTCCCTGCTCAGTGGGAAGTCTACTTCTCCCTCTCTGTCTGCCCCTCTCCCTGCTTGCTCTCTCTCTCTCAAATAATAAAAATCTTTTAAAAAATAAAATAATAAAATAAATAAAATAAAATAAAAAATAAAATACATAGGAGAAGCCATATATGTCACAAAATCCAAAAGAACAGTATGGCTAATAGAACAAGGCTTTTAAAATAGTTGCTCTTTTCCTGTCCCTCATAGTGAAGATAAAAGAATCAGAAAGCCCTTGGGAAACTGGATTAACAGGGCTAAACAAAAACAAGTACATTTTCTTTCCTTAAGTTTTCTGACTGCATTAGACTGTTTCACCATTTCACCTCTGTTTAATATGGTATCTTCTAGCCATATGTAGCTATTGAGTACTTAAAATATGGTTAGTATGTTTAAGAAATGAAATTGTTACCATTTTAAATTTTTAATTATTTAAAAATTAAAAATCCACCTGTGGCTACTAGTTAACATGTGAGCAACACAGTAAGACTCTTTGATGGATTCATGCTGTTGGATAAAATAACTATATTTTGTTACCTGCTTTTCTTTTTTATTCTAATTAACTATGAACTCTACCTTTTTCATTTTCTATTCTTCAAGTAGGTGACTAAAAAGTGGCAAGAATCTTTAAAACATTATACCATTAGTCAATAGTTCTTTAAATGCCACTTCAAGTTTGAGTCCCACTTTTTCCCAAATTAGAAAGAGTGTAACTAATATTGTCCTAGTGTAAGTTTTGACTTAGTTTCTTCTTTTGGAGCAGAGTAGAAAGACAAGGTGCAGATGGAAGTAAATCAGCCAAGGGCAATGGGAAGACTGTCGTGATGCAGCAACATTTGGAGAAGATCCTCCTGTTCCCTCCTCCTCCTCTCCTCACCTGAGCACCTGTCTCTGCTCTTTCTTTCTCCAGTATATGTCACATACATTGGAGGGAAAGTAAGCCACTAGTATTTTGCTGCCATTGTCACTCCCTCTACGGCTTTACATAGTTCATTTAAACCTTCTACCTTTAGTTTCTTTAATTTCAAAATAAAGTGGTACCATTAGATCATTAAAGATATATAGATAATTGAGAATAGTGAAGTCTGTTATATGTGAATATCTGCAGGCATTCAGAATCAAAATAAAACAATAATAGTAAACAAGCATATGAAAGGAAAAAAATATGCAGACCAAAAATGGTCTTTAAAAATATTCTGTCAGCCTGGGAGCAAGATGGAAGAGGAGTAGGAGATCTAAATTTCATCTGGTCAAAGGAATTCAGCAGGATAGGGATCAAACCATTCTGAACACCTACGAACTCAACAGGAGATCAAAGAAAAGAATAGCAACAACTCTCTGAACAGAAAAGCGACCACTTTCTGGAAGGTACGACGTGCGGAGAAGTGAATCCGAGGCGATATTTGGGAGGATAGACAGTGGGGGAGGGGGCCTCCATCGGCCGCTTCTGGCAAGTGATAGAGCCGTGGAGCACAAAATCGGAACTTTTAGAAGTCGGCTCCGCTGAGGGATGTCGATCCAGTGGCTAAGTGGGGGGTGGAATCCTCATGGGACAGTGTGGTCTGAGGACCCTCAGGGTCACAGGAAGACCGGGGGTGCCTGAGTGTGGCAGAGCTCCCAGGTA
>NC_138380.1:55475573-55521601 GCF_054177405.1 Leptonychotes weddellii
GCTGTGAATTGTGCAAGACTGTTGAATCTCAGATCTGTACCTCTGAAACAAATAATGCAATATATGTTAAGAAAAAAAAAAAGAAGAAGAAGAAGGTAGCAGGAGTGGAAGAATGAAGGGGGGGAAATCAGAGGGGTAGACGAACCATGAGAGACGATGCACTCTGAAAAACAAACTGAGGCTTCTAGAGGGGAAGGGGGTGGGAGGATGGGTTAGCCTGGTGATGGGTATTAAAGAGGAATGTTCTGCATGGAGCACTGGGTGTTATGCACAAACAATGAATCATGGAACACTACATCTAAAACTAATGATGTAATGTATGGGGATTAACATAAGAATAAAAAAATTTAAAAAAAAAGAATATATAAAGACACTCACAACTTAATGATAAAAATATAAATAACCCAATTTAAAAATGGGCAAAGGATTTAAATCTCTAAAATGGATATACAAATTGCCAGTAAGCACAAACAATGCTGAGCACATTATTCATTAATAAATTACAAATCTAAAAATATGTTAAAGTGACAGTTCTTATGTTAAGTGTTCTTACCCAACCCCCCTGCCCCAAAAGCAATTGGTGGTGATGGTTGCACTTACAGCTCTGTGAGTATAATAAAGCCAACTGCAGATTTTAAAAGCATAAATTTTATGGTATGTAAATTATATATCAATAAAACTGATTTTTCTTAAAGCAAATGCAGTGAGGGTAGGAAAATGTGGGCTTTTCAATTAAACAGATTTATTTCACATCCGAGATTCCACCTCTTGTAAACAACTATAACAAGCTAACAATTGCTAAATTACAGATTTCTAAGTATCTACTCTTAGAGTCTGATTCAGTAGGTTTTAGGTAAGGATCACAATTTTGTGTTTAAACACATGCCTTAGGTAATTCTTACAGTTAGAGAGAGTTTAGAAAAATGATAGCCTATAGTCTTGCTAAATGTGTGCTCAATAAATAATAGTTTTTCTCTATGTTCTCCTATGCCAGTAAGCCTTTAAGAGAGTGTGTGTTTGTATGTGTTTGTAATGTTTATGATTACTTATGACTATATACACACTCATATACTTCAGAGTTTTCATTTTAAAATTTCTAAAAAAATATATACCCTAGTTGCTTAAGAAATTTCAAGGTTTAAAACGGATACATACAATTCTAGCTAATTTCTTTTAGGTTCCAGGAAATGAAATCTGATGCAAAGAGACATTAGAATGTAACCACGGCTTGCCACTGACACATTTTACCTTTGAAAGAAAGAAGACAACTCTGTAATAGGTTATGAACACAGTGATCTCAAGCTATTCCTTGATAGAAATTTGTCTTCCTTCCCAAAATACTATATAATTTAGTAAGGTTGGCAGTCTTTGCACAATAGATGCCAAGTAATTGAATAGCAGGGGTGTTATAGATTTGATATGGAGTGCGTGTGGGTAGAGATGTGTGAACAAACCTGGAGAAGAGCCATATGCAATTTCCCTAAGTGGAGTCAGGATTATCAGCATCACACACTCTCATTAGCACCAAATTTTTATGAAATTTATTTATATGTTATAAAAAATGTAAAGTCAAATATAAATAGACTGGAATAAACATCTGTGATTACTGAAATCAACATATTTCCTCTATTAAATGTGCTTTCCCTAAGGAACATCTTCCTACAGAGTGAAAAAATTATTCCAAACTCCCATTAGGTTTGCATATGAAGAAACAGTCTCTGTCTTTTCTGAAAGACACTTGAATGTCTATCAAAAATAGTATTTATTTCAAAAAAATAAAAGTAGTGTTTCCAAGTTAGTAGATATTTGGCAAAGTTACAGAGAGAAATATGTGCAATGTTCTTTTTGAAATTCATTATCATATCTACTTTTATTTAACTTTATCAATTAATATAAACAGAAGAGCCTGGACACATATATCAGCCATTCATTAACATTTAACACTCATCTACTCTACCACTTGCTTAGTTTATACATTTAGTTTACTGCCATACTTCACTTTGCTTTCACTCCCACCTTCCAAAAAACACTCATGGTTTCATAAGGGTTGCTTAAAAACATTGGACCTAGAGCCCCTTGGAAATCTGTATTTTACAAGCAGTGTAGAATGAAGACAAGTGAATCACATGGAAAACTGCATAGTTTTTCCTTTCTTTTTTTTTATTCCTTCTGAAAGTCTCTGATAATGCCAGTATTTTTACCAGATTTCAATTATTCACATCATTTTCCTCCCTGAATTGGCAGAAAAGCAGTCTATAATATTGAAACACAGAATACAGGAGGTGTCCTATGATGTGACTAAAAAATATTAAAACAAATTTTATATTACTTGTGCATTATATGTGGGTAGAAGCAAAAGAAGTCACACTGAGTTTAGAGCCACAATCAATAAATTATTTTTGATGAGATACTGGTTTAAAGCTAAATACAGTTATTTAAATAGAAATTTGCCATCCTATCTAGCCCTTTTAAAACAACCATCATGTTTAAGAATGAAGAATACTCGATTCTTTAGGATAGAAAGGAAAATTAGGAATTAGGTATTTGAACCAAATTTCTTGACAATGGGTGAAAGTGAATTGCCCAACATTCCACAGCAAATTAGCGACAGCAAAATTCAGTCCATTGTGACTACTTTAATATCAGACTTGCTTTCCAATTAAGTATATCTTCTAGGAGTCTAAATCAACACATAACTACAGCATTTCATGTTTCCTACCCCTCTCTGGTCAAAGGACACAATTACTGGTCTCTAGAATGTTTAATGGATGACCAATAAGGAAAAAAATATATAAAAAGACATTTTAATAATGCTGACAAATGTAGACTTGCTTTTTTCATTTTACTGCTATACTATATTTATCCATCCTCCTATTGATACATTTTTATTTAGGTTATTTACAATACTTTGCTAAGAAACAGTATGGTAAGGGGTGTTTTACTACATGTTACCTGGTTCACATTTGCAAGATTTTGTTCAGTTCATATACCTAAAAATGGAAATTCTGGGTGTGCAGTGTGTGTATCTTTAATTTTATTTGATATTGGCAGATTACTTTCAGAGATTGATGTAGCAATATATCGTCTCATAATATTGTATTTTTTTAAAGATTTCTTTATTTATTTGGGGGGGGTGTAGAAGGAGAGGGAGAGAGGAAACTCAAGCAAACTCTGTGCTCAGCCTAATGCAGGGCTCCATCCCATGAGCCGAAAATCACAACTTGAGCCAAAAATCACAACCTGAGCCGAAACCAAGTGGGACGCTCAACCAACTGTTCCACCCAGGTGCTCCAATAATGTAATTTTTTTAAAAAAGTATATTTCATGATCATGGAATTGTTGAGTATCTTTTCACACATTTACTGGGCATTTGTATTTCCTACTCTGTAAACTTATTATTAGTTTATTCAATCTATTTATCTTTGGATTATTACTTTTTTCATTTGTGATTATTTTATATTCAAGATCATTTGACTATTACAGGTTTTTGTGAATATTTTCTAAAATTCTGTGGATTGTCTTTTAACCTTTTAAATAGTAATTTAGGGTAATAAATTGCTATCTTAGTATAATCAAATGTGTCAGTGTGTTTTTATTTGATCTGATGCCATTGAAAATATTAACATTTACTTCTAAAAGTTAAAAAATTTTTATTTCTTCCTAAAATTAGTCATTGTGTATGCTCTAAAACAGTGAACCAATTTCTGTTTTCCCCAAATGAATAACTAGTTACCCTAACAGTATTTAAAATAAATCTCTTCCCTCCTCGTTTGTAATACTGCCTCTGACGTATATCAAGTTCCCAAACATGCATGGATCTGATTTTAGATTTTCCATTCTGTTCTATTTGCTATTTGTCTACACATATGTCAATATAATATCTTACTCACTCTGCCTTAAAACATATTTTGATATTTGGTAAAGGAAGTTTTCCCATCTTGTGTTTTTCTTTAAAATTGTTAATTTTTTTCTTTATTTCATAAATTTTTTAAACTGCTTTTTAAAATTTCTTGAAAAATCTATTGAGAATTTGGTTGTAATAACATTATTTTTTTAGAGCAATTCACAAAAATTGACAGTTTTATAATTTTGAGCCTTCCTATCCCTGTTATTACTCTTTATTAGCCCTCTTTTATATCCAGTAGTAGCATTTTATAATTAATTATATATAGTTCCTATCTATCATTAGAACATTTAATAGAAACAAAGATTGAGATATCTATCAATGTATACATCGTTGTTATACAATATTACTGTTACATATTATATGCAATTATTATATATCATATATATTATTGTTATGATTGGGTTCATAGTCATTTATTAAATAATCTGATTCATTCTGTCTTTTAGATATTCTAGGTAGATATCACTTACCATAGAGTGCTTTTGATTTTTGTACATTATGCTTGTATCATTCTGATTACAGTAGTTTAAAAAATTGTGTTAATATTCTTGGACTTTGTATGTAGACAGTTATATATTTGGTAAATATTCCAGTTGTAACACTATTGCATGCCAGTTTCCAATCTACCCATCTCTGTTCTGCTGCGATGCTGAGGCCTTTGGCACCTGACTTCCTATTTGACCCTGCCTATAGACAGTGCTAGAAAGAGCCTGGAAACCAGTACAGGAAGAAGAGATATGCTCCTTTATGTTTGTTTGCCATTCTTATTTTGTTTTTTATTTTGATTTTTGTTTATTTCTCTATCAGAGCTTCCTCACCCCAGCAGGAGCTATCCTTCCCAATAGCAGCAGTTGATCCCAATTTTGCTTTCCAACAAATTCCAAATGCCTTTTCAAAAGACTTTGTCCAAGGGCGCCTGGGTGGCTTAGTCATTAAGCATTTGCCTTTGGCTCAGGTCCTGAACCCAAGGTCTTGGGATCAAGTCCCACATTGGGCTCCCTGCTCAGTGGGGAGCCTGCTTCTCCCTCTCCCTCTGCTGCTCCCCCTGCTTGTGCTTGCTCTCTGTCTGTCTCTCTCTGTCAAATAAATAAATAAAATCTTAAAAAAAATACTTTGTCCAGTTCACACAGAGTTGCTTCTCTGACTTCTAAAAAAACAAACAAAACAAAAACAGTAGAAACTGAGCAGCACCCTTTTCTCTGCTTGCCTTTCTTCAAATTTCCACATTAAAATAAAAATTAATTTCATTCCTTCCTATGATCCTGACTGAGACAGCTACTTTCTCCTCTTGGTACTTCAACAACCTAATAGTGACCTCTTACCTCATGACATAATAGTGATTCCTTACCTTATGCATTTCTGTATGTGACTTCTTCTGTATCTTAACCGGATCCAGGTCAACATGGCACATAAAGACAGTCTATAATTTACTTTCCAATTCCTACAGATTTTACTTTTAAATAGTGAGAATAATCATCACTATCATCACTCTTTGCTATAGACATTGTAGCTAATGCCTATAAATTTTCATCACTATTTAGTTTATAGATATTTTGATTATCAGGTGAAGAAAATTCCCTTCGATTTCCAGTTTCCATAGTTTTTCTTCTCTGATTTTTCCCATTTTTTTGTTTGTTTACAAATGATTATAGATTTTTTTTAATGGATTATTGATTTTGGCATTTATTTGGATGATTTTTCTTTATTCATTCATTCTCTTAGTATATATTGAATAATAATTAGTTCCTGCTCTAGTTCTCCAATGTCAATATCATAATGTCTTAATCACTCCACCGTAAAATGTATCTTAATATGGTAAAGTAAGTTTTTCCATCTTATTTCCCTTCTTTAAAATTGTCAAAGTTATTCTTTATCGTGTTAACTTCCAACTCCCTCAATCTTTGAGTTGAAAAGTGTTATCTGGCTTTCTCTTTTTTTTTCATGCACCTAAGGTAATGTATTTACCTCTGAGGACCAATTTAGTACCATTCTCTAAGACTTCTTTTTATTTCTAAAATCTGTAATGACTCTTGTGATGAACTTATAAACAAATGAATAACTTGTGACTTCATTTTCAAGCTTTCAAAAAATTTTATTTTTATTCTGTTACATTGTATTTTATTAGCTTTTGAGTGTTATTTTTGAATTCATGTTGAATTTCTCATTAGTATTAATTTTATTTTATGTACAATACTTGAATTATTTTGATACTTCTTTTGTAACTTATCAGGTGATCGATTTTTATAAATTGTCCACATATTAATGAAAATAAGTGTATATTTATTTATTAGAATGCAAGTTTTGGTATGCATCTATTAGATAAAGTTTAATTGTATAGTTCAGATTTTTACTTACAAATTGCTTGTCTACTTGACATACTGACTTTGAGTTATGTTTAGTTATCTATTAAAGTTGTAACTTATTTTCTCTTAAGTGTCTCATAAATAAATATAGATATATAATTTTAGATTTGGTAATTTCATGAATGATTGTGATTTTTAAACATTATAGGTAGAAAATCATTCTATTGTTATTTGCAGTCTATTATCCTAATTTTTTATCCATAAATTATATTTTGTATAAAATTATAACAGATTCTACAGTTTTATTTTTGTTGTGATTATTACACTATATAGTATAAGTTATGATACTATAGCCATGAACATTATTGTACATGTCTCCTGATGGACAAACACAGACAATAGTATTATTTTCTTTATTAGTCAATATTTATTTACATTTAAATACATAATTACGGATTTTGGTGGGATTGATGCATTACTTTACTTTCATCTGCAGACATGTTCCTTCTGTCTATAAACCTTTCTCTAGTACTTTTTTCAGGTGAGTCCTCTGGTGACGAATGTTCTCATTTCTGTTTGCCTGAAACATCTTTATTTTATTTTCATGTTTGAAGGATACTTTCACTGGATATGAAAAAGTAGTTTGTTTCTTATTTTCTTTAAGCATTTTAATTATGTCTTTCCATTGTCTACAGACTTTCACCATTTCTTTTGGTAATTCTTCCATCAGTATTATGACTGTTCATTTGAAGGTGATGCTTTGTTTTTTGTTTTTAATCTGGTTACTCTTAAAGTTTTCTCTTTGTCTACAATTTTATCAGTTTATCTATGATGTGTTTATACGAGGTTTTCTTTGTTTTGTGTACATGCTTGAAATTTATAGAGATTTTGAATATTTTGCTCAATGTCCTTTATGAGTAAAAAGTTCTAAGATATTATCTCTTCAAATACTCCTTCTGCCTCTCTTTCTTCCACTTCTCTCTCTCTCTCCCTTTCTTCTCTCTCTCTCTTTTCCTTTCTCTCTCCCTTTAAATTGGTATTCCAATTGTGTATATGCATGTTACTGGTTTCATTCCATGCCATATGTATCACTTGCATTTCTCTTGTTCTCATATCTTTTTTCTGTATCTCAATAATTATTTTATACTATTGTATCTTCCAGATCACTAATTCTCTCTTCTGTATTGTCTGTTAGTTTACTTGATTGCTGTTTAATTTTTCAAAATTTCTATTTAAACATTGTAATACATTCCTGTTTTTTTGATCAAACAATCATGAGTTGTATTACATTTACTGTATTTTATCATAATATCATAATATATTTTTGATATCATAGTTCATTTGAAGTTAGTTGACTGATGACTCCAACATATAAAATGTTTTTGGATCTGTTTCTATTATCTTTTTTTCTCTTGATTTTTTATATTTTAGCCTGGCTCTTGGCATGCCTAATAATTTATTATTTAATCGGATACTGTTTATGTATAAATATATATACATATGCATTGAATGATGTTATATTACTCCACAGAGGATTTAATCTTCTTTTGTCAGGAAGATAATAGTGAGCAAATCTCCTGCCCCAGTTAAGAGTGGTCCATTTTAAGTTTTTCCCTATTCCTAGGAATATAACCTTCCATAGCATGAGACTTCTATGCTATATAGAGTAAAGCCTTCTACATCACAGTGAGACTGCATCTTTTTACTATTCTGGGCTGTAACTCTACCAGAACATCAGTCTTACTTTTCTTAGCACTGTTTTCACAAAGAAGTTACCCACCACTCCTGCTATGGCTCAGAAAATGAGGCTGGCTCTGACCTCTCTTCTCCAGGATAGTTCTTTAAGTCACATTCCCCACACGGGAATTAAAATGGCTGCTCACAGCCCTGGATACCTGCTCATCAATGTCCTTGGTTTTACTCACGACTTCCACTGTTTCTGGGACATGAGGATGATTACCTGCTGATCTTAGCAATATTATTCTGATTTTTCTCTGTGTATTCTACCTGTCATTACTGCATGTTTTGAGTGAATTCATGATCAATGATGTTTTCTATGTTTATTTTTCTATTCTCTCCCCATTCTGGTCTTGTAAATTTTGGGGAATTCAGGTATATTTTACATGAAGTTTGCATGAAGTTATGTTCATTATATATATTACATTATTAAACAATATATGTTAATGATATAATTATATAAACAAAATGTTGGCAAACCTAATTCAACAGCATATTAAGAGGATCATACATCATGACCCAGTGGGATTTATCTTTGGGTTTCAAGGATGGTTCAACATATGCAAATCAATGTTATGTGTCACACTAACAAAATGAAGGATAAAAATCACATGATTATCTCAATAACTACAGAAAAATCATTCAACAAATGCAACACCCTTTCATAATAAAACTTCTCAACAGATTAGGTATAGAAGGAAAATACCTCAACACAAGAAAGGTCATATTTCACAAGCTCACAGCTAATGTCACATTCAACAGTGAAAAACTGAAAAGTTTTCTAACATTTGGAATAGGCAAGGATTTCTAACATTTGGAATAAAGCAAGGATGCCACTCTTACTACTGCCATTTAACATAGTATTATAAGTCTTAGCCAGAGCAATTAGGTAAGAAAAATAAATAAAATGTATTGTAAAGGTAAAGTAAAATTATCTCTGTACCAAAGCAATGTACAGATTCAATGCAATCTCTATTAAACTTCAAATGGCATTGTCACAAAATAGAAAAAAAAAATGGTGCTAAATTTATAGGGAGCCACAAAATACCCCAAATAGCCAAAGCAATCTTTTTTTTTTTTTTAATTTTTTATTTATTTATTTGACAGAGAGAGAGAGAGACAGAGAGAGAGGGGACACAAGCAGGGGGAGTGGGAGAGGGAGAAGCAGGCCTCCCGCCGAGCAGGGAGCCCGATGTGGGGCTCGATCCCGGGACCCTGGGATCATGACCGGAGCCGAAGGCAGACGCTTAACCATCTGAGCCACCCAGGCACCCCGCCAAAGCAATCTTGAGAGGAGAATAAAGCTGCAGGCATCATACTTCCTGATTTCAAGCAATATTATGAAGCTATATTGAACAAGACAGTATGGTATTGGCATAGAAAATAGACATAGAACGTAGAGCAATGAAACAGAAAACAAAGCCCAGAAACAAAGCCACACATACATGGTCAACTAACCATTGACAAGGATACCAAGAATACACGATGGAGAAAGATAATCTCTTTAATAAATGGTGCTGTGGGAAAACTTGATATCTACATGTAAAAGAATGAAATTGAACCCTTATTTTTCACCATATGCAAAATTAACTCAAAATGTATTAAAGACCTCAATTTAAAATCAGAAACCATAAAACTCATAGAAGAAAACAGGGGAAAACTCCTTGGAAAAGAAAGGTCTTGGCAATGATTTCTTGAGTATGACACCGAAAGCATAGACAACAAAAGCAAAAATAAACAAGTGGAAGTGCATCAAACTGACACCTTCTGCACAGCAAAGGAATCAGAACAATGAAAGGAAAACCTATGGGAGGAAGAAAATATTTATAAACTCCCTATCTGGGAAGGGGTTATTATCCAAAACATACAAGGAACTCCTACAACCCAACAGAAAAAAAAACAAATAACCTGGGCGCCTGGGTGGCTCAGTTCTTAAGCGTCTGCCTTCGGCTCAGGTCATGATCCCAGGGTCCTGGGATCGAGCCCCACATCCGGCTCCCTGCTCAGCGGGAAGCCTGCTTCTCCCTCTCCCACTCCCCCTGCTTGTGTTCCTGTTCTCGCTGTCTCTCTCTGTCATATAAATAAATAAAATCTTTAAAAAAAATAAAAATAAATAACCTGATTAAAAAATGGACAGAGGAACTGAATAGACATTTTTTTCCAAAGACACACAAATGACCAACAGGTGTATGAAAAGGTGTTCAACATCACTAACTGTCAGGGAAATGCAAATCAAAACCACAACACAATACTACTTCACATCTGTTAGGATGGCTTCTATAAAACAAAAGAACAATCAAAAAATCCAAAACATAATAACCTTTGGTAAGATTGGAGAAACAGAAAACTTTGTACATTATTACAGGAATACAAATTGATATAGCCAGGATGGAAAACAGTAGGGAATTTCTGTAAAAAATTCAAAATAGAACTACTATATAATCCAGTAATCCCACTTCTGGGTATATATGCAAAGGAATTGAAATCTAGATCTTGAAGAGATATCTGCAGTCCCACGTTCATTGCAGCATTATTCACTGTAGCCAAATATGGAAGCAACCTAAATGTCCATAAACAGACAAATAAAGAAAATGTGGTACATATCTATACAATGGGATATTATTCAGCCTTAATAAAGAAGGAATTCCTGCCATTTGCTACAACATGGATGAACCTGGAGCACATTATGCTAAGTGAAACAAACCAGACACAGTAGGCAATCGTTTGCATATTTATTTAACAAGGGTGGTTTTGTTGAAAGAGGGAGATTCTGAATCACTTGAATGAGACTTGACTGATATGGAGCCTTTGTTGGTTTTTAAACTTGAAGGGCATGAAGGGGTGGGGGATGGGGGGTGGGGGGGTGGGGGAGGGTGGGAAGAGATTGAAATGAAAATAGATAAATCTAAATTCCTTCACAAATTATACAGGCTTTTTTTTTTTTAAATCTAGTTCCTATTACCTGACCTGTTTAGATTAACCTTTGCCCACAACTTTTTTACACATTTTCATAAGGTTTCAAGATACTTAATAAACACAAATAGAATAATTTAAACTAAATCCAAAATTAAAGAACTACTTATGGTTCCCAGAACACATCATATTCACTTACATTTCTATATATTTTCCTCATGAGTCTCTCTGTCAACCTTCAAATACACTGCCAAGCCAGTAAAAATGTAACCTCCTTGTAGCTTTTCTTAACTCATTCAGTTACATGTGGGAGCTTTTTACTTACATCTCAATAATTTGCCATATTTACCATCATTGAGACAATTTTGCTCTGTAACTGTTATAAGTAATATTATTTTGGAGAAATTTCCATGAGAATTATGAGGAAAGGATACATTTTGAAAATCTGAAAACATAGGCATTTGGTTACTGATGACGAATGTTTAAACTGGAAGCAAATTTAAAGTATTTTGTTGTGAGAACAGGTTAAATATATAAAGCCATAATACAATGTGAGGTAGGTGGAAGGATCACATGAGAAGCATATGTTCTTGTTGGGTTTCCTCTTGTTACTTTGACCTAAATCATATCATCTCACTCATTGTTCAGGTTCTTCCAGCTAGCGGGAAAAATATAGGTGTTCCATATTTCTGAATACACGAGATACGCATATTTGCTTTAAAAAACTTGATAGGAACAACTTAATAGGAACTGCATTTACTGGATAGGTAGTCATTTATAAAGTTTGTCACCCAGGTGAAACTTCAAGTTTCTTTTCTTCAATTGTTTAAAACGTAAGAAATTGTTAGACAAATATTCATTGTTTCACATCAAAAGTGACTTCTCACTCAGATATTCTTTTAATCAATTAATATGTGATAATTAATTCCTTTCAGATATATTATCCAAAACCCAGAATAAGAGTTTAAACTGAACTTTAGGGGGTTTTGATTTATAATAAAATAGATTTTGTTTTAAAAAGAAGATGCAAGTTAATCCACTTATTGTTTGCTTTAGAACTAAGTTTGCCTCATCTTAATTTTTCATTCTTTTATTTAAATTTTATATCTTATCATCTTGTGTTTGACTCTTTTGTCTTCAATATAAAGTAATAAATCAGTAAAGAAAATTGTGAAAATAAGTAAAAGTAGAGAAAGACATAAAAATAATTTGTAATAACATTAATCAATCAATACTTTTATATATCTAATGTATCAAATTATTCCTAGTTCTTTTTTCTACACACCCATTGCACAATTTGACACTTGACACTTCAAACTAGGTTCATACTTGGAAATGAAAACTTCAAATAGTATTTATTGGAGAATGATATAAACACAACTGTCAAAACCATAGAAAGTTGTCCTCTCTCTTTTCTTACTTCTTAAGTTATGAAGGTAAAATAAAATGCAATTAGAATAATCCACTAAGAGCTTTATTTGCCACCTGCCATTCTCTGAATGCCTGCTGATAAAAGTGAGTTTTTAACTTGCAGATTTTTCCTGATAGACTGGAATTAGGAAAGTTTCCCTCTAAAGTGAGTGCTCCAGCTGCCACATGGGGATAAATATAGAACCAATCAAATCAAAGTTTGGCAATATGGAAGTAAAAAATGCATTTGATCTATCCCAAAGATTTGTTATTTGCATAGAAATAAAATCATTAACTCATTTGTTTTTTAAATTTTCCAAAGCTTAATTATGGTTTATTTGATATTTGACCTGATTGTCTCTCACCTCCGCTAGAAAGGCAGATTTAACTGAGTTGTTCCTATGATTCTGGCTACTTATGGGTGGAACTGCTTGAAGCCATAAACCCAGGTTGCTATGGCACAGTGATGAATCACATTGCTTCCTGGTCTATACAGCTGGACAGCGTATGAGAGTCACATGATTTTAGCAGCCCTGGGCAGGGTCATGAAACCTCAGGTTGGAATAAGCAAAACTCTAATTCTTCCAGGAACTACAGTGTGTAAACTATAGCTTGTTTTTGAAAAATCTAAACAGTAATTCTTTTAGTTTTTCTAAGGGGGCAAAATTATCTCTACAGGAATGCTGACCCCAGTCCACCATTCTTTAAAAAGATGATGGGCATACAGAAACATTCTATCTGCATCAGAAAGCTCTGTGCTGTGAAGCTTTTTAAAATTAAGAAACCACCTCTAAAAGGCTAGTTTCATGAAAGTATACATGGCAATTATTTGTCATTACTCTTGACATTTCTACATATCATGACTAATGTCAAGGTTTCTATGGGGAAGATTTGCTGGGTTGAGTCCAGCCAAAGAATTTAAGTTCAAATGTTAAATTGGATACAGATTAGGTTAGTTTTCAGTGGGACTGGACCTAAGGACGCAAGGTGATGTGGGCACTCAGCTACCTTCCTGCTATCTCTCAGAAGTAGCTGCTGCTTCCTCACCAAGCTGAGTATTTCAGAAAGTAACCTTCCCCATACCTCCACCATGTGCATTCGTGTGTGTGTCTGTGTGTTCATATACCATCCTCCCCACTACTCTCTCCTAGATAAAGACAAATGAACATCAAGGAAATTTTTACTTTTATTTTTGGCATTGTTTCAAAACTTCTCAGTAAAAAAAATTGTCTGAATGAATGCATGATGTCACGTGTCAGTTATTTTTTAAACTACGTACCCAGGTGCCCCAAGAGAGGAGGTACTGGGTTGTCCTTGCTATTGCTGCAGTTTTCGTCCTGGCAAACATAGATCATTTGCTTCCTCCACTTAAGTTATATGAGTAAGTACTCCAAGTTCATGTTTTTAAAGAAAGCAGAGACAGACAAGTGAAGAAATAGAACTAGGGTTATGAAATGGGAGAGGAGAAAATAAATGGAAAAGAAAAGAATATATATATAGGGGTGTCTTCAGATCATCAGTAATCTCCCCAGGAGTCAACCCTGCTAAGAATATAATGCACCCTTCTACCAGGAAAGAAAACAACAAGATACTTTTCGATTCTGCAAGAGATGGCATGGGACCTTGAAAAGCACTCATTTCTAGTAGCATCTATCTTGAGATTTGAAACTTGCTTCATAAAGTTCAAGACCTAAAATTTTGTGTAGTTGATCGATAATTCACTTCACTTCAGAGAACCGCTCTGCAATAATGACCCAGGGATTCAGTCTTCTCTTCATGCAGGGATTTTTAATACATGGATCACATTTTATGAGCAATAACTCATTAATCTTTGCAATAACCATATTCAGTTAAACATTATTATCCCACATTATAGGTAAAGTGGTTGAAGGGAGTTTTTGACTTGCTGAAGGTCAAACTGAAATCAGAAGCAGGAGTGGGATGAGGTATGAATGTGATTCCCTGACTCCAAATCCTAACTCACAGTAATACATAGAAAAGGCCAACTTTTTTACTTTCATTTTTTTTGCCTCCCTCAAAACTTGCCCTTATTATGTAATTATAGCTAAAATGTCATCATGCCTTTTCAATAAACTGTTAATAAGGAAATCTCAACTAGAGGCTTCCTCTTCAATATTAAATATCACTGCAAAGTAAAATTGTGTTTTTCTAAATGGGTTTTCAGTTTTAAAATATCAGCTACAATAAATATGAGGCTTTATATTTAAGACATATGGAAATCATCTTAACTGTTGACTAGGTGCTTGGAAAATTTCTGTATAGAGAGACACCAGAAGAAATGTGAAGTATGACAGAGAAACAGTGGCAAAGAGTTAGGTAAAGAAAAGAAAAACAAGATATCCATGAGTTTCTTTCAAACCTTAAAAAAAAAAAAAAAGCTGTGCAAAAGTTTCTCTCACTGATGAAATGAGCTCTTTACATATAAATTATATTGTAATAACAGAGCTCCTGGGTGGAAAAGAGTTCCTTCTCCTGCTGACAAAAATTAAAATAATCACAGATGGCTAATGATCAAAAATACTGACTGACAGCTCTGAAGTATAAGTATTCTCGCTAAATGGAGAATATTCTCAGCGTTTCTCAAGCCAACACTTAAAGCTGGTTTAATAGCACCATAAAGCTTTTCCAACCACACATTCATATACAGGGAACGTCTATTTTATTTTGGAAACTACCATATAGACTCAGAGAGCTCCTTTAAAAAGTTAATGTAATTCTTTGTCTCTGTGATTACTTTCATAATTTGGGATAAAATGCAAGAATTCACTAGGGAAAGGGAGTCCATAATGCTTCCTTACATGGTATGAAAAACCTTTACAATTCAAGCATTGGGAATCCAGTCTCCTCTTTTAAGCTATAGGTGGGAATGGGGGGCGTGGGGAGGAGGAATCTCCCCAGCAGAAATAGCTAAGTCTTTATAAATATGTCAAGCAATGCCAATAATAATAACAACTAATAGTTATTGAGGACTTGCTTTGTGTCTAACATTCTTTTAAGCATGTTATTTATTTACTTCGTTTAATTTAAACAAATACCTCAATGAAATACATCACATTATTTACTCACTTTTCTTAGATGAGGAAACCAGAATTAGAAAAGTTTTAAAAAGTGACCAGGGTCACATTACAGCTGATGAGTAGTTGAACAGGGGCTCAAACTAGTCTCTAAGCCTGGTACTTAATTGCAACATTGCCAATGTATTTATTATATTAATAGGATATAAATTTAAGAGGAACCACACTGAGACCAACAACAAAATGTCCCGTTCTCTATCACTTTAAAAGGACTTGCAAAATCACTTGATTTTACAATCACCCAATAAAAAAAGTACAGTGTTCTTGTATCTAATAATGATTAAACTGTGACTTAAAATTTAATAGTATCCATTTATTTGTGAAATCAAAAGACGACTAACACATTAAGTGCCTGTAAAGTTCTTGTTTTGAGAGATTCAAATACATATAACACTCTTTCTGCCTTTTTAATGTTTACATACTATATGGAGACATACATGGTATATATGTATCATGCATCTATGCACATGGATGATTCATATAAGATGTGTGTGCCGGGGCTAAGGTACTGAGTGGAGAGAGTAATCCATGCTACCTGGTCAGTGTTTACCAAAGAAGGCACCACATATAGGTAAGAATAAAGTAAGGGCAGCACATATAGAAAAGGTTTTGAGGGATGGATGGAAATTTGCTAGAAGAGAAAGTTGAGAAAAGATGATCTTAGTGACCGAAGTAGTTCTGCACATGCTAAATATGCCTATTGAATTAATAATCCCATTTTCCATATCCATCTTGGTAAATTAGAATCATAGATGTACAAATTCCTTTAAAAATATAGTCACATTGTTAACAAAACAAATGTGGGATATCATAAGCAAGAATCCTTTTTAAAGTAATTTTTTCAAAGTCTTTGCAAATCAAATCATAAGAGTGGCAAGAGCAGAATTTTTGGAACAAAACCTGCTGTTCTTAGCACAGGATGAAAGAAATGCAAGTTAGTAACCATTTAAATGGCTGCTTTCTTATATCCGTGCCAGAATTGCTTATAATGTGCGATTTCTTCATTTGGATGTTACTTGTTTCAACTAAAACATTTCCAAGTCAACTCACTGTATTTCACAATACACTGAAATGAGTAAAAGTATTAAAAGCATGCCTGAGGCGACAGAAACTTTGAGGTTAATTTCCATTTCTTCAAGTATATTTGATGCATGATGTGACAAAGGAATCCTAATTAAGGTTGAAATCCTGAATACTAAATAAATTAGAAGTGCCACTACATTCATCTTTCGCGGTGATAATACTGCCACTTCTACTTCTCTTTAGCCTAGCCCTTGACTTTTTGGGAAACCTTTTCTTGGGTGTTTTCTTCCTCTATCACTTTTGCTGAGAGTAGATCATGAGTATCCTACCTAGTTTTATTCAAGCCCAAATCTACAAAGCCTGTCTCTCTTTGTTCTTTTTCTTCTCACTTACTCATCTTTATCAAAAGCAAACATTTCATTTTATATCTAATCTCAAAAATGGCCTCACCTCTCTTAGGGCACTTCCTATTTCTTCTCACATTATACTATCTACAGGCAAAATTATATGATCTCTAAGGATCTTTTAACCTTTTCTAAGAAATAAAACATAAAGCAGTTATAACAGTTTAAATAAACCTCTGCTATTTAATGATACCATTTCATAGTTACTATTATTATTCATTATTCGTATGAGTCAAAAAGTAAGGGTGCAAATTTGTTTCATCTCTCACTAGCTGAGGAACCTTGGGCAAGTTACTTAATATTTATATAACTCGAGTATCTTGATTTTGAACCTCCCTGTCAATCATGGAAGAAAACCCATTGGCTCATTATTTTAAATATTGTCCTCTGAGGGGCGCCTGGGTGGCTCAGTCATTAAGCATCTGCCTTGGGCTCAGGTCATGATCCCGGGGTCCTGGGATCGAGTCCCGCATCGGGCTCCCTGCTCGGCGGGAAGCCTGCCTCTCCCTCTCCCACTCCGCCTGCTTGTGTTCCCTCTCTCGCTGTGTGTCTCTCTGTCAAATAAATAAAATCTTTAAAGAAAAAAAAATACTGTCCTCTGAGATAATTTAGTCTAGAGCAATCAAAACTTATATTCACAAAAATGACCAGTGCATGGTTTATAGCACCTATATTCATAAACATAATGATCAAAAGCTGTCCTTCAAAAGGTGAATGGATTTACAAATGGTAACCCAACTGTATAATGGGGTACTACGCAACATGAAACAGGATGGGCTTTTCTCTTTAATTTGATTCATTTCAAACTAGTATAAATTAATTCTAAAATCTGATCCTTGATTTGGTTATTGGAGTATTTTCAGTTGTGTTTTGACAACTCGTCTACGCAAATCTTCTCTTACAAGTGTCAATCTTATGATATCTCGACAGAAATCAAGTATAACTGACCAAATTCAAGTTACAAATTGAGATGTCCTGTAACTGCAGAAGACCCTACATTTCAAGACTCACAGAGAATAAAAGGATATAACACATCTTAGTCACTTTTCTGATGTGGATTACATTTTGAAATAAAATTTTGATTTGGGGCATTCAATAAAAATGTTATAAAAACCAAAACCAAAAAGGTGAGATTGTCTTTATTTTCTTTTATTAATCAGTCTTTATCAATCTTTATCAATCAGGTCTTGATTTTGAAGTTATATGACCTTTATCAAATAAATTGGAAGGCTTTCCAGTTTTGCTCTTAAATAATTGCAGTAGTTTTGAAATTACCTATCCTTTAAATTAAAGAGACCTTAACTGGAAGTCCATCTGATCCTGGTGCCCTACACAAATTTGTACTGTGCTAATAGATCCATTCAGACTTTAATTTCTTGTTATGCCAATATTGACATTTTACATTTAAATGGAAAATCATACACTTATCTTGATTTTCAAATCGCCACAGGTTTGCTCACAATGTTCAAGCAGAATTGTTTCAACCTCCTCTGTATTAGATGTATTTGCTTTTATGTTCCAAAATTTTTGTTTTCCCTCTCTCTCCTTTTTTAAAAACCATCCTCAAGAAGTGTTTTTCTATTTTTGTAGTCCTTTCAAATAACCAGTGTTTGGATTTACTCTTTATTTCCATTTTATTTATTTACTTGGCAAACTCTTATATAGCATTTACTTCATGCTAAGAACCATTTAAGCACTTAACAAATATTGGTTGTTTAAATTCTTTATAATAATCTTATAAGATACTATTATGATCCTCAGTTTATTGGTAGAGAAACAGAGGAACTAGTTATTTTGGATTTATCTTTTAGTATAACACTTTCTTACTATTTCTATCAAGACCAATGTCTAAATGCTTTACAGGTTTTGAGATATTTCTTCTATTTGTACCTCTCCATACCACTAATTTCACTCCACTCTCTTCAGTGTCCATTTTCATTGCACTTGTTTACTATTTTTTAAATTCAACAATTATAGTATTTAGACACAGAATGATGGCTTTGTGTTTTCCTTAGTGCTTAAGATCACGCATTGTCTGTCCAAGTTTTCCTCTGTCTCCTCCAAAAGGCTTTTGTGTTGGCTGATCTTCTTCTCAGGCTACTGAGCTCCTTAGTTATATTGTTAAATGTTGCTGCTTTTAATGTCATTGTTAGCTTCTGCTAATTGGAAATATCTTTCATGTAATTATCTCTCAAATGATAGAAGGAGATGGATCCTCTATCCCTTTAGCAGCTGCCTCTATCTTCATTGATCCCTAGCCCATCCTAGCTGGAGAAAACATGCCAGGTCCGAATGTTCCTTCTACCATCCTAGTCTCAGGAATAGGGAGTTTCAACACACAAATTCAGCTCCTACTCAGTCTCTTGAGTTACTGGGAGCCTATACATTTTCATGCAGGGTCAGTATACATCCAAGGTGTAAATTGTGTGTGTGAGAGAGATGGAGGGCTGTCTGGATTTGGTGATCCTCAAGAATTTGAGCACCTAGCTCTTCTAGTACTATATTTAGAACCTTACATTGGAGACCTCTGTATCTTTAGACTTTCCTATAAAAGGCAAAAGCCTGGCAACCACCATCCCTACACCAGCAGTTTCTATCATGATCACACATGCCAGGTTGACCAGATCCCTCTAGTTCAAGAGTGGTGAACAATCAAATATGGGAGTATGGGAGATACATTTAGAAAAGGCTACCTTATTTCCAGAATCCTCTTTTTAATAAATCTTAAAAGAGAAGACACAGTTTTTTTTAAATATAATAAATTAATAATAAATAAATGAAATCTTTAAGAAATTATAATAATATGAATCCAGAATACAATAATATTAACAAAAACTGGAGCATGGCAAGACAGGTGGGAAGAAGTAGAGTACCAGTCTCCGTCTTTTACATAAGAGGGAATCAATAAATATGGAATCATCCATAATACTGATAATTAAAGAAATACAACATAGAGCATGTTTTTTCAAACATAAACCCTACTAGAATTAGAAAGAAGATGTAGACATTTAAATTTCTGTATAAAGTTTCAGAAACACATATCTTTCAGAAAACATTTATCAGTCATTAGCCCTTGGTATGGTACTACTACTTAACAGAAGTGTAACAATCATATTGACTCTACCAATAATGGGCAATTACTATGGATTTGACTTCTGCTTCTTTTTTTTTATTGTGTCCCTGCCAATACCGTCATCCCTGGACTTAACTCAATATCACATTAGCACAGAATTTTCACTTAGCATTGGCTATGATGAAGGAACATACTTTACAATAAGAGAAGAGAGAAAATGAAGTAGGAGGATATAGAAAGAGACACAGTAGCAAATTAGGTTTTACATAAGAATATAAACTTCCATCTTTTTAAAGCCAACAAGAGTTTGAGTTATAGCATTGAACCTATAACTTAAAAAAATCAGAGTATACACCTCTGTGGATTTTCATTTAATTAGATTATTTCGTATGGCAATTGTGTACATGGATATAAAGGTTTAAATGCTAAAAGTCAAAAACTGTTATACTACATATGTCAATCATACTGAAGTGCAGTCCAAGAAAAACAGGAAAAACAGCCCTTTTTATAATCTTCTCTGAGGGAGCAACGTAAGGGAGTCATGTGACCTTGACCTTCCTATGCACTTTGAATGAAGAATGAGGACTTGGCAGAAAAGAAGTCAATCTACAGGCAGGCCAGTTATCCGTGATTAGGAATGGAGCAAAAATTTTGAGGACAGTAATTAGCTGAGTTAATCGGAATGCCCATTTCAGGATTAAGGAAAGTACTAGCCCCATAGATTATGTGAAGAGAAGCAAAAATAGGAAAACTGACACATAAGAAGATTATTATGGAGACATGACAGGTAAGGGGAAAAATTCCCTTTTATTTAATTCTATAGGTGTTGGAACCCTAAAGTGAAGAGTCATAAAATTCTGAATTCTGAGAATTTCTTTGAATGCAGATGACCATCCACAGGATCCCTCTCTCTTATAGTTCTTATGCTTTGATACATCAGATCACCTTATCTAGTGTTAATAAATTTCCTCCATTATTTGAAGAAAATAAGTCTCTGTTTCTTCCAATTTAAATTAAAACAGAAAAATAAAAAGCAACAAAGCAGCATAAAATTCAAAATTAAAATATGTAACAGAGTAAGGGTAAAACCTATGAAATGTACCAATAAATCTAAATAGATATAACCACTTGAATCAAATGCAAAAGCAATATTTCAGCAAAAATCAAAAATCCAAGCTGAGAATCTTCACATAATAGTAATGACAGTTATTGGCTAAGCTGAAATGTGGATCAAGAGGATATTTTATTTTTTTATTTTTTTTGTTTTTAAAGATTTTATTTATTTATTTGACAGAGAGAGGGATAGAAAACAAGCAGGGGGGACAGCAGGCAGAGGGAGAGGGAGAAGCAGGCTCCCCAGGAAGCAGGGAGCCTGATGCCAGGCTAGATCCCAGGACCCCAGGATCATGACCTGAGCTGAAGGCAAACACTTAACTGACTGAGCCACCCAGGCACCACGCCAAGAGGATATTTTAAAATTCATCTTCCAATAATGCAGTGTAGCCATATCTGCATTGAGAGACAGATAGTAGTAGCCAGAGAATCTGGCATGAGGGTGTAATGAATTGGCAATACCTTTTCTTTCTTTTCTTTCTCTTCTTTCTTTTCTTTCTTTCTTTCTCTTTCTTTTAGCAAACTGGACTTTCTAAATGCCTAAGAAGCAGAACTGCACAGGAGAAGGTTATGCAAAACAGTAACTACTGCCTCATATCACAAAGCAGACTTCCTGTGCACAGTGTTGCTAGGTACACTAAACAGTAATTAGTTCTTTTTGAGCACTGCTCACACATACAGAAAGTCATCATCATGAGAATATTCTTAAAACACACAAAGAAGAAGTAATGGTAAGTTTTAATTCAAAGAAAAATGAAACGTTTCTCAATTACTGCTGATCAAATTCCAAAACTCATTTCACATTTTTCTTTCCTCTCTCTCCCATCTCTCTCTCTTTGTGTGGAGTCAGTAAATAAAGGATTAACATGAGAAAACCTTTTCAAATAACCCATTATTTAGTTTTGACTCTTGCTAGGAGAGAGGGGGAAAGGGAGAAAGAGGGAAAGTGGCAAAGTGGGAGAGGGAGAATGCCTGACTACCTCCACAGGATGGATGAAATACTCAAGAGAATTCCGGGCCTTCTGCATCCTGAAAGGACTAAGGAAGGGCCTAGTAGTCTCTAAAGTTAAGGACTGTCACACCTTTGATCAGTTTCAGGGTTTTTGCATGAAATACCACTTTCACATTTGATTTGGAAAAGAATATTGAACTCTGTGTAAATATGAAACCTTTGAGACTGTACCATCTGGAGCTAATATTTGAAGTGATTTACACATAAAACAGAAAAAGAATCCACATGAAATTATGTTTTAAAATTTTTTAACGGATTAACAGAATGTGTTTACTGACTCCAAATTGTACCCAGGTTGTTAATTAAAATATATTCCTTTAGGGGTGCCTGGGTGGCTCAGTCATTAAGGGTCTGCCTTTGGCTCAGGTCATGATCCCGGAGTCCTGAGATCAAGCCCCTCATTGGGGTCCCTGCTCCACGGGAAGCCTGCTTCTCCCTCTCCCACTCCCCCTGCTTGTGTTCCCTCTCTTGCTGTGTCTCTCTCTGTCAAATAAATAAATAAAAAATCTTAAAAAAAAATAAAATATATTCCTTTAGGGGCGCCTGGGTGACTCAGTTGGTTAAGCATCCAACTCTTGATTTTGGCTCAGGTCATGATCTCAAGGTCGTGAGATCAAGCCCTGTGTTGGCTCCATGCTCAGCTCAGAGTCTGCTTAAGATTCTTTCTCTCCCTCTTGCTCAGCTCCTCCCCCGGCTCTCTCATTCTCTCTTTCTCTCAAATAAACAAAAATATCTTTAAAAATAAATGAATAAATAGTATATATTCCTTACATTCTTAGTTGTTGCAATGATTATTAAACAAAAGTAACTCAGAATTTCAAGTATGGGATATCACTTGACTTTTGCTTTTTGGCATTAATGATCATTTGACTATTTTCTACTCTAAGTTTTCCCTCTCCCCATTCTATATATGTCTTCTACTAAATGACATACATGTGCTAGGATTTGGGAAGCCAGTAGTAAGTGTTTCTAGACAATGGTCTGTACCTTTTGGGGATAAGAAATTAGCTAATAAAATAGTTATTAACCAATTATTCCCACAATTGTATAAAACATATGCTCAGAAACAGTGGTACATAGTGCTATAATAACAAATGTTAGAGGAAATTGACTTACTGAGAAGTCACCAGAGACTTTCCAAAATTGGTGATTATTATGCTAAAATTACTGTCTAGATCTTATTATTCCTATATCTTTCCACAGAAAGTGTATCAGAGCCAGGTCAAGTCTTATACCAGATGTTGCCACTGTTGTTATAAAACACTAAAACCATATGAATGAAGACATGTCAGCTGTATCCGGAGCCATGGGTCAGCTTCAAAGTGTGGGACTTTCCCATTGCTTATTTTTATAAGAAGAATTTCAATAAAGACTAATTACTGATGTCATATTTGTTCATCAGAATTATATGATGATTGAGTGAACAGTACCATTTTAGTGATTTGGAAAATTCTGTATGCTGTTCTGACAGTTCACTCTTATTCTTCATGTGGAAACTTACAGAAGAAGAATGCTATGTGATTTCCCAATCCAGGAAGTATTTAAGTTGCTGATGAATCACTTTAATTTTTCCACTTGATTCCTACTAAATCATGGGAGTTCAGACATAGAAGATCCTGTTTAGTGTATAAACTGCATGGCTGCCCTGTCCCCAACATCCCTTACACACATGCATAAGCAAATGTACGCATAAGGTCTTGTCTTTTGCCCCAGTATGTGCCCAGATACATCAAGGCAATTTAAAGGAGTTTCCAGCTGGATTTCCAGAACTCTAGTATACTTCCAGGTAGTCGAGAGGCTCAAAAAAACATAAGGAACTCCATTTTTGTTTAATCTCTTTTCTGCCTTCTCCCATATTTGTTTATTCATAAGGTTGGTGCCCTATGTTGTTTGAGTGCTCTTCCAGGGGTGATTGGAGCCTTATATTCTTTCCTTCTGTTGCTGATAGAAAGGTAGTTTTTCTGACTCACAATAACAATCAAGAGTTCCTAGGATCCCCCTAATTGAATCAAGTCAGATGCCAATGACTCTCCTGGGGAATGGACATGTTGATTGGTTTCAGGTATCAAGCCCACCTCCAGAAATGTAGTGGCTGCTTGATGAAGATGAAGACTTGAAGGGAAATGTGGGTGCTGTTAGAAAAATAAAAGGGTAGAACGGATTGCAGAGGGAGGCATCTACAACATCCATTTTACCACAGAAATGGGCTTCCGTCAGGATCAAAGAAAGGGAAGTACTCAAATAGTTTATCATGAAATTTTCTTCTAGCAAATTCCTAGGATACCTAACTTCCCCACACAATGGGGAACCCAAATTGACAGTTACATCTACTGCCAATATATATATATTGATATATATATTAAACCCTTGTCTGCCAATTCCTTGTAGTACTCAATGCCAGGTATGTTCACTTTTAACATTTTACATTCATAGATTTTAAATTATTTGCTTGTTAATTACTGGATCAACAATGCCATCACATACTCAAAACATCCAATTAGAGAGTCACTGGCAATTTTGAATGGGGAAATGTCCAGCCAGTTTTTCAGTAGCTATAAAATGGGATTTATAAAATACCCAAAGTTATTATTTTGGGGGAATTGAAGAATGCATTCTTCACTTGGCAGACAGGTATCTGTCCATTACAGTGTTGCATTTGCAAAGAGTAGATCTGTGAATGGCTGTGCAATATAACAAAGTAGAAATTCCAAGGAAGTACAGGATAGCTTACAAGTCATGCCTTGACTATACCTAACAGAATTCTTATGGCAAAAGTATCATTTTGGTTAAGACTAGTAAACCTTGTTTCTAGGGAAAAGGAGTTAAATTTATCTTCTATAAATGGCATATGAGAATGCAGGAAAATTATCACCCATAATCCCAGATGGAGCAGAAATCTTAAATAGCAATCTCTCCTATAAGCAATGAACAAGTAGACACCATCAAACTATGTAACTGAGTTGACTGATGCTCAAAGCGGTAAAGCAACTTGGTGGATATCTTATGGATTATAAATGACAGATGGTGTACAACAGAACAAGGACCAGAACTCAGGATGAAGCTGACTTTGGGAGGGAGCAGACCAAAGAGTCAGAAAGAAACTGAGCTAGTTCAACCTGGCTCAAAACTCCATGCTCATGTTAACACATCATGCACATAAATGTTTTGCTCATTTATCAGTTAGCTCAACAAAATAGGGCTTTTAAAAAATGTGTCTACAATTGTATCCTCTAGAGGTAATCAGCAGCATATTAACCTTAACCATAATGACACATTATCACTATTTTGTTTCAGTTGGCTAATTTGCAAAACAATAGTGAAGATCCTACCCAACATGTAAGAATTTATTCCTCAGTTATTGGCACTGAATAACTACAGTGACCCTCAGTGGAAATATCAGGGACTTGGGAAGGAACCGCAGTATGACGAGAAAGAAGTTAGAGAATTATAGATCTCATGAAGAAATCAGGGTTAAAAACAACATGGATCAACCCTTAGGCATAAACTGATAGCAATCAGAACCAGACTTGGAGCTTAGGTTAAGGTCAGTTTGATTTCCTCCAATGTGTTTTCTACTTTGCTAAATATAAGAGGGAATGAGTTATATATTGAGAGGTTTGGCTCATGAACATAGTTGCTAGTAGGTCTTCTGGTAGCTATAGGGAAACTGATGCTCTATTAGATAGGATATAAATCCTCCAATGATTACTTTATTCATCCAAATAATTAGTTGAAAATTTTCTTTCAAGTTCAATCAAAAAAAAAAAGTTATTTAGATTTCCAGATCATATCTTTTAAATTTTTTGTTGTTGTTGGCTCCGAATAAAAGCAAGGCTCTAAAGCCATGGGCTTCAAAAAGCAAAGATCTATCTTGTCTTGTAACTAATTGAAAGCCAACAGTCTTTATGGCATGCTTTTCTCCAGACTCAAGGAACTTAAAAAAAAAAAAAATCAACAAAAATAGCAGGCTCAGCCTAAGGCCCAACACCTATTTTGTCTTTAGAGTGCCACTAAAAATGGATCGGGTGGATTTAGTTTCTTTCCCAGTAATTTTCTCTGATTTACTCAGAAGGTATGCACTATTAGAATGGTGACTCTATGTCCTCATGTTCCATTACATACCAGAGAAAAGTTTGGAAATTCATTCAAACATGCTACTTTCAAAGAGGATAGTTACGTACATTGTATTGAGGATAAAGACGAAAAACAGAAGACATACACAGTCATGGAAACTTTGATGACAACAGAATGAAACATGGAAATCACAGCTAATCAAGACATCTTGAAAGATTCTAGCAGAGCAATAGATATATATATTGGACTATAACATTTTTACATTGCTGGTAGGCCCTTTCTCTACTGTTCCCTTGCTTACACTCCTCTAGGCAAACGATTTCCTTGGTGTAACTCTAACATGCAAAATATTCCTGTAGTAAGGACTTTACACTAGCTATTCCTCTGCTTGGAATGCTCTTCCTTCATATATTCACTTTCAACTCTCTTATGTCTTTCAAGTATTTGTTCAAATATTGTTTCAGTGAGGCTGACCCCAATCATCTATTTAATACCGTATCCTGCCTTCTCTTCCTGCCCACTTCCCAGATATGTTCAAATCCTCTCAAACTGTTTCATCTTTTCTTGATTCCATAGCACTTCCCTAGAATCATCTAACTTAATATAATTTATATATTTATTATGTTTACTGTTATTTTCTATCTGTTCCTGCTAGAGTGTAATCTCCATCAGGGCAAATATCTTTAAATGTTCTCTTTGTTGATGGATGCCAAGTGCCTACAACAACGTGGTACACAGAGGGCATTCAATATTTGTGAAAACAATGAAAGATTTCAGTAATATGATAGGAAAGAGTGTAAGCTGTCTGGAAGCAGGAGCATTATTTTACTCAGCGTTACATACCTGGTGCCTATTTTAGTGACTGAAAAATAGTAGATGCTCAAGTAGTTTGTTGAATTAACAAATAAAGTAATAGGTGAATATGTTTTTTAGCAGAGATACAAATGAATTATGTGTGATCAAAGAGAAAATAAGAAATGATTCACCATGTAGACTTGGGAAATATGCTATGAAACAGTAAATATTCAATCTGAGTTTTAAAGTAGCAATATGAGAAACTACTCAAAGAACTTATCATGAATCCTAAGATTCATGAATTCTGAAAATATGAAGAAAAAGGCAATATTGAAGTAAAAGGAAAACTAAAACACCCCATTTAAATCTTCAAAAAAATGTGAAGTATAATGGGACCTCTCTAAGGAAAAATCTTATGGAACATAAAACTAGGTAGACTTAAGACTGCATTTAAAGAGATATATTCCTGAAATATTAAGACTACATTAAAAAGTTTCTTGTATAGAAAAGCAATACTAATTTACTTCTCCACAAAGGTGATATTTCCAATGATTCACGATTTTTCCCCTAAAATTTATAAAGGGTCCACCAAGGCTTTGAGCTTACTATTAAATAAAAATGTGAAACTGAAATATTGTATATAAAAATCTTAAATTAAAACACTCACCTTTCGAGGTCTGGATTGCTCCTATACAAAATTCCTAATCCTTCAATTTTGGTATGTAAATTTCCATTAACACTGAAATGTAAAAAAAAAAAAAAAAGGCATAATCAGTGAGAGTTCTGTGTACTTTCTGAGAAACTGAGTCTATGCAGTAACACTTGGTCATCCCCAACCCCAAGAAACCCTGGTAATAATATCTACATCCTCTTTTTCAAATGAAATGTTTTGAGATATACACAAGTCACATCAAAAATATTTACCAAATCTCCCCTTTCTTCTCCCCATGCTACTTACTGTCATAGCTGCAAGCCACTGTTATCTATGCCTAGAGGCCTGCATGGACCCACACTGTCAGCTTGTGGTTGTGATTCAGTGAATTCCTTTTCATTTCCACAAGTTGACAACAGATATTTTTCCAAGCATACACCCAATCATCTTAGTCTGTAGAACCCATCAATGCTTTGCCAAAAGCCTCAGAATACATTTGATAGTAACCAACATGGCATCAGAGGTGACACTCAAATATCTAATATCATCTTTAAACCCTTCACTCAGCATATCATCTTTTATTTAATATAATCACATCACTTACTCATTTGTAATTTTCTGTTTACTGCTTTGCCTCACTAACTATATAACCCTGTTGAGGAGAAGCATGTTTCTTATTCTGGAATATGACTAAATACTTAGTGCCTATTATGTATAAGTAGATGAGAGAATTAACTGACTTGAAAGGAAAATTTGTCAATTTCTTCTCAGTGTTTTTTATTCTATATAATGAAAGGGAGCGAAATATTCCACCACAAAATGTGCCACTGTGACATGTGGATTATTTTGAGTTAAAGACAATCAAGACTCAGCTGACTCAAAAAGTTTTTTACTTCTCCCTTAACTGCCTAGAGGAACTTAGAATGGGGGCCTCTACCAGGAAGAGAGCTATTACCAGAGATAATTTTTCATCTGAGACTTACCTGCAGGGTAGAGCAAACATTTGTTTACCAAACATTCACTATTCTCATCTTCCCTAGAATTGTCTTCTTTGAATCTCAGGTCCCTACCCCTTTCATTAGCTTGGAGGGTATGTGTTTCAATTGCCTGTCTGCCTTTGGGTCTCATATTTTCATGAGGCTCCTGTATGTAAGAAATTAAATTGTTTTCTCCTGTTAATTTGCCTGATGTCAATTTAATTAGATCAGACAAGGAACATAGAAGGAAAGATGGGCAAATTTTTCCTCCCCTACAATAACTTCTACAGAATGAGAAGATGCAAAAAATAAAAGTAAAAGGTGAAAGGTAAAAATTATCTCATGTCCATACAAATTATAGCACATTTGTAAAATTCTGAATAAAATTGGAATTGCTCTTTCTAGTGTCAAGAATGTTATTTGTTTTTACATTTGAGTATTAATAAATGAGATACAGAAGTTATAATTTTGGAGGTGTACATTGCCCATTGTGCAAACCAAATAAACACAAAATGAAAAAAACATTATCCAAAAGTATATCCTGGGTCTTTTTATCACATTGTATTTGTTTCTTTTTTAATTGAGGTTTAATTTACATACAATAAAATATGGAGATTTTAAATATACAGATCAGGGAGTTTTGACAAATGACTATATCCTTATGATTAAAATACAGAAAATTTCCGCCATCCTGGGAAATTTCCTTGTGTTCCTTTCCCATGAGTAGCCCCACTCTCATTCTCACCTTCAGGCAAAGAAAGTTCTGATTTCTATAATTCAGCTTAATTTGTCTGTTCTAGAAGTTCACATAAATTATAGAATATGTATGTTTCTGGACTATTTGCACGTGTTCTTTCATGAAACAAATAATTTTGACATTCATTCATGCTGTTGCATATGTCAATAGTTCATTTCTTTTTATTGTTGATTATCACTCCATTGTTTATTCATACACCTATTTATGGAGATACAGGTTGTTTCCAGTTTTAACTATTAGGAATAAAACTGCTGTGAAAAATGGTGTACATGTGTTTATGTGAACCTATGTTTGCTCTTCCTCTTGGGTAAAAACCAAAGAGTTGAATTGTTGAGTTGTAAGGTAGATATATATTTCACTATATAAGAAAGAAAGTGCCCTTTCTTCCAACCCTTTCTGTTTCTCTCTCAGCAGAAATATATATGAGAGTTCTAGTTTCTCTACATCCTCATCAACACTTTATAATGTCATTTTTTTTGTTTGTTTCTTAAGTTTTCCCATGAACAAAGTGTTCTCCGATTGTGCTTTTAATTCACATTTCTGTGGTATGGTTGACTGATATTGTTGAGCATTTTTGATACATTTATTGTCCATTTCTATACCCTTTCTTCAAGTCCTCTGCCCATTTTTTATTGAGTGGTTTATTACTGTTGTTGTTATTATCATTAATAGTACAGTATTTATATGTTCTAGATAAGTTTTTTTGTCAAATACATGTATCACTTTCTAATTTTCTTAAATACAACATTCCCTTTTAGTTTTCTTAAATATGACCACTGAAGAGTAGATTTTTTTCATATAAAGTACCTGACTCTTATATGTGGAATTCTCAGAACTTCCAAGCAAATAGTGGGATTGTTTACAAGATACACTTTATTTTGTTTCTTGGACCAAAGTATGACATAGATCTTCAATTTTTCTATGCCATGCATTATTACCATTATACCCTCAATTTTAGTTAGACTTATTATAATTACATATCTCCATAGATTTTATGAGAAAAAATAACTGAATTGTACAAAAAGCTAAAAACAACTTCAAGGAATCCATTACAATTTGGGGTTTTCAAAGTTAGATGACCTATAAAAGTCAACAAATATTGCATTAAAATTATATCTAACTGCTTCACTTTGTTTATATAATTTCTTGATATATACCTGAAACTAATGTAACCTTTTATGTCAACTAAACTCAAATTAAAAAAAAAAGTCACAAGGAAGAGAAAATACATTTATAGTACTGCACTGTAAAAAAATCACATATAAATGGAACCATGCAATTCAAACCTGTGTTATTCAAGGGTCTACTGTAATGAAATACATATGCTAACAAACGTCATTTCAATTAAATAAGAGAAGAAAGGATTATTCTAGAGGTTAAAAAATTATAATCTTGATAAAAGATTATAAATATAGATTATCCTCAACCTGGTTTTTATACTTTGCTTACAGTATTAATGACTATCAAAAAAATAATTTCATGTAAAAATGGTAAATGACCTGAGTATATTCATGTACCAAATAAATTTTGAAGTGGGTAATTTTAGATAGAGTCCATTTTTCAGGTAAGTAACTAGAGAAAGAACACAGTTAAGCCATGCTTTATTCCTGGCACTCCATTAACTAGCTACATGGCCATGGGAGTCTTATAGCCTTCCATGATTCTTAATGCTGTCAACTATAAAATGAAGGCAGAGATCCTCCTAGGATATAAAAGGATACTAGGATATTAGGATAATCTTGGTAGTCACATTTTGTAGAAAACTAGCTATTTTCTATGTTCTATATCTAGATGCATTTCCGTATGTATTTCTGATATGTAAAGGGCATGTTTAGATCAGTCTTAATATCTTTCACAGAGAATTATTAAAAATCCAAATGTGTTTTCTAAATGGACCATTCCTTTGAATACTAAGAGTTGGAAAATGAATACTATAACTGAAACTAACCCCTGGACTATGATTACACTCTAAAACAAATAGGCTTATGAAATTAAAATATGGTTTTTGATGAAAACAAAGTAAAAAAATGTACCCATAAAGCAATGTTTTAGAAAAGTAGACATATGTATAACTCATAGTGATTATACACATGCTCCCTTGCCACAGACAGCTGCCTAAGATACACTTCAATATACGATATAACAAATATTCATGCAAGAATACTTTGGGGAAAGAGAATATTTATGCCAATTCTTGAGTTTTCAGTCATTTGTTGATAATTACGGGAAATATGTGAGAGTTACTGTATTCTCTTTTTCATACTTAAGTAGATATCCTCTAGGATTACCGTGAAGGACTCTTCTCTTCTTTGAAATTTGTTCACTTAGGCAGCTCAAGAAAGGAAGAACTCAAAAGCGGAGTACACATACTTGAAATCAAAGGTGAGAGGAATCAAGAGAAATGTTTGCGGGAAGACTTATCAGGTCAAATCTATATTATTTAATAGAGAAACAATAAAATTCCATAACATAATAAAACATATTAAGATTGCCTGCATATCCCTTATAATTTTCATGTCTTACCAGGCCTTGAAGTGCTTTTATTAGGGCATTTTCTTAGTATTACCCCTTTCTTCTCTGGCAATCAACACAAACTTGGTGTATGACTTCAATATAGAACAGTCAGGGTGGGGAAGATCTTCATTTGAAAAGAATTAGAGTAAAGGTGGAAGATATTTTAGGACTAGAAGCTAGAAGTTTCTGAAAATAGGAACTCTTTATATAAAAATGAGAGTTATAAAAGAGGTAAAATATACTATCAATGGAAGGAGGATAAGGACTTTGAAAACTATTAAATGGAAAGTTCTTTCTTTGAGATAGTCCGACATTGTTGACAAACCACAATAGTAATAATTAATTTTATGGTTATTTATGCAATCCATCTGAAAAGGAATTAGTTCATTTTATTAAAGACTTTAAAACACTTTTAAAATTTAATCATTCTTGCTTTCCATGTTGATATATGCTAAAGACATTCCTTATATATTACTGACTACAGGCTTTCCATGAAGTAAGGATATGGAGTGAGTTTCAATATCCATATCCAGTTTGTCTGTACTGAAGAGTAGGTGGTAATTTGTAAAGTCAACTTTTATAGATTCTAGGTTCTAACCCCTCCTTGGCCCAATTGCTGACTTCATGAAGCAGAGTCTTTAATCATTTTCAAAGTATAGCATGTGATTCAGAGTCTTCACCAAGTTCTGTGCATATATGGCCTTGTTTTATTCAGTGACATAACTCAAAATATTGGCTCTGGCTCTCTAGTTCACCAGTTTTCTTCCACTCTAAAGCTGACTGCTATCTGTTTGTACTCTCTCTGCCAACATAAGCATTGATCTGCAGAGTGGCAGTAGGAGAATAGTTAAATGCCTTTTGGTCAAACAAAGCCTTTACCTCTATCTTACTGCCCCTGTAGCACTTTATTCATACCATATATCATACTTAATTTCAAAATATTATAGTCTATTGCTTTTGGACATATATTCCTTTTTCTCTAGAATGTGGAGTTCTCAGGACAAAGACTATGTCTTGTTAATATTGGTATCATGCTGCTTGGAATGCAGGAACACCTGAATAATTACATGTTATATTAAATGAATACATGAATAAATATATAGTTCTCTAGCCCAAGGAAACCAGAATGAATATGTACTGCTTAAAAATCTTACTGGTTTATAAAATGAGCAAAGATTTCTCTTGAGGCCATTACTGATAACTATGAAGGATAACAGATGAGGGTAAAATGTTTAAGTCCCTCGATCTCCTCTATTTTGTACTTACACCCCTTATGAAAAAGTATAATGCCCTTGTGGGTCATGATTCATCTTTGAAAACCCAGAAATTAGAAATAAGATACATCTTATTTTCTGAAGACTACACAAATACACTGAGTATTCTACACATATGTTGGTAGGAGATGGACCAGTGTCATTGGTAGAGCAAGGAGGAAGAAGAGTTCAGAAAGAAATAGAATTAAGTAGATCAAGGAGAGCACTGAATAAGCAGTTGTGATCTGTGATGGGAAGGGGTGGACACAGGTGTCCCCATCTGCCTTGTCAGCTCGTTTCTTGTCTCCACCAGTCACAGCTTGGGGGTGGGACTTAGGGAAAGGAAGGTATACTTCCATCCTATAAATATGTTTCAATAATGAAAAAGAGTCAGGAAGAAAAGGAAAGAATATGGAATTTTAAATGAGGTAGGTTGAAAAGGAAGACTTTCTTTCTTTCTTTCTTTCTTTCTTTCTTTCTTTCTTTCTTTCTTTCTTTCTTTCTTTCTTTCTTTCTTTCTTTCTTTCTCCTCTTGTTTCCTCCCTTCTATCCATCTGTCAATGTATCTTTCTCTTCTGTCATAAAGAATATTCTATTTTTTTAAATTCAACATAATTTATTCATATTACATAATTTAAAGAAGGATGCAGGGAAACATCAAATGCTAAATCTGTCCATTTACTTTAAAATAAACTTCAGACCATCAACATTTAAGATTAGGTTAGGTATTGTTATATAGAAAAAAAAGAGGCTCACTGTGTTAACTGATTATTTGAAACATTTCCCTAAATGACAAATGGTGGGAACATGGCATGGAATCAAATTTCTAAGGATAGCTTTTCAGCTAATGATTTGTTTGAAAACCCTAAATTGATGGTCAACTCAAAATAAAAAAATAGACCCCAGTTTATACCACCACTGGCTTGTCCTCCCTTCATTCAGTAAATGATGGCCTAGGTTTGAATAATTGATCTATATTGATTTACAATAAAATAGCAACATGTCCCAACATCATAAAAGATTTATATTTTTATTCAGTGTTTATGTTGATATCTTAAGTAGCAAGCACATCGCACTTCCCTATGTAGTGACAAGACCAAATGCTCTTTGGCAGAGCTTCAGTATAAAAATTAGAAGGTGTTGATTTCATTACCACTCTGGCAATACATTTGAAAGAGTGTTAATGACTATTAATGGCCTAGTCCTCAGCCAGAAGAATGCCTGAAGTCAGTGAAAGTGGCGTTTTATCTGCTCTTAAATATTAAAAACAGAGAGCCTCCTACAGTTGCATTTGTAAGTGCCTTTCCTGCTCTACAAATAATCACATCCCCCACTTAACAGAGATTTTAAATATGTTTAAATTCAAGGCAAACCCAATTTCTCCACTCTGGAGGTTTTGCCCCCTTCCTTTTCTTTATAACAACTAGCATATTTGGCTCTTGTCAAAAAAGTAGTTGAAGGTGAATGAGAACAAAATTATTTTTAAAAGGACCTTTAGTATCTTTTCAACTTTGGAATATAGAAGAAACTTCATTGTTTTAGATTTAACAAAGAAAGAGTTACTTATTTCCTGTTCTTGTTTATTTTTGGAGACAGAGATGCATCCAAACAATCTTATGATGGAATGCACTATGAATCAATCCATGTTTATGAAGCCCACATGTTTTCAGGACTTTTTTTTTTCCCCTTAAACAAGTTTGGATTTTTTGTTTTGGGGGGGGTGTTTTTTGTTGTTGTTTTTTGTTTTGCGTTGTTTTGTTTTGTTGGTCCCTAGAGGGTCCTAAATCAACAAGTTATTAGATGAGAAATGGAAACTCTGTCGCAGAAAACACAACTGCAGCTAGACAACAGAAAACAGATGCCAATTATCTGCCAATGCTGCTGGAAAACAAAACATTTTATGACATTTACTTTGCCTTAGCAGAACTGCTGCTGATGCCAAAGAAATATAAAGTGGTCAAATTACCAGCAGCCGGTTTTGAAATGTGGGGTATTATGATTTGGAATCTTGCTCTGCAATTGGCCATTCTATGACCTACATATTTCTCTAAACATTAATTCTATAGGCAACTTGATATTTTAACAGATATATAAAAAGAATATGTATAACTGACATGTATAATTAAATATCTTATATATTTAAATATTTTATCCCATTGCCTTCTAATTCTGCTAGTCCTTTATATAGGTATATAAATAATTTTTGATGTTTGCTACTTGAAAGTGATTTCCTTGACACATATTTTTATTTCACGTGACAAAAGCTTCAAATTAAACATCTTTCTTGCATTGAATCCAGCTGAATTATTCATTGTGAATGTGATGTCACAAGCAATGTTTGAGTATTTTTTCTCCAGTAGTTAACAGAGACTTAATTTAGTCACAAGCAATATCCATCTAGCGACACAAGAATATAAATTTTGCATGAATATTTTTAAATGAAATGTCTTACTTTTGAGACACATTTCTGAAGAAGTATCTTGGACCAACTTCACTGAAAGGAGCAGTTACATCAAATAAATTTCTACTTTTATGAGCATGACACTGCACTGTGCTAAAGATCTGGATTTGCAAATAAAGCCTTTTGGAAAATCTTACATAATAAAAAAGTACCTAGCTCTCCCTCTCCTTCTCTTCTTAGTGATTTGAGCTATCTTTCAGGGTGTGAAGAAAAGCAATTAATGCATTTTTCTTCAGAGTATAGAGTTACCACAAGCAATGGTGTTATAAAATCTGTCATAAGTGTCTACATTCCCTCAAGAAGTGTCCTGAGTGACTAAGAGGTGAACTAAATTAGGGATAGCACTTTTATCACTGTGTATATGTTGAAAATGTAAGCTGAAAAATGATGATCAAAGTAATTTAAGGAATATCATGCTTCTCAGTTTTTAATATGCACATGAATCACCAGGGATTTTGTCGAATGCAGATTATGATTCAATAGTTTTGCCAAGGGGTCTGCAATTCTGCATTTCTGCAAGTTCCCATGATATTTTCAAAGCAGCTGGTCCGTGGACTGCCCTTGTAGAAGTAAGAGTGAAGATGACCTGACATGGGGCCATTCTTCTTTGCACACAGTTTTCTGAAGTATCCACAGTCAATCTCAATTTCAAGGAGATTGACTAACGTCTAGTCAGGACTCAGAAAACCCAGGTTCAGCCCATCTCATGACTAATGATTGTTCTCAACTTTCTGGTTCCAGGGTAATGTATGGATGCTGAATGGAACTGTCTAGGACATGCACCTTCTCCTTGTTAGATTCAACAATACTAAGACCTTCTATGGACTGCATGTGTGAGCACATGCTTAATGCACTTTTGGAGAGAGAGAGAGGGAAAATTTAAGCTAGAGACAGATGAATACAATATGTCCTGATTAGCAAAAAAGGGAAAATATAATTGCATCCTGAGGTATGACCCAAAGAAGCAGTGCATCCAGTTCCCATTAGCATGTCTTTCTAACTTAGACACCAATCACACTGAACATCTGTATAACCATCATAGCAAAGGAAAAGGAAATTTAGTCTCATTTATTTTTACTCCCATCCTCCTCAGCAACAGAATCTATATATGACCATGGATTCTAGATAGTATTTTAACAACCCTGATGCGCATTCCTTTGACTTACATCTAGCCAAGGTAATGGTAAGCCCAGCTCCCTTTATTTCATTCTATCCTCAGTCAGAAGAAAGCTTTTTATTACATCAAAACTACAGGGGACCATCCCACAAACTATGAGTATCCTAGATTACATTCTCTGAACCCCTACTCCCACTCTATCATATTTTCCAAACACTGAAGAAAAATTGATGGCTGCTTCCTCAGTAGACAGGTATTTGTGCAGATTGTCTATATGACTAGGGAGTAGCTGGTAGGATTTCAAAACCATTTAAGGGGGAAAAAACATTTAGTACCTTTCGAAAGATTTTGGGACTGACGGCCATATTGGATGAATGGATTCTGAACCACATCACACTCCTCCCACTCCACCTCCAGTCCCCAAGTACTACTGATCATTCCACAGATATATTTCTCTGGCTCTTATTTATTTGTGCTCAGCCTGACTTCATGACCACATGCCTAGAGTGTTGCAATTGTCTTATAACTGGTCCACTTGTCTCGTGTTTTTATAAATTTAAAGAACAGCATCTCATCCATCCCTTCATATTGTTTTCTTCTTAATAATTACCTTAATTGGCTCCATTTAGCTACAGGAATAAGTCTGAATTCCACACCTTGTTGTGCAAAGTTGTCCACAAAATATATTTTGAACTTCCAAAAAGGTGGCCTCTACCATGTCCCAAACAATCGATGCTTATTATCCTGAGTGCTTAGATTTTACTGACTTTCCAACCATTTATCTATAACCTAAACAACGGTCCATTAATTCTTCCTGGAAGCCTCCTATGACCATTCCAGTCCTTACGAATTCCTTCCACAGCTGTTGTTACTACTCATTTTGTTACTTGTTCATATACTACCTGTGGTTTTTTTTCCTATTGCTATTACTTGCTTTTATTTTTTTGTTTTTTTGTTTTTTTTATTATGTTATGTTAATCACCATACATTACATCATTAGTTTTTTTTATATTAAGTATATTTATTAAGCACAACTAAAAAGATAAACATAAAATTCATAATCATTTTGGGAGATTTTAACACAGTTCTCTCAGTAATTGGCAAAACAAGCAAGCAAACGAACAAAAAAACCCATTACTGTAAAGGATATATGAACAATGTGATTATCATAAAAATCTAATTTATGTATATAATATATTGCAAGCTATAATTGCAAAATACATAGCCTTTTTTTTGTTGGAACAGTTATGTTTATTTTTTTATGACCTAAATTCCCATATATTTTTTTTAATTATGTTATGTTAATCACCATACATTACATCATTAGTTTTTGATGTAGTATTCCATGATTCATTGTTTGCGTATAACACCCAGTGCTCCATTCAGTACGTGCCCTCTTTAATACCCATCACCAGGCTCACTCATCCCCCCCACCCGCCTCCCCTCTAGAACCCTCAGTTTGTTTCTCAGAGTCCATAGTCTCTCATGGTTCATCTCCCCCTCCAATTTCCCCCCCTTCATTTTTCCCTTCCTGCTATCTTCTTCTTCTTCTTCTTCTTTTTTTTTTTTTAACATATAATGTATTATTTGTTTCAGAGGTACAGGTCTGTGATTCAACATTCCTACACAATTCACAGCACTCACCATAGACATACCCTCCCCAATATCTATCACCCAGCCACCCATCCTCCCACCCCTCACCACTTGCTTTTAAATGCTATGTTTGTCATATATAGGACTTTTGTGTCCATATCTCTATAAGGCTAAGGAATTGGAGTCAGTCTGAATTTGAGTCTTAGTGAGTAAATGCTAATTTTCGTCTGTAAATCTGGGATGAAAACATCCAGTTTTTCAGTATTATTGTGGTGTTTCAAAGATAATAAATTTGAAGTACCTAGAACAATCACTGACATATAGTTTTATTCTCAGAAAATGTTAGCTTTCATTAAATGTTGACATTAACAGACACTAAAAACTTTGCAAGCTATGACACATATCCATCATAGTACATAGAAGAAGGTGCTGTATAGACTGGACATATAAAATGTTTCTTTCATGTGATTCGATTGAACTTTTCTGAATTAAATGTTAACTTGTGGCTAAAGAAATTATGTGATAGAAATCCTGGCCAACTTATTATGCATCTATTGTTCCTGGAAAGCAATTCCTTTATAGCCATATGCAACCTGTACATGGCTTCTGTGCCTTTGAGATATTATCATTTATTTGACATGATTATACCTTTCATAGTCACTCATCATTAATACCCACAGTATAGGACAAGTTTAGCAAAATTATTAACTGGAATCAGAAGAAATTTTAAAAATTGATCTTATAAATCACTTTGTCTTCATGAATTAAAAAATAATAATCTAGATTTGACCTAAACTGTGATTATGAATAAACTAACCAAAGGTCTTGAGGAGGTGAATGTAACTTATTTCCATACAAATACCACAAAATTGGCCCATGGCAGATATTAAATAAATTGTTATTGAATGAGTGAATGAATGACATACTATGAATTAAATTCCTATGAATCTCTAGTAATAGCTTTGCCTTATCAATGTTGACGAATTTCTAATTTATAATTTACCAAAAGAACTTAAGTTTCTTAATCAATATACTTACTTACTCATGAATTATCTAAATATCAATCCCATCATATGTTAGGGTATGTATTCATGTAGTAATAGGGAAATTGATAAGTATGGATATCTGCCATCAGAAATTGTTTAGGGGTGCCTGGGTGGCTCAGTCGGTTAAGTGTCTGCCTTCAGCTAGGGTCATGATCCTACAGTCCCAGGATCGAGTCCTGCATCAGGCTTCCTGCTCAGCAGGGAGTCTGCTTCTCCCTCTGCCCTTCACCCTCTTGTGCTCTCACTTTCACTCTCTCTCAAATAAATAAATAAAATATTTTCTTAAAAAAAAGAAGAAATTGGGCGCCTGGGTGGCTCAGTTGGTTAAGCGACTGCCTTCAGCTCAGGTCATGGTCCCGGAGTCCTGGGATCGAGTCCCACATCGGGCTCCAAGCTCAGTGGGGAGCCTGCTTCTCCCTCTGACCCTCTCTCCTCTCATGCTGTTTCTCTCTCTCAAATAAATAAATAAATAAAATCTTTAAAAAAAAAAAAGAAGAAATTGTTTAGCAGTGATACTAGTATGCTTCTATCACTAAGCTAACTGTATTTTTAAAAGAGAAGATCCATAAAGTGATTTGATTTTAATTAATACTAGATATCATGACTTATGTATTGTTGATAACAAGTAATTTGGCCTCATCAAACTCTTACACATCTTGGCCATTAATTATGTAGCAGAATTTTCATGATGAGGCTATTAATCTAACTGAAGACATGTGATTTCTATGACATGCAGTTTTCAATGCCATTGACTGTAGAACACTTCCAAAGTACTAGAGCTTTTACGGCAAATTGTGGATCTGAAAATACCTCCTAAATACCTTCTTTGACTTTCTCTTGAAGATACATTGTGAAAGACCTGGAATTAAGAACACATTTTTGACATCTATAAACATCTAAACAAATTAACCTGCCCAGTGGAACTGATGGGTATTTATGCTCAAAGCATCCACTTGCCTCTGGATCAAGAATTGTTGTGACGGTTTTCGATCCATATCTGAACAATTTTTCTATGGAATGTTTGAAGCTATCCTTTATTCCTGTTTAGCCAACTAGAATGTCATTTAGCTCAAATTGTACACCTGAAGCTGTCTCTCTTCCTCTGTTTATTTCATTAAGATGTAACTTGATTTATAATCAGCACTATTTTCTTCAGACAGACGTTAATCACAATAGGCTTGATGAATTTATTCCATCAAGGATGAGTCCAATTTCATCATTCTGAAAATCTACAGTTGACTATACAACAATCATTAACATCAATAAGACTTTTTATTTAATTTTTGAAATTAACATATATACACCTTAAAAAAATGTGTTATATTCCTGGCATACCTAATTATTAAAACTGTTACTAATTATACATGTATTAATATTAATAAAACGACCATTTATTGCAAAAATAGGGAAAATGTACTATGAGGGATATTATACTGAAAACTGGAACAGGTAGTACTAACTTCAATATTTTGTTATTCTATTTTTGAAACATTAATATTTTATAACATTATGTGGATTCAAAACACAAATCAGCCTTGGAATAATCATGGTCATGGAATTATTATTTTAGTTTTTGAAAGCATGGGAGGATGTTAAATGGGGCATAATGATTCATAAAACTTGACTTAAAGTTGAAAGCTATGTTTGATAGTGGATCCATTGAAAAATGAATTTCTAGTTCTTTAGCCAATATTTTCCTTTTGACAGATTTTCTATTCTCTGAAAAATATTATATAGGTGAGTGTGGCATTTAAATTAGGAGAGAATGGGAAGGTTTATTATCTCTGTTCTATGGCATAAAAAGAAAAAAAAAACCCTTCATTCTCAAATAACCAAGTGTCAAATTACATTTCAGGCTAACTGAAAATCAAGAAGCTTCTGATAAATTAAATTTAAGAATCTAATTATTTTAAATGATTATACATAAGTACCTCTAATGTGTATAAAAATGATTTACCCCTTATTTTCAATAGGCCCTGGAAACATTTTAATTCTCCTCTTAGGTCCTAATGTGTCTGTATGTTATGAACCTGAAAACTCTTTTTATATAAAATTTTAATATAGATAGATAATGAGTATACAAGTCAATGTTTAGATTATGATATATTCTAATCTACAATAGGAAAGCATAGTTGGAAATTCTTCAAGTGGTATTTGGATTACACATCTATTGTCAGAGGTATTTTTTTTTAAGATTTATTTATTTATTTTATTATAGACAGAGACAGAGAAAGAAAGCATGCATAGAGGGAGGGACAGAGGGAGCTGGAGAGAAAGAATCTCAAGAAGACTCCCCACTGATCATGCATCCTACAAGGCACTCAACCTCAAGACCCTGAGCCGAAATCAAGAGTTGAACACTTAACCAACTGAGCCACACAGACACCCCCAGAGTTAATATTTTAAATATTCTATACCCATTAAGCTTATTATGAGCCTGAATACATATATTTAACAAGTTTAAAAATCACAAAATGTCATAAATTGAGTGGATATTTTTAATGTAAGCATTCTAATGGCATTCTTATTAAAAGTCTGCCTCATTAAAGAAGATTTCTTCTATTGATCTCATGCACTTTAATTCAATGTGTTCTTTTCCTTGGATTTTTATCTGCAATATAAATGTAATTTATTTGCCTTTCTAAACAAATTATCAGATTTCTTTTTTTTAATTTTTAAATTTTTTTTATTATTAAATTTTTTAATAGAAAGTTTAACACTTTTCATGACTAAGTGTCTTCAAGTATCCAGTATATTTTAGTTTGGCTTAGTACCTAATATAGTCTCCATCTAAATAAAACCTGCTTTGATTGTCCCTGGCCAAATTAGTTGCTTAGTGTTCTATGCTCTCACATGGAAGTAGAGAAAGAAAGAGGCAAAACACTTTTTGAAGAAATAATAGCTAAAAACATGTCAAATTTGATGAAAAACATTCATCTATATACCCACTAAGATAATCAAACTCCACAAAAGATATCCACAAAGAGATTTACATGTAGACACATCACAGGAGGAGTTAGACTATTGAAAACCAAAATCAAAAGGGGAATTTTCAAAACAATGAGATTAAAAGCTACCCAGTACATGAAAGAGAATTATAATAAAATTAACAGCTGACTTTAATCAGAATTGACAGAGGCCAGAAAGCAGTGAGATGACATATTCAAATATCTGAAGAAAATAAAGATGTTAACCAATAATTCCATAACTAGCAAAGTTATGGGGTTTTTAGAAGATTTTTATTTATTTATTTGAGAGAGAGAGACAGAGATAACAACAGAGATAGGAAAGAGATGGCCAGCGGGGAGGAGAGGGAGAAGACAGGGCTCAATCCCAGGGCCCTGGGATCATGACCTGAGCCAAAGGCAGATGCTCAATGGACTAAGCCACCCAGGCACCCCAACTAGCAAAATTGTGTTTAAAAATGAGGAAAAATAAAAATGATTGTCATTCCCCCCTCCAAAAAAGATCAATATCTAACTGAAATTTATGAAAAAATGCATCCAACAACAGAATATACCTTCCTTTCAAGAGCAAATGGAAAAATTATCCATGACAAATCATATGCTGGGTCATAACAGAAAAATCAATAATTTTAAAAGGAATGAAAATAAATATGTTCTCAAACACAAAGAAGTTAAATTAGAAATCAACAAGAGAAAAAAATTAGAGAAATTCCAAACTTTGAAAAATAAATCATACATTACTGAGTAACCTATGTCTCAAAGAAGAATTCACAAGAAAAATTAGGAAACATTTTGAACTGAGTGAAAACAAAACCTCACATATATAAAACGTTTTGTAATATAGCTAAAAGTATACTTAGAGGGAAATTTTTAACTTTAAATGCCTATATTAGAAAAGATAACTTCAGATCAATAACTTCCTAACTTAAGAAGACAGTAAAAGAAAAAAATTAAACTTAAAGTAGAATGAAAAAAATAACAAATGTTAGCACAGAAATTAGTGAAATAGAGAAAAGAAAAAATCAACAGAGAAAATCAATGAAACTGAAAGCTGATCCTTTGTAAAAATCAAAAAAGTTGATAAAACTTTATTGGGGGGGCGGAGCAAGACGGCAGAGGAGTAGGAGACCTAGATTTCATCTGGTCCCAGGAATTCAGCTGGATAGGGATCAAACCATTCTGAACACCTACGAACTCAACAGGGGATCAAAGAAAAGAATAGCAGCAACTCTCTGAACAGAAAAGCGACCACTTTCTGGAAGGTAGGACGTGCAGAGAAGTGAATCCCAGGCAATATTCAGGAAGATAGACAGTGGGGGAAGGGGCCTCCATAGGCTGCTTCTGGCAAATGATAAAGTGGCGGAGCATAAAATTGGAACTTTTAGAAGTCGGCTCCACTGAGCGATGTCGCTCCAGTGGCTAAGCGGGGGGTGGAACCCTCATGGGACAGTGTGGTCTCAGGACCCTTGGGTTCACAGAAAGACCGGGGGTGCCTGAGTGCAGCAGAGCTCCCAGGTATCAGAGCAGGGAAGCCTGCTGCAGAGACTGAGCCAAGGTGTGGGCTCTCAGCTCGGGGTTGCCATAAACCGGGATCCGCGGCACAGTCAGGCCACTGCTCCTCCAGCAGAGACCCAACAAGCGGCAGATCCAGGGATACTCACCTTCATCCCCTGGGAAGAGTGGCACAGGAGTGCACCAGAGGGATCTGCTGGGTTTGGAGACTCCAGACCGGGTCGGGTGCCAGAGATAGAAATGCTCGGTCACAGGCCGGGTGAGCACGGAGTGCAGCCGGAGACCAGGGAGACAGGAGTGATTGACTGCTTTTCTCTGGGGGCTCACTGAGGAGTGGGGACCCGAGTTCTCGGCTCCTCCAGGGTGGAGATTAGAAGGCTGCCATTTTCACTATCATCCTCCAAAACTGTAGGGAAAGCTTGCAGGGAACAAAAGCTCCCGAGAGCAAACCCGAGCAGATTACTTAGCCCAGACCGGCAAGGGTGGGGCAATTCCACCTCCGGCAAAGACATTTGGGAACCATGGCAACAGCCACCCCCCCCCAGAAGATCAGCAAGAACAGCCAGCCAAGACCAAGTTTACCGATCAATGAGAACGGCAGAACTCCAGAGCTAGGGGAATACTGCACATAGAATTCAAGGCTTCTTTTACCATGATTCTTTAATCTTTCAAAGTTAATTTTTTTTAAGTGTCTTTTTTTTCTTTGAATTTTTCTTTTTCCCTTTTTCAACCAACATCTTATCAACCCATTTTTAAAAAATTTTTATTTTTCATTTTTAGAGTCATATTCTATCCCTTCATAGTATTTACCCTTATTTTTGTTATATATATATATATATATATATATATAAGTTGTACTCTTTCAAAATTTTGAGATACACTTTATTCAAACAGATCAAAATATACCCTAAATCTCTATTGTATGGCTTTGTTCTAGTCTCCTGCCTGATCACATTCTCTCCCTTTTTTTTAAATCCTCTTCTTTCTTTTTTCAACCAACTTCTTATCTGATCAATTCCTTCTATAAAATCTTTTATAATTTTCATCTTTACAGTCATATTCCATCCTTTCATCATATTAGCCTTTATTTTTGTACATATATAGGTTTTTCTTTCTTTAAAATTTTGGGAGGCACTTTCTTCTAATAGACCAAAATACGCCCAAAATCTAGTGTGTGGCACTGATCTATGCACCAGCCAGATCATATTTGATCATATTCTGTTTTTGTTTTGTTTTGTTTTTGATTGTTTTTATATTTTTCTTTTTCTTTTTTCTTTCTTTCCCTGTCTTTTCCCCCAGTTTCAGGTCTTTTCTGATTTGTTTAGTGTATATTTTCTGGGGATGTTGTTACCTGTTAGCATTTTGTTCTCTCATTCATCTATTCTCCTCTGGTCAAAATGAAAAGATGGAAAATCACCTCAAAAAAGAACAAGAGGCAGAACCGACTGTCAGGGACCTAATCAATATGGACGTTAGTACGATGTCAGAACTAGAGTTCAGAATGATGATTTTAAAAATACTAGCTGGGCTTGAAAAAAGCATGGAAGTTATTAGAGAAACCCTTTCTGGAGAAATAAAAGAACTAAAATCTAACCAAGTTGAAATCAAAAAGGCTATTAATGAGGTGCAATCAAAAATGGAGGCTCTAACTGCTAGGACAAATGAGGCAGAAGAGAGAATTAGTGATATAGAAGAATAAATGATGGAAAATAAAGAAGCTGAGAAAAAGAGAGAGAAACAACTACTGGATCACGAGGGCAGAATTCGAGAGATAAGCGATACCATAACATGAAACAACATTAGAGTAATTGGGATCCCAGAAGAAGAAGAAAGAGAGAGAGGGGCAGATGGTATACTGGATCAATTATAGCTGAGAACTTCCCTAATTTGGGGGAAGGAAACAGGCATCAAAATCCAGGAAGCACAGAGAACCCCTCTCAAAATCAATAAAATAGGTCAACACCCCGACATCTAATAGTAAAACTTACAAGTCTCACAGACAAAGAGAAAATCATAAAAGCAGCTCGGGAGAAGAGATATGTAACCTACAAGGGTAGAAACATTAGATTGGCAACAGACCTATCCACAGAGACCTGGCAGGCCAGAAAGGACTGGCATGATGTATTCAGAGCACTAAATGAGAAAAATATACAGCCAAGAATATTATATCCAGCTAGGCTGTCATAGAAAATAGAAGGAGAGATAAAAAGCTTCCAGGACACACAAAAACTAAAGGAATCAACAAACATAAAACCAGCTCTTCAAGAAATACTGAAAGGGGTCCTCTAAGCAAAGAAAGAGCCTAAAAGCAACATAGACCA
>NC_138380.1:55522101-55561028 GCF_054177405.1 Leptonychotes weddellii
GGTATTGAGGAGGGCACATTCTGCATGGAGCACTGGGTGTTATGCACAAACAATGAATCATGGAACACTTCATCTAAAACTAATGATGTAATGTATGGGGATTAACATAAGAATAAAAAAAATTAAAAAAAAAAAGAATAGCTACAAAAAACCTGAAACTAACATATTTAATGCTGAATGAAAAATGCTCTTTCATTGGGGCACCTGGTTGGCACAGTCAGTTAAATATCCAATCTTGGTTTCTGCTTGGGTGGTGATCTTGGGTCCTGGGGTTGAGCCCTGTGGGGCTCCAGGTTCTGTGCAGAGTCTACTTGAGACTTTTCCCCTCTCTCCCTGCCCCTCCCCCTGCTCTCTCTCTCTTTCAAATAAATAAATCTTTAAAAAAAAATTTCTCTCATTAAGCTTAGGAATAAGACAGCAATGTCTACTCTTATCACTTGTATTTAACAACATACTAGGAGTTTTAACAAGTGCAAAAAAGGCAAGAATCAGAAATAAAAGGCCTTGAAAACTGTCTTGATTTGTAAATAATATGATCCTATATGTAGAAAGTTCTAAAGAATTTTTTTAAAAAATGAATGGAATTGGTAAGTGTGTACACCAAGGTCACAGAATATAAGCCCAACATATAAAAATCAACTGTCATGCTATAAACTAGCAATGAACAATCCAAAAGTGAAATTCAGAAGAGTTCCATTCACAAAGCATCAAAAAATTAAATCCTTGGTAACAAATACAAATTAAACACTGCCACATTCAAAACTATGCTGAGAAAAATTAAAGATGATCTAAAGAAAGAAATATTCCATGTTCATGGATTAGAAGATTCAATATGTTAAGATGATAATTATCCCAATTTAAATAAAGTCCTAAAATGAACTAAACTATCTAATTTGAAAAAGAAGTGAAAAATCTGAATAAATCTATAGCAAGTAAAGAACATCAATTGATACTTAGAATATTCTTGACAAAAATACTCAGACGCAGATCATATTTACAGATAAATTCTATCAATTTAGCTATAAAAGAAATACAGATTATTCCCAAACTCTTAAAAAATAGAAAGTCTAGAGCACTTCTTGACTCATTTATTTCTTTGTCTCTATTTCTCTAGAACACAAGGAAGCTTTACTCTGAGGTCAGTTCCTTTGTTCCTTAATTCAGGGTTTATAAGCATAGTATGTAATAGCTGTAATCCAGACCATGAATATTTTAATATTAAATACCCATGGAATTTTGAACTTGTAAGAAACTTACACAAGAGTGTAAGAAAACAAGAATAGCTAGCTTACTGCCTAGTTAATAAGTAGCACAATACCTAGTGCAAATATATGGTCATCCTTAATGAATGAGCTGATTAATAAATAAATATTTGTATACAGATTGATGTCAGGTAACAATAAAAACTGTAATAGCAAAAGCTAATATTTGTTGGGATTTTTCTCTATGTTAAATACTAAGCTAAGCATTTAATTCTTAGCAATAACTTGATGATACCATGTGGGTGGATTAATAAACTGCACAAGGACACATAGGTAGTAAGTAGAAGAGACATGTGATCATAAACCCATCTGAGCCCAGAGCTGGACCTTTCAATCATTCAGCCTTATTGCCTCAGTTTGTCCTAGTCACAGACAAATACCCTAAATCAGAGTATGCAGAGCATGCCCTCTGTATCTTTTGTGCCATCCCTATGCTACCAAAGGATTCAGAATCCAGGACAATCAAAAAGAGACTTTGTTAATGATGCTAAGTGAATTTTGAATCAAATCCTTGACCAGAATCCTTGACAAATTCTAAAATTGGCAGATAACCTTATCATCTCCAAGGCTGCTCTTGCATACAAGCTAGTTACTGCAAGCTAAATTTTTGTTTAAAGTATTACTCTTTTGTAGTCATCATGACTGACCACCTCTCCCACATAGCATGCCACATTTTTGCAAATGAAATAGGAAAGTGACACAAGTGAGGTGTTTCCACTTACTCCCACCACCCCAGATAAAATTAGTTCTTGGTGATGTCGACACACCTCATACCTGTGTGGTTTCTTTGGTAAGTACCATATTTCTTATTCCAAAACTCTGCATTTCTCTATATCCTACTTTCAGGGCTACTTTATTATTATTATTATTATTATTATTATTATTATTATTATTATGTTAAATTAGCCAACATATAGTACATCATTAGTTTTTGATGTAGTTTTCAATGATTCATTAGTTGTGTATAACACCCAGTGCTCATCACAACACGTGCCCTCTTTAATACCCATCACCCGGTTACCCCATCCCCCACCTTCCTCCCTTCTGTAACCCTTAGTTTGTTTCTTGGAGTCCAGAGTCTCTCATGGCTTGTCTCTCTCTCTGATTTCTTCCCAGTTTTCCCTCCCTTCCCCTGTGGTCCTCTATGTTATTCCTTATATTCCACATATGAGTAAAACCATATTATAATTGTCTTTCTGCTTGACTTATTTCACTTAGCATAATCCCCTCCAGTTCCATCCATGTCAATGCAAATGGTAGGTATTCATCCTTTCTGATGGATGAGTAATATTCTATTGTGTATATGAACCACATCTTCTTTATCCATTCATCTGTTGAAGGACATTTGGGCTCCTTCCACTGTTTGGCTATTGTGGACATTGCTGCTATGAACATTGGGGTGCATGTGCCCCTTCTTTTCACTGTATTTGTATCTTTGGGGTAAATGCCTAGTAGTGCAATTGCTGGGTCATAGGGTAGCTCTATTTTTAATGTCTTGAGGAACCATACTGTTTTTGCAGAGTGACTGTACCAGCTTGCATTTCTACCAACAGTGTAAGAGGGTTCCCCTTTCTCCACATCCTCACCAACATTTGTTGTTTTCTGTCTTGTTAATTTTTGCCAGTTATTCTAACTGGTATAAGGTGGTATCTCATTATGGTTTTGATTAGTATTTCCCTGATGGCTAGTGATGTTGAACATTTTTTCATGTGTCTGTTAGCCATTTATATGTCCACACTGGTATAAAGCAACTTAATCTTCAAAAAAGAAGAGAAGTTCACATGAATCTTTGATGTAAAAAATCATACATACACTGTATTTGTTTTAGTTATTTCAAAGCCCCCAGTTTAATTAGCTAGAAACATACAATGGTATTCATTCTGTACTTCTAGCTCCCGATTTATCATATAATCATAATGACATACAATTTATCTCAACTTAATTTTACTTTTATCATATTAATCCCAACATACTGATAATATTTTATTAAATATTTTAAGACATTAATCTTATATATTCTTGATAAAGCACTCAGCTCCTCCTAGTGGATACTAAGGTTTAACTAATAGTGTTAATATTTCTAAATTTTAACAATGTATCATTATTGTTAGTTTTAAATATATGTTTACAATCCACAATACAGGGAGCAAATAGTATCCATAAAGTTGAAACCAACCTATAAAAAACATAAAGAATTACATTTTAAATAGAATCAGTCTACTTTAAGTGACAATTATCTCCATGTGACTAAAAATATTAAAGAGCCATAATGGAGATTTTAACCAATGAGATATTTCATCTATTTCTCACTCATTCTGTCCCATTTTACAACTTCACATCAATGAAAACTAAGAAGGAATAGCTAGGGGAAAAAAGGAAGTAAATAATATCAAATTCTAGATTTAAAAAAGGTGGGGTAGATAGGATAAATTTTCTAATTATCATATTAATGAACAAAAATGACATACAGAGTATGATTTGAAAGGAATACACAAGATAAATGGCAATATTCAGCTCTTTCCCTGGGGGAAAAATGCTTGTGAAGGGAAGTGCAGTGCCTGAAACCACACCCATGTGTGATGGAGTGCACATCTGCTCAATACAGGCCCAGCCAAAATCTGCAGGTGTCAAAATGCCAGTAGTACACACAAAATGATGGAAATGGAGACAAATTATCTTTTTGAAAAGTACCCACATTCCCAAATTTTGTTAATTCTGCATGCGTGCAGATATCATTTGCCTTTTTTTCCCTTTATCATGTGTATATGGAGTTTTATGAAAGTCTAAAAATGAACAATGGAAATTGCTCTCTCTGCAATCAACAGAGCAACTAGATGACCAGGCTGTCATCTCATCAGTTCCCCTAGGAAATGCCTTTATGGCACCATCACTATCTTCATTCCTCCTAAAAAGCAGATTGGAAAGATGAGCTCTCATTATGATATAGAACTTTGGAGAGATATTTCTATGAAGTGTGCAGAAGACTCACGAATTTTGTGAATCATTGGTTCCATGTTTGTGGACTGTGAAGCCAATCAGTTACAAATTACAGGCCAGATGCTACTCATTCTCTCAACTCTCGGTCTGCAAAAAGGCTCCAGATAACTTCGTGAAAATGACACCCTGAGTTATTAAAACAAATTTTGTCCCTAATAAGCTCCTCTTTAAGCCATTTAGATGGGCATTGATTGAACAGTGATTTGCTATTATTCTAGAAAATGCTGTTTACCAGTATGATTTATGCACTTTTTATTTGGGTACCTTCTTAAACAGTTTTCTAATAAATATGATATACTTTATATTATTGTACCACTTTAATAAAGCAGTTCATTTATCCATCAAAAAATCCTCTGACATAGAAAGCTTCACATTTTTATTCTCTGATTGCAGATGTAAAAAAATGTAGTAGTTTGCCTAGTGTCACACACATAGAAATGGTGATAGCAACTTTGGGACCCATGTCTTTTGTCTCTTATTCTAGTATTTTTATTGTTAATATATTAAATCTTTGTTTTCATAATGTTCATTTGTACCATTCATAGAGTCATTATCCAATAGTATATAAAACCACCTGCTTAGACATATTATGCTAATTTGCACATTGTCTTTCAAATATTGCACACGCAATATACAGATACAGTAGTAGTAGTCCATTTACTGTATAAATCAATCAATAAATGGACGTAACCATCATTAGAATTTACAGGGGCGCCTGGGTGGCTCAATTGGTCAAGCGTCTGCCTTCAGCTCAGGTCATGGTCCCAGGGTCCTGGGATCCAGCCCTGAGTCGGGCTCCCTGCTCAGTGGGGAGCCTGCTTCTCCCTCTCCCCTAATAGGATTAGCCACTGATTACACAAACCACGAACCAGAAATATCTACCTATATTACTTTCCTAGGGCTGCCATAACAAAGTTTCACAAACTGGTTGGTTTAAAACAATTGACATTTGTTCTCTCACTGTTCTGAAAGCTAAAAGTCCAAAGTCAAGATGTTGGCAGGGCCATGCTTTCTCTAAAGGCTCTAGGAAAGAGTCCTTTCTTGCTTAATACTAACTTCAGGTGACTTCAGGAGTTTCTTGGCTTCTGGCAGCATAACTCCAGTATTTGCCTCCATCATTATATGGCCTTCTCTGTGTTCTTCTGTGTGTCTGGATCTTCTCTTCTTATAAGACCAATCATAATGGATTTAATGCCCACTCTAATCCAGCCTGACCGCATCCCAACTTAACTATGTAATCATCTACAAAGACCCTATTTCCAAATAAGGTCACATTCTGAAATGCTGGATAGGCATGAATTTAGGGGGCTACTATTCATCCCAGTATAAACTCTTGCCAGAAACCCAGCCAGAAATCTTCCATTCCCTCCACAATACCATAATATAGTATTTCTTTCTTCTCCTTAGAATCCTCTCACATTACAGAGTTCTTTTTAATCTTACTCGACCTAGGGTGCTATGTAGAGGTAATAAGCAGTCACATCTTGGTAAAGGGGAATAGAGAAGTAAAGGAAGAGATAAACTTTCCAGTACCACAATTTTATTGTTGTCCCAAAACACTCCATTTAAATCTTCATTTCTTTACTTTCCACAAATGTTTCTTTCCCCAGATCCCAATGACTTTGGAGAACTCTTCCTGCCCCTCAATGTAAGCTAATTAAAAAATACTGTTAAGAATACCCAACAGTAGATCAATGTACATGTTTAAGATCTAACCAAATCATTCTTCAGTAACTATTTTATGCATTTAAAGACCTATTTTCTGTCGTGATTATGGGTAGGGAGGAACCCTGATTGGAATTCCAGATAATAGCAGGTAAAAGAAAAGGAGATATATCCTAGAATAAAAGTAACATTTATTCACTTAAAAGCTAACCAACAAATACACAAACATATATACCAATTCATATAAGCAACTACCATGGGTTAAACAATTGTAGTAGTTTATGATGTGATCTCAGGCTGATCTCTGAAAATATTGGGTTTTCACTGGCCCCTATGCCAGATATTAACTTTCATTATAATGACTAGAAAGGGTTAACAAATTTAATTCTTTTTTGGAACCCTGTTCTTGACTTTCTCCCTCTCATACCCACCCTTTAAAAGTCTCTTATTACTGATATGGAGTTGTGCAAAATTCTCTTCCGTTTCCTCGAAAGTCCAGAGCAAGGGGGAAGATGCTCTTGTCACTACAAGCTAGGGCAGTGAATGATATTGTCCATGAAAGCATCATTATGGTTTTTCAATTTAAGATCATTTTACTTTCAGCAGTATTTTTGAACTGGTTTAAGTATAAAGAATCCAGTATACTGAGTGTTTTCAGTTTTCATAGTATAAGCCATACCTTGTTTTGTAATTACATGCTATACGTATCTTCTTATTCATTTAAGGTATTTGAAGTCAATATCTGGGACAACATAGATGCCCACCAGTTTTTTGGTTGAAAAATGATGGGAGAGTTTAATGTTTTAATTGTGTCTTCTCCCAAATAGAAGTTAGTATGTCTTACTTGATTTAATCTTTGGGTACTCTGATAGTTACTAATGTTCTTCAATAACTATTAATCATTCTCTCTACTTCTAGCACCATAGAAGGAATGAAATTCCTGGTCCCTGTGATTGGATAAGGTCATGTTGATGAGTTGTTAGCAGAAGAGATATGTCACTCTAGACTGGAACATTTAATTGTCAGTATAATACCCTTTAGAACTCTTACACTCTTTCATAGCCCAGGTTCTGGCTTAACTATAATGAGCAGTCTCCTGTCAAACTGCAACAAATATGTTGTGTAAGTGAGCAATAAACTTTGTCATTTAACAGCACAGAAACTTGGGTAATATTTGTTACCGAAAAATAACCTACACTTTTCTGACTGATACAAATACTACTTTATATTATTAGTTGACTGTATCTAGTGTCATATAAAGGCTACTAGATTATGTATTTATGGGAGTCATTGACAAAATCTCACACTTTGCTCTTATTCTCCCAACTGTGACAACTCTATGTTGACCATACTTTGAGATTGTTGGTCAAACATTTTAATAAAATGAGAATATTCCCATTTTATAATAATTTCCATTTGATCTTGGCAAGACTAGCTTTTTTTTGCACTATCTCTCTTCTAAGTGTTTTCTTTAAATTCTGATTTTAAATCAGTAAATTCAATCTGCCTAGGCAGTCAATTTGCTTAGACGCTATTTCACAATTTCAAGAAAGCCAAAGGTGCTTGACTCGTACTCTGTTTCAATCTTAATAACACTCAATCATAATTAATTTTGATGATCTTAGCCTAAATTAGAAGCAATGGGTAGCTCTGCAGGAAAGGAAAAGGATAAGGGCACCTTACAAAGTGCCCAGTAGGTAACCCCAACCTAATTTAAGGTATACTTGATATGTAGCAATAGACCCTGGTAAAATAGCAGGTGATTCTCTAAACAGAATAAAAGTAGCAGTTGTATCCCTGCCCAGACACAGTAAGTTTGTATGAACATGGCACTTTTCATTAGGCAATCAATAATATAGTTTATTGGTTCCAGAACACTGCACAAAACCCACTAGAAGTCATCTCACTCTACTGTTTTGTGTGAACAGTACAATTAACCAAAGAAAAAAATAAATTAGTTTTTCTGAAATCTGGAGGTTTTCTAGTTGTAAAAGCCCAATTACAAATTAGCAAGCTGTGAATAATCAGATTACAAAATAATCAGTCTCGAAGCAGCAAGTGCTTCACCTGTAAAGAATCTGCAAAGATTCACAAAATTAAAGTTATATGGTAATTGATCACAAATGGAAATAGCAATGATATTAAATAGAATCTTTTTTACCTCAAATGCTAGTAGATTTACTCTATAAATTTTTCACATTTCTTCTCTAAAAGAAGTAAAGATTTTGAAGGAAGGAATATGCCAAGTTGAAATAGTTTTTACACCTCAAACTTCAGATTATTTGCTAATAAATTATTCTTTTCTATTTTACACTGGTATTGCCTCATTATTTATCATGCAGTATCATTAACACAGTCAACTTCATTTCACATCAAAAATCATCATTTAACATCTTGTAATGTGGGGACATTTCTGTTCATCTGCCTGTTCATGTTATACCACCAACAAAATGACATGATTTGATGTCCATCATTTAGTTTTTTATTACTTCCAGAAAAGAATATGAAAACAAAACCAAAATGCTTTCAAAAGAAATAAATGTCAAATATAACTCTTCTACTTCCATCTCTGTATTTTCTTCCCAAGGCCTTTGCCCCGAAACTGGGCTCCCACTCAAAATGGAGTATTTTTCTCATTGTTCTTCATATTCTTGCCTCTGCAGGTGATGGTCCCCTCACCTGAAGTGCCCTTTCAGATTGTATCTGCTTATCCTTATCCCACTTTTCTTCAAAATATAGAATATCTTTCTTATTTTTTAGAATGTGTGTGTGTGTGTGTGTGTGTGTATCTACAAACATTGCTATTGTTATTGAACTCTATAAACTCTGCACGCTTGTGGTTAACAATTTCAGTCCAACAGCTAGCATTCTACTCAGTATAGAAATGAGGGACATTTCCATTAAGATGAGAACACAAATATGCTACTCTTTCCACTACCATGCAACCTTGCTTTGCAAATACTTGTCATTAAAATTAAACAAGAAACAAAGTTAAAGGCATACACTGGAAAACGAGATAGAAGTGTTTCTATTTGCCCTACTTCAAGTTCTCCATTTGGTAATTTGGAATAGTTTACACCCATACCTATTTGATTTCTTCCCATTTCTCTTCCCCAGAATTTTTGGTTGTGGAGGAAAAGACTAGACTAATTTTTTTTTTATATTTCCCCTTATGAAGCAATCAGTGTAACACCAATTTGGATATATAGTTATTGCTTACAAATGATAAGAGACTGAGTAATTACTTTAAATGGTGTTTATTAACAAAATAGTTAATACAGTGAGTATAATTAAGTAAATTAAGGAATTTTGTGAGAAAGTAATTTGACCAAATCAGTATTAGAAACAGTAGGGTACATGTTAAATATTATCATCCCATTATTTTTGAAAGATTTAATATATGGGGATACAAATATTTATGTGGTATATGGGTATATGGGCATATAATATTTTTATTTATAAATATTTTTATAAAGTAAAACACTTAAACTACTTTAATCTCTTTTTTACAACTTTCTACTCATGAGAAACTATTATAAAAATCATACATGGCTCATGAATTCAACTTCCACTTATTTGGATGGGGAAAATGATGTGGAAGTGAGATCTCCCTAGATGTATTTTGCTCTATAGTGCAAGTAGTCTGTTTGTAGTTGTCATAGTCCTGGTAGCTTTTGCACTTAAACTGATGAACTAGAAGTTTTCTTCCTTTAAGGACTAGCAGTCTTCTATAAAAGAAGCTTTGTCTCTTCAGACAAATCATCATCATCATCATCATCATCATCACCCTTTCTAAATAGAGTTTCCTTGTATTTCTTTCATATGGGAAGCAAAGTAGAAGGCTTTCAAGCTTTCCTTAGGCACTGATTATACTGTCAGTTCCATATGAAATCCACAACCTTCCATGGTTAGTCTTGAATCTACTGATCCCCAAAGAGCTGTGTTCTAGGACATTCAAAGCTGATACCTCTTTGGTAGCTCACATGTCGAAAGATCCCCTCTGAAAGAGTTAACCTATCATTTTGTCCATTTGGCCAAGAGTTAAATTGCTTCCCCTAAGTCAATCTTAGAGTAAGTAAACTTTATTAAGAAAGTCTTTAGATCAGTTTACATTACCCTTCATATTCTCTTTTTTCTTTTTTTTACACATTTTTATTTAAATTCAATTAATAACACATAATGTATTATTGGTTTCAGAGGTACAGGCCTGTGATTAATCAGTCTTATATAATACTCAGTGCTCATTACATCACGTGCCTTCCTTAATGTCTATCACCCAGTCACCCCATCCCTCTACCCCCCTCCCCACCCAGCAACCATCAGTTTGCTTCCTATGATTAAGAGTCTCTTGTGGTTTTTCTCCCTCTCTGGTTTCGTCTTGTTTTATTATTTCCTCTCTTACCCTATGATCCTCTGTTTTGTTTCTTAAATTCCACATATCAGTGAGATCACATGATAATTGTCTTTCTCTGATTGACTTATTTCACTTAGCATAATACCTCTAGTTCCATTCCTGTCATTGCAAATGGCAAGATTTCATTTTTTGATGGCTGCATAATATTCCAGTGTATATATATACCACATCTTCTTTATCCATTCATTTTTCAATGGACATCTGGGCTCTTTCCATAGCTTGGCTATTGTTTACCCTTCATATTCTTAAAGACAACACCTTGCTTCTGGCATTTGCTTTAGTCCAGGTTCCCAAACTTAAGGCATTTGAAAACTACTTCCATGATTTTGTCAAACTGTATACTATCGTTAATATTTTAACAGATTTTACATAAGCTTATTGTCTAACTTTATTTTGTTCTAAGCAGTAATAGCCATAAAGGTATTGTTTTGAAATGTAAATTATGCTTGTTCTAATGCACACTAAAATAAATATAATGAAAATACAAAACATGTGACCTTTTATCACTTGCAACTATGAAAAGAGTGACAGTGTGGCCAGCACCACACGGAGAAATGCCTCCTATTGATTGTTTGCCAACTTTCCACCTTAGTATTTCCAGTGTAGATATAAATGAATATGTTCCTCTAGAGTTATGAGTGACTAACCTGAAATAAAATGACACATTTGTGGCATTAGTTTGAGGTTTTATTTTATTCTCATGAAATGTTTCCAATTATTCTACCATATATTTGTTTTAATATAAAAGTTCATTTTTTCTTTTATAGCTATCTTTTAGTAAAATATGCACTCCTAGAGGATATATTAATTTTGTAGCATTAAATACAAGTGCTAATTTTGGTTTGTTCACCCAATGAGTAATAATTGTTTCTTATGTATCAGCATTACTCTAGACACTGGGTTCTAACAGTGAACAAAGCATGAAGTCATCACTTTCATGAAGTTTACATTGTAACTAGATGATACAGTCATTAAATGAATAAATATATAAATAATATCAGTGAATGAAATAAGTTATAGAAAAGAATAAAGAACAATAAGAACAGAAAATGGGACAGTGGGTTGGAAATAATTTGGGAAATGGTGGGCAGACATGAACAGATTACAGTTGAGTAACTAGAATAGTTTTTAAATGAAGAAGCAAGATCCATATAAATAAGTTCAGAGATGGAAGTTCAGTTCCCATCTCTAATCTGGAAATAAACATTAGGAATATGTCCTTCCTAGGTTTGTAATACATGTCCTATTAACAGTGTAGGTTGTATTTAGCAAGGGAAGTGCATTGGTAGTTCCTATCACCACCACTACAAATATACTCACCCTCATTTTACAGATAAAGAACCTGGGATTTAATGACAATTGATTTTTCCAAGTTCATCAAGATAATAAAGGTAGAATTAAAACTACTGCAGTGATTCTTAAATTTTGTTGTAATGAGAATTCCCTGAAATGTCAAGAAAGAAAACAAACCGATATTAGATTTCCACTCTTTGGATCTTCTAATTTAATTGTTAGGCATGACTTTTGCTTTGAGATCTCTAACAGCTCACCAGATAGTTCTAATGTGCAATAAGACTTGGCACTAAGAGATCCCTGCCTTCTGGTCTTGTGTTCTGTACATTCTCTATCATTTTCTTCCTGAGGCACAGGACTTTCCAGATCTAGAAAACAGTGGTTAGATTTATAGAGGTCAGGTGTCTCCTCCAAGAATGGCAGTGATCAATATATTAGGAAAAAAAAAATTTGTGAATAGTAGAAAGTTTATTAGAAAAATATTTAATTTAATATGAGTAGAGAAATTTTAGTGTACCTCTATTGATATTTATATGAGAAGAACTTCCAAGTAAAGGTAATATGACAAAAGTCTGGCAAAAACAAAAATAGATTTTTAAACAAGTTTTCTAATATTATTCCTACCATATCTTTTCTTCTGTACAGCCATTTCCAGGCATTTATTGAAAGTTGTAATAATTTTGCCAAAAATTTGCATGGAAGTTGCTACAGCCGATGTCAAAGAGGTCACTGCCTGTGTTCTCCTCTAGGATTTTGATGGTTTCCTGTCTCACATTCAGGTCTTTCATCAGTTCTGAATTTATTTTTGTGTATAGTGTAAGAATGTGGTCCACTTTCATTCTTTTGCATTTCGCTGTCCAGTTTTCCCAACACCATTTTTCGAAGAGATTCTTTTCTTCATTGGATATTCTTTCCTGCTTTTTCAAAGATTAGTTAACCATATAGCTGTGGGTTCACTTTTTTGGTTTTCTATTCTGTTCCATCGATCTATGTGTCTATTTTTTGTGCCAGTACCATACTGTCTTGATCACTACAGTTTTGTAAAATAACTTGATGTCCGGAATTGTGATGCCTCCAGCTTTGCTTTTCTTTTTCAAGACTGCTTTGGCTATTTGGGGTCTTTTGTGGTTCCGTACAAATTTTAGGATTGTTTGTTCTAGCTCTGTGAAAAATGCTCATGTATTTTGATAGGGATTGTAATGAACATGTAGATTGCTTTGGGTAGTATGGACATTTTAACAGTGTTTTTTTTTTCCCCCCAATCCATGAGCATTCTGGAATGTATTTCCATTTCTTTGTGTCCTCTTCAATTTCTTTCATCAGTGTTCTATAGTTTTCAGAGTACAGATCTTTTACTTCTTTAGTTAGGTGTATTCCTAGGTATCTTATGGTTTTGGTGCAATTGTAAATGGGATCGATCCCTTGATTTTTCTTTCTGCTGCTTCATTATTGGTGTATAGAAATGCAACAGATTTCTGTATGTTGATTTTATATCCTGTGACTTTACTGAATTCATGTATTAGTTCTAGCAATTTTTGGTGGTCTTTTGGATTTTCTGAATAGAATATCATGTCACCTGCAAATAGTGAAAGTTTGACTTCTTCCTTGCTGATTTGGATGCCTTTTATTTCTTTTTGTTGTCTGATTGCTGAGGCTAGGACTTGCAATCATATGTTAAATAACAGTGGTGAGAGTGGACATCCCTGTCTTGTTCTCAGTTTTTCCCCACTGAGGATGACATTAGCTGTGGGTCTTTTGTATATGGCCTTTATGATGTTGAGGCATGTTCCCTCTACTTTGATACATCTCCTGAGGCAAGGGAAACAAAAGCAAAAATAATCTATTGGGACTTCATCAAGATAAAAACCTTCTGCACAGTGAAGGAAACAACCAGTAAAACTAAAAGGCAACCTATGGAATTGGAGAAGATATTTACAAATAACATATCTGATAAAGGGTTAGTACCCAAAATCTATAAAGAACTTACCAAATGCAGCACCCCAAAAAACAAATAATCTAGTCAAAAATGGGCAGAAGACAAGAACAGACATTTCTCCAAAAACATCCAGATTACTTACAGACACATGAAAAGATATCACTCATCATCAGGGAAATGCAAATCAAAACTACCATGAGATATCACCTCACACCTGTCAGAATGGCTAAAATTAACATCACAGGAAACAACAGATGTTGGCAAGGATGTGGAGAAAGGGGAACCCTCTTACACTGTTGGTGGGAATGCAAACTAGTGCAGCCACTCTGGAAAACAGTAAGGAGGTTCCTCAAAAAGTTAAAAATGGTATTACCCTGTGACTCAGCAGTTGCACTACTAGGTATTTACCCAAAGGATACAAAAATACTGATTCGAAGAGACACATGCATCCCAATGTTTATAGCAGCATTATTAACAATAGCCAAATTATAGAAAGAGGCCAAATGCCCATCAATTGATGAAGGAATAAAGAATATGTGGTATATATATGCAACAGAATATTACTCAGCCATCAAAAAGAATGAACTCTTGCTATTTGCAATGATGTGGATGGAGCTAAAGAGTATTATGCTCAGCAAAATAAGTCAGTCAGAGAAAGACAAATACCATGTGATTTTATTTGTATGTGGAATTTAAGAAATGTAACAGATGAACATGGCGGGGGGAGAAAGAGAGAGGCAAACCATAAAGCAGACTCTTAACTGTAGAGAACTGAGGGTTGCTGGAGGGGAGGTGGGCAGGGGGGATGGGTTAAGTGGGTGATGGGTATTAAGGAGGACACTTGTGATGAATACTGGGTGTTGTATGTGAGTGATGAATTGATAGATTCTACAGTTGAAACTAATACTACACTATATGTTAACTAACTGGAATATAAATAAAAACTTGGGGGCGGGGGGAAGCAGAAGGGCAAATTAAAGATCTATTTAGAGTCCCAAATCCCCTCCTTGCCTCAGGTTGGTGGATGACTGTTATGTCTATTCTCACCCCAGTAGAAGTCTGGGGATTTATTCTCAGGAGATGTCTCCGAACTGAATGATAACAGGCCTATACCCTCACCCTAACACTAACCCTAACACTAACACAAACTTATGGAGATGTCTTCTAACTGCAGGATACCAGACACATACCTTCATCCTAACCATCAACCTAACCATAACACTTACCCTAACCTAGATCTGAGAAAGTGGGTTCCTGCACACATGACAAGAAAAGCTCAAGCAGCCTAGTTATTATGGAGAAAACTCCAAACATTAAAAATTGGTAATGTTTCTGAAAACAGGTATGGAGGTAGACATAAAAAGAGAAGAAACAACTGAATATCTATTTAAAGAGTCTTCAGAGCCCCAAATCCCCTCCCTTGCCTCAGCTGTATCGATGGCTGCCATGTCTGTTCTCACCCTAACAGAATAAAACACCCCAGAATAAAACTCTGGAGAGGTCTCTAAACTGCAGCTAACTAGGCATATACCCTCATGTTGGCCCTAACCCTAACCCTAGATATAAGGAAAAAAAGACAAGAAAATTTAGTATATATGTGCAATGGAATATTACTCAGAAATAAAAAAAAAAAAGAATGAAATCTTGCCATGCCATTTGCAATAAAAATGGAGCTAGAGAGTCTTATGCTAAGTAAAATAAGTCAGTCACAGAAAGACAAATACTGTATGATTTCATTCATATGTGGAATTTAAGAAACAAATGAGCAAAGGTTAAAAGAGAGAGAGAGAGAAACCAAGAAACAGACTCTTAACTATAGAGAACAAACTGATGGCTACCAGAGGGGAGGTGGGTGAGGGGATGGGTTAAATAGGAGTGCATTTGTCATGAAGAGCACATGGTGTTGTATGGAAGAGTTGAATCACTATACTGTACACCTGAAACTAATTTTATACTGTATGTTAACTAACTAGAATTTCAATAAAAATGTACAAAAAATTAAAAAAAAAATGTTTGCATGGAAGTCCAACTATGTGTGCATATGTATGTGTGCATTTAACTCTAAACTCTTAAAATGCCCAAAACAAAATTTTTGGTTTTCCATCTTATAATATTTGAGTAAGCAGTAAAACTTTTGAACTTGATTTTTTAATCACATTTTTTTTTCTGATACAACTCTCACCCGATAGGTTTCTTGTTTGAATTCTTAGTTTAGCTAGCCACACCAAATTTCTTTTGATTAGATACACAGTGCTACATATCACCACTGAGAGTTGATTTCCATTTAGTGGATAGACCAGTTCAAAAGCCATGTGAAGTTCACCAAGAGACAGCTTTACTTCATTATAAAGAGGTAAATTACAAGTACCTGATTAAGAGTTATAAGAAATAATTTTTTCCTTCTTTTTCTGTGTAATGAATATTTTGCAATGCAAAAGTCTCAAGTTCTGAGACTGTACCATTTTAAACCAGAACAAAAAGCATGAGTTATATAGTAATTGCATTAGGATTTTGACACAAAGCATCCTCAGACACTTAGAAACACCAGTTTTTTTTTTCTTTTTCTATTATCCCTGTAACATAAGTAAAGAAATATATAGATCAATATGAGAGGTATTAGTGATGTCAGATGCTCAATAATATTCTTTCCAAATTTTTTTTCTGAAAGCCATGCAAGACATATATTAATCTGGTTAGGAGAGAAAAGTTTGGGAAGCACAAATGAGATTTTGTGGGTATAAATGAGTTGTTTGGTTTTGGTTTGATGCCCAGACTTAGGCTGAATTCGCTTTGGTCTTGTCAGATCAAGAGCTCTTCAAGAGAGTTACCGGTGGTAAACTATAATCATAAGGCAGCCATCAATCAGGTATCATTCAGAACCATCCTTTTAATATTTACAGAGTAGAGTTTAGGTGTAAAAGAGGAAAATGCAAGTTACCTTCAGAAACCCAGTATTTTTAAAGGAGAAGACACCTGAAAACAAATACAGTAATGAGAAATCTAATAATACAGCCTCCCGTCACCAACAATCTAAATTATATTCAGGTTAAAGTTGAAAAAAATAGTAAAATATGACGACTTTGTCTGCAATATGTTCACTGAAAAATTCAAGAGCATTGCCCCAACAGTCATGAAGCATTCTGACATGTATTTCTACATACGGATGTGTGATAGTTGCTGATAGACATGCATACGTGCGCATATGCATTTCCTGATAGAAAATGTCATTGGTTCCAACCATTTTCTCCTAAGTAAAAACTCCTCTATGTGACTGATGTGATCCACTTGCCTTAATATAAAAATCCATTGTTTTTATTAGTGGAAAATTAAAAAGTCAACTTGTAAACTCAGCATTAGGGATTCATAATTAAATTCTTCAGATAAACGAGGACTTAGTACTTTAATTTTTTTATACATAAAGATTATTGATGCAACTAGGAATGGATAGTAGCTGTACAGCAAGCTCTCTTTTGTGGTTTTGTGACTACATGAGTGAGTAACAACATAATGACCTTCAGGAAGAACATGCAGGCCAATTTTTCAAAAAACAAAGAAAAGTTTCTCTTCTTCTTCTTGATAAGTATGAAATAAAATACTATTCTCCTGCTAGAGTTCACCAGGTGGAGATCTACATCACACTGATGGTAAGAATAGAATGTAAATTGTTTTTTGAGAGGGAGAGAGAGGGGATGGGAAAAGGGAGAGGGAGAGAGAGAATCTTAAGCAGGCTCCATGCCCAGCACGGAGCTAGATCCCATGACCCATGAGATCATGATGTGAGCCAAAATCAGGAGTCACATGCTTAAGCAACTTAGCCACCCAGGCGCCCCAAGAACAAAATGTATTATTGGAGATATGGGCTTCTTCAGTCTGAGACCAGGCAATGCCCAAACTCCAGACTTCTCCAACTAATAACATATTTCCATGATTAGTTCGTTTATCTATCTATCTATATCTATCTATCTATTTATCTATCTACCTACCTACACTATCTATTTATCTATCTATAAGTTTCCAACCACTCATCCACCTATGTATCCATTCTACCATATTTGTATTTACCTTCCCATATGTACTAATGATTTCTTTTTTTTTTTGTAAGATTTTATTTATTTATTTGACAGAGAGAGAGAGGGAACACAAGCAGGGGGAGTGGGAGAGGGAGAAGCAGGCTTCCCGCCGAGCAGGGAGCCCATGCGGGGCTCGATCCCAGGACCCTGGGATCATGACCTGAGCCGAAGGCAGACGCTTAACGACTGAGCCACCCAGGCGCCCCTGTACTAATGATTTCTATAAGAAAAAAAATGAGGTATGGATGGGAATAAAAATCTCTATGAATAGCTTTTTGTTTTTCTTATTAAGTAAGCAGTGCTTCCTTTTGTAAGAAAATGGAATCATTGCTTGAGGAGTCTATGGAGATAATCACTGATATAAAATGACTTAGGACTTCCATATCCTAAGGCCACAAACTAAGTTTTTTCTTGGCTGGTTAATAAACAGAGTTAATTGCATTGCAAAAAAAAAAATAGTCTGCAAAACTGAAAAAGAACCTATGTTTATCATTTAAAAAAGGCCAAATAACAGTGATATAAGAGATTTTCTTTAATTGATTTATAAATCAGACAAGTATTGGCTGTACCACTTTCTGAACTCCTGAAGTTTCAATTTTTAACCTTCATTTTGAAAATATTATACTGTCATATCTAACTTGACACACATAAATATAGTCATGTGCTCATAACTGATACTGTTTCTGCAAATTGATGATAAGCCCCTTGAGGACTTGCTAAACTGCTTCATTCTTTTACTTCAAAACAAACCTATAGACATGGTAACCTTCCAAGGAGCTTATTGAACAAATATTGAGGAATAATTAAATAAGGTTGTTTACTGGCCCTTATAACATTCCTAAATATGGGGGGGAAAAAAAAAAAAGCAAGTCCTGGATATTTGATCTGTATGGTAAAACCCTAATTAGCTTTCCTGGTCTTCATGATGATTTTTATTTCTGTGACTTCAAGAAATCTTCAGAATATTAAGCATTTTAATAAGCATATTAACATGCAAAGATAAACAGAAAATAATATCCCTATGAAAAGAATGTATGGTGATTGACATAACATAATAAAATTAAATTAAAAAAAAGAAAGGAATGGCTTTTATTAATCAACAAGAAACTATAATCCCTTACAAAAATACCCCAGAAGTATAATTTTTGCCTTAGATCACAAACATAAACCCTGCTTTGAATTGATTTAAAAATGCATTATGACAAAAAGGATATTTACAAATTTCAAGTCATTGCTGCCTAACCTCTAGCAGCTTAGGGGGAGGGTATCAGGATGGTAAGTTCAGTATCCAGGCTACTGATGAGCTGATTTTGCCAGACTATGATTTCAAACACAAGGTATCCTAACAGCTCACAGAGGCAGAAAAGGCTAACAACTTCCACATTCTGTTTTCTGGGATGGAATCTCCTCTGAATATCCCCAGGCCACTGTTCTTACTTATTTCTACAAAACAAGATTATTTTAGGTTGTGAGAGGAGAAAAGCTTCACTTAATGAACATCATTTGGAGAATACTGTTGTGAGGTGTTGGATTGCGATGGATTGCAAATATTTCAGTTAGTCACCAGAGGCTACAGACTCACACACAGCCCCACACATGCACATCTGAACTCCCTGACGAGAACAAATAAAAGAAGCCTATTGTGTTAACCACTCTTTGTGAAGAAAGCCAATTACATCTAATTCTGAGTTGCTCATTGTACAGTTTGTGGAATATTCAGGCAATTGTTTAAACCTTCATAAACGTGAGGAGCAAACACCCTGGGTTTTAATCCGGGCTCTGTCACTTACTGAGAGACATCATGGAAAGTTAACTTATGAAAAAAGAAGATAAAGCATGGATATCCTCGGGTTTGTGTGCAGATTAAATAAGGTGTTAAGAGACACAACTATTTAAATCTTGAAGTTGAATTATTGTTACTACAAGTCTTAAGGCAGCTTTGTTGCAAAACATGCAGACATATCAACAATAAGAACCTACAGAGGGAGGGAGAATGTATTATTGACCAGAACTGCCATCACAAAGTACCACAGATTAGTTAACTTAAACCACAAAAATGTATTTCCTCACAGTTTTGATGTCTAGAAGTGCAAGATCAAGGTATGGACAGCGTTGGTTTCTTCACAGGCCTTTGGTTTGTCTGTGTGCATCTTCTCCCTGTGTATTCACATGGTCTTTCCTGTTCGTGTATCTCTCTTGTGTCCTAATCTCTTCAAATAAGGACACCAGTCATATTGGATTAGGGTCTACCCTCATGACCTCATTTCAACCTAATTATCCCTTTAAATGCTTTAGCTCCAAATACACTCACATTCTAAGATACGGGGAATAGGACTTCAACTTATGAATTTGGGGTGGGGGGAACATTCAGACCATAACCAAGAATGTCAAGATTATCAGCAATAAAGGAACGTGGCAAGTGAACTGGCTGCAGAGTCCCTGCAAGGTCAGTCAGATAACCCATAGCACATACAACTTAGGGTCTTGAGGGCAGAAACTTCTCATGGACAGTTTGATATCTCAAGTATCTTAGCACCTCACACAGAGTAGGCCCTCATTCACTGTTGGATATACAGAATTCAAGGGAACTCAGGATTGATTTGGATAGGCATCTATATATTAATATACTTATGATTAATAATTGGTCTTTCCAATTATGCATATTAATAAACACATTGATTTATCAATATAATACATAATTAACAAAATATATACATTTAAATATAGTATATTTATACATTATATAGTCATATATAACATTATAATAGATTATACATAATATTGATATACATATAACATGTATTAATATATTTGCATGTACTAATACGTAGAAGTGGAAAGACTAGGAGGAACTTGTCCTTTGAACAAGGAATGAGAGGTGAAATAATATCGTAGCATTTCAGAAAAAGTAAAAGCTGCATTCAATTAATATTTAGGAGATAAACTCTACAAGACTGGAGGATATTTGACACGTTATAGTTCATCAATGTAGGAAAACTCTTTTTGTGAAGAGAATATTCTAAAGGAACTCAAAGTTTGGAATGTGTCTCTTCACACAATGTTCTTTAATGCTCAAAAGGCCACTTTACTTTTCAACATGAGTTTCACAAATAAATGTAAAAACAGTTCTTCACCTTGAAAATAAGATAAAAGTTAGGAACATAACCACTTACTATTTATTTTAAAGACACTAAAGTTTAGAGATGAAGATTTAATATCTGTTTGTTTGTTTTTCTCAAAGTGGTACCATACAGGACCTGAATTTAAAAATAACATTTTGGTTTCCAGAACAATTACACCAAGAAATCCACTTGAGCTATCTATGGGACTACATCAAATAACATACCAAAGTGTGATCACTCTTCTTAATACTTCTCTACACACACTAGCATATAATATAGATCATATACTGACAATTTAGGGACATCACCCCTATAAACATGTAGATTATAAAGTGTTCTGGATAAATTAATTTTCTGGATAGCTAAAATTGTCCTTTTTCAGTTCTAAAAGTGTTTTAAATTAAATTTGGGGGGCGACTAGGTGGCACAGTCACTTAAGCATCTGACTTTGGCTCAGGTCCTGATATGGTCCTGGGATTGAGCCCTGCATCAGGATCCTCACTCAACAGGGAGTCTATTTCTCCCTCTGCTCACTTTCTCTCTCTCTCTCTAATAAATAAATAAAATCTTTAAAAAATAATTTAAAAAAATTTTTTGATATATATCTTTTAATAATATATGGGATATTTTCCCACCTCATCATTTTTAAGATAATGAAAATTAGTTATTCTTAAAAACTGAAGGTTATTTTTATGAAAATCTATTATTTTGTGGCAGGAGGTGGTAATAAAGTCTCTATTTTCAATTTCTGCTTTTTCCTTCATCATTTCTGGAAACTATTTGACAGTTTGTTTGCTTCGGGCCAGTCATCAGATAGATTTGACTTTTCTTGCATTGTACCTATTGCAAAGTAGGAGAACAGGAACTAAGTTATAAATTATAAGTAATATTCACCTAGTCTCTGAAAACCTAAGTAGCAAGAGCTATGCTCTAGGTCAGGATTCTAAATTGGCTTTATATACTGAACATTTAAATGCTAAAAAACTGACTTTACTAGAAGCTGGATATCTTCTGGGGTAAAAATAAGCAATCCTAAATGTAACAGTCAAACCATACACAATTGTTCTTAAGGAGTCAGGACTAAATGGTCACAGTTCAATAAAAATTCTTCTCAAAGAGTTCTTTCTTTTTTTCTGGGACATTTTTACTACTTGAAGCAAATTTGAGGCAAATTTCTGCTTTTATTTTCAGAAATACTAACATGCATTATATTAGAATTATTCCGCTATATCCTTTCTCTCACACTCGACATCATTAGTACCTTAAAGACAAAGGCTTATTTCTTCATCTTTATATCTCCCATGGACCTTCCCTGATACTTCATCAAAAGTTCATATGAATGTGTGTTGAATTACAAAGGCTTAATCCTAACTTTAAAATGGTGTTAGGAAAGGGAGGGAGGGAGCAATCCCACAGAGACACAGTCTTGTTCTCTCCTAGAGCATCTGTTCTGACCTACAGCCAGGTGAGATTTACATTAGCCCTCCAGTGGCTCACAGGGGTTCTGTTTTCCCAAATGCCTACTTAACCAAAGTACTGCAAAATGAAGATTTTGTCTTATATATAGAAAGCTTACATTTTCTAGAATTCATCTTCCTTTGTTGTCCCACAGGACAGGGAAGATTCAATTTATGTTTCCTTCTAACAACACAGGCAACAACAGATGTTGGTGAGGATGTGGAGAAAGGGGAACCCTCTTACACTGTTGATGGGAATGCAAAATGGTGCAGCCACTCTGCAAAACAGTATGGAGGTTTCTCAAAAAGCTAAAAATAGAGCTACCCTATGATCCAGCAATTGCACTACTAGTTATTTACCCAAAGGATACAAAAATATTGATTCGAAGTGATACATGCACCCCACTGTTTATAGCAACATTATCAACAATAGCCAAATTATGGGAAGAGCCCAAATGTCCATCAACTGATAAATGGATAAAGAAGATGCGGTATATAGATAGATATAGATATAATAGTGTATTGCTCAGCCATAAAAAAGAATGAAATCTTATCATTTGCAACAATATGGGTGAAGTTACAGTGTATTATGCTCAGTGAAATAAGTCAGTCAGAGAAAGACAAATACCATAAGATTTCACTCATATGTGGAATTTAAAAAGTGAAACAGATGAACAGAGGGGAAAGAAAAAAAAGAGAGAGAGGGAGGCAAACCATAAAAGAGACTCTTAACTATAGAGAACAAATTGAGAGTTACTGTAGGGAGGAGCTGGACGGGAGGATACACAAAATGGGTGATGGGTATTAAGGAAGGCACTTGATGTAATGAGCACTGGATGTTATATGTAAGTGATGAATCACTAAATTCTACTCCTGAAATTATTATTACACTGTATGTTAACTAGAATTTAAATAAAAACTCGAAACATTAAAAAAGTTTTCTTTTGGAACATACCTCTGGAATTCCCATCGTTCCCTCAAGTAGATGTTAAACTAATTGTAATATTGGAAAACATACATTTATGTGCCAGGGCGAGCATAGACACACATAGATATGTTCCCGTGGTTCAATATATGTGTATGTATGAGATTTCAAGCATTTATTCTAGCTATTTTGCCTTTTTCTACTTTCATTTTTATAGGAATTTTTAAATGGTATTCTTATCCTACAGCATACAGATGGCAGATAAAACAAAAGTATCTCTGACTATGAAAAACTGAAAATAAGTCTCTTAATAAGAGAAAGATTGGATAGATATGATGTCATCCCTCTATAGTATACATGCCAACAAACAGAACAGAAATACAATAAAATGCAGGCAGTGCTGGAAAGCCATTTGCTAGCTATTTTCAGCCTCAGAGAATGGATTCAAACCTATGAGGTTGGAGTGCATTAAGTAAAATCCTGAAAGCTTTATCAAGAGTTTTATTTTGACACGAATATTTTGCTTCCACAATATTCAAATGAAAGATGAGGGATGACAATCCAATTAGAGAATCATAATATAGCTTCCTATATACCCCATATTTATAATTTACTTTTTAAAATATCTTGCCATTGAAAGGAAGAAAAGCAACTAACATGAACTTTAGACTCAGTAATGTCTATCAACCAATTTCTTATTGAGGCCAGCTCACTTCCTCTCTCTAAAAGGAAAATAGACAAATAATGCAAATAGACAAATTCTGTCTCTATGAATTTTGCATTCATTATCTCTCTCGATAAGCAACTGAATTTTTGGCAACAGAAACAGTTCAAATTCTAATTCATGGTCTTTGAATTTTTACATAGTTCATAGATAAGAAGCAGAGAAGCTAGATTCTGATGGCAAATCTACGAAAATTTCAGTGTGTTTGCATACATGCATTTATCTGAAGAGAAATTTCAGGTTTTCAAAAATATCCAAGATGGAGAAAAGTTGAGAACCACAGCTTCAGAGCACATTTATTAACTCCTTATCATTTTAATAAGATGACTTGCAAGACTTTCACAATAAGGTAAGGTGAACTAAAAAAACTATAAACTGAAAGATAAAATTGTCTCTAGTAGTCATCATGCCCAACTCAATAAAGGGTTCCTGAATTTAAATTCTCAATCACATATAAACTAATCATGGAATACCTGAAGAAAGTGTCACAAACTTTTCCTTAAAGGACCACAGAGCTAATATTTTAGGCTTTGAGAGACAAGGGACAACATCAGGACATTTTATAGATAAGTAAATAATTGTTTTAAAAGCAACCATTTTTAAAAATGTACAAATTAAAGTAGGCAGTGTGTTCAATTTGGCCTGCATCTCTGCCTAGAATATGTAGAACCCTGTTCTCTAAGAACAATTATACCTTCATAATTAGATGGGTTTTAGCTTCATGATAGGAATTGATGGAATTATTTCAATTTTAAAGGAAGCAGGAAAGGAAATTGTTATATATCTTCTAGTTAGATGAAGCACTACATTAAATACTTTATGAATACTGTCTTTTTGAAAGCACAAAACAACCTTGCTAGTAATACGTTGTTCCATTAATGTTGTACATAAAGAAACTCTGGAATGTTTAGTAATTTTTTCAAGGTTATTTATTCAGAGTTTTTGAGTCCTAGAACTGTGCTGAGTTCTGGGGATGCAGCCATAGAGAAGAAACGAGGCCTGACCTTAATATTTAGGAAGGGAAGGTAGGCTGGTAATTAAGCAATAGAGGAACGCTTAAGACTTAGAGGGCCAGAGAGGTTTCTGGGGGGAAGTGATGTCAAACAGTGACAAAGAGGAAGTTTAGAAGCTTGAGGGAATAAGAAAGATTGCTTCTGACAAATATAAATGTGTTTGGAAGTGTCTGCATATAACAGACATGTTTGCAGAATAGCATATAGCTCATTATGAATGAACAGGAGAGAAATGAAGATGAATGAAAGACATGGGCTGGACAAGTAAGCACTCACAGTATCATGAAGAATTCTGTGGGTCTTTGTAGTGGATATCTGGCAATTTTGACTATTTACACCCGTGCATTAGAAACAGTGTCTTTACTTTTAATGGACAATCTTTTCCTAATCTCAGCCCATGGGTTTTAAGTGAGTTCATTCTCATTCCCAAATCTTTGGTGTCCATGAGTTAAGCTAGACTTTTATTGGAGCAATTTGGAAAGAGAGTGACGATTTATGCTATGCATTTTAAACTGGTTGACTAAAAGCTTGCAGCTTTTCAAGTTCATCTTTAACCTCTTTGGGGGAAGGACCTACTTGAGAATAAAACCACTACAGAGTAAAGAGCTATTAGCAAAACCCAAATTAATTAATTCATTACTTGATTCATTAATTGATTTTCTAAATTTAGGGATGGCTGAAAATCATCCTGGAACTTTTCAGTTGTGATACCAACAAATCCCCCTTCCTGCTGAAACTAGTTTGATTTGGTTTCTGTAACTTATAACTGAAATGTTTCTACAATATAGCTACGATAGTTTTTAAAGTGTCTTACTCCATGAAAAGCATCTGAGGGGTTATGGGCAAAGTGCAATAATAAAAGATTTGTGTTTTTAAGAGAATGCTCTGGATTCTTTGAAAACTAATGACTGGGTGATAAAAGACTCAAATCCACAGAGGACAGCTTGATGCTGGGTGGTAGTCTGGACAAGAGATGATAGGTCACAGAAGGTGAGAATAAGAGGAGTAATATTTATTATAAATATAAAGTGCTAATATTTAAGACTTGGTGACTGATTGGGGATGGATGAGGGGGAGAGAGAAGCCAAAGTCAACGGTGATGCTCAGATATCTAGTTCAAGCCACTGAGTAACGACATGCCTTAGGAAAGGGAACTTAAACCAGATATGGGTATCACCGATAGGTCGTCACTGGTAACTGGAACCACAGGAATGGATGAACTTTGCCCAGGGAAAACAGAATGAGAGGGAAAAAGGGCCTAAGTGCTAATTATGAGGAATAGCAATATTTAGTGTGTGGTTGCAGGGAAAACTACACAGGAGAGTGGGAAGGAGCCCCCAGAGTAGATGATGAGGGTATGGTCAAGCATGATCAACACTGAAGAAGTCTGAGAAACTGAGGGATGAAGTGTCCATTGAATTAAGCAGCTGGGAGATTTCTGGTGATTCCTGCTCCTTTCGTGTAACTTACCAAAATCCCTGGCTAACTCATCCTACCTTTTGAACCTGAGTTGAAATGCAACCTCCCCCTGGAGAGGCCTCTTCTGCAGTACCCCTCATTTAAATAGGCTCAAGTGTTACACCCTCTCAAAGGCCTTGTCCTGTGAATCACCTAGGTCAACCTCTGCTTGCCCTGCCTTCCCCAGGAGAGCCTCTGAAGGGTGGGCAGTGTTCCTTTCATAGTGTTTCTCCAGCACCTGTTACGTTGCCTTCCACTCAGTAAATTTTTTTTAAGTTACTGAATGATATAAAAAAAGAATAATACTGACTTTTTAAATCATAGCTGCTCATTACCACAAATTTAGCATAGGGACTTTCTTTCAAAGAAAGGGAAGAGACCACGTATGCATACTTGAGAGGTTTTATAGTTAATTCTTGGGTCTCCACATGAATAGAAGAATAGAATGATCTCCCCAATTAGTAACAAAAGACTATCTATATTTTGAGGATGCAGCACAGCTTCTGGACCTCTGTGGCCTGGATTCAAATCCCATCTTTACCTAGTTAGCGATATAACCTGGGCAAATGACTCACATCATCTGAACTTCAGTTTGCATATCTGTAAAATATGGGGACATAATAGTACCTGTTTCGTAAGGTGCAGAGAGAATTAATAATGTAAAATATAATGGCACCCATTATAGAGACAGGTACAGAGTAATAGGTATTCAAGTGTTTTATATTATTAATATTATGTATATGATCATAATAAATTATATATTTTCAAGATTTGTCACTTGAGGATATTTTCTACTTAGGTTTACACTTTGGATTACACCTAAACAAGGTGCAAGAGAGATATGCAAGAAAGAAATGTAGAACTGATTAGATAAAACAAATACAGAATTCAAATTTTACCTTAAGTGATTCAACAAATATTTTATACACACACATGAGAAAAAGCCTTTGTATAAACATTGTTCCTTTTTCTATCTTTATAAAATAAACACAACTATATGTTTTATAGAATTTCAAATTCCTTTCCTATTGCTACTACTAGCGTTAACCTTAAATCCTCCATTCTTCCTTCCCCCAATCTTAAATGGGACAATTGAGGCATTCTGGCTTTCAGAGAGGTGTATGAATATTAAAGTGTAGCTTGAAGCTTAGATAGCACAGACAGATATTTCCAAAGACTTTTTTGCTCCTTTGCACTAGGGCAGGAAGCTTTTTGGTGTGATACTTATTTTAAATGTCTACAGGCTTTTTCCCATAAGAGTGTGACATTATTTTGACACCCCTACAGCCATTTGTTTACTCGTTTTTTCGTTCTTCTATGAAGAGATTTGCCGAGTGTTCCTCTCACTTTATAAGTCCCCCATACCCTGTGGTCCAGAGGTAAATCCTTGCTCAATCACTGTAATCCAGCAGATACCCAACTGAAGTATACCAGGCTGAGGATGTTGCCATATGATCTATGCATGTTGAAAGGTACACCAGTTTAAATCTTGATAGATTATCACCAACTCCCTCAGGGAGTACCAAGGTTTCAGTGCACACCTGACAGCCATTAAGCAAGTCTGGCTGCCTAGAAATACTCATTCAGTTCCTAAGGTTGATGGAATGTCTGTACTTAGTAGAGTTGATGACATTTTGTGTCTAGCCCATTTTTCATCACCACTAGAGTGACACATGATTTCATAATTGGTTCAGTATCATTCACTTTCCCTTACAATAGAACAGCTGGAAACCGATGAGAAATATAAATTTTGTGTTCTAAGAAACACTTTAGCTTAGTGTACATGTCGCCCCAAGCATCTCTAAAGTAGTTAACTAGGAAAAGCATCCTAGTGGTGATTGCTTTGTAAACACACATATAGAATAAAGTAGATCTTAATAAAGCAAATTAAAGAATTGTCAACTATTGAGGGCTGATATCCTAAGAAGAGTAAATATACAATTCAGCACCAAAGGAAAACATTCATGCAGGCAAAGCTTTAATTACAAAATTCAGATGGAAACTGAAATAAATTCTGCCATCTATATAGTACTATGCTACCTAAGGATGCACTAAGAAATGTGGAGAATTGACCTAAAGTGTTGGACACATATTTCAGTGGATACCAGTGCAATCCTTTACTGTAAAGATTTTAAGCCTCTTTTTAACTGACATTGAATCCAGTCAATTCAATTCAATTCAACAAACATACGACAAAAATTTCTATGTACCAAGTACTATAAAAGATGTTGAGTGCCAAAAAAATATGACTAGGGTAAAATTCCTGTCCCCAGATATCTCATAACTTAGCACTAGGCAGAAACTATATACATGCACACACATAACTGAAATGAAGTGGCTGAAAATCAAGGACTATGCAAAAAAAATATTTTATGTTTTTAATATCTCTAGTGCCAAATACCATGATGAGTTCAAAGTAGCTACTCAATTAATATCTATATGATGAAAGAAGGAGAATTATAACTCTTGTTGGAAAAGAGAATGTTGAGGAGGAATTAAAATCTCTATAATTATGAGAGCTTTCTGATTCATGAAGAAAAATAAGAATGCCACTGATTCAATGGAAAACTATATTTTCAGTGACTGTGCATAGATCCATTCCTCTTGTCTATTATCAAAGCCAGACTAATTAAATTCCACTACTTGTTATTTACCCAAAGAAATCAAAAACACTAATTTGAAAAGATATAAGCACCCTTACATTTATTACAGTATTATTTATAATAGCCAAGAAATGGAAACCACCCAAGGGTCCATCAATAGATGAATGGAAAAAGATTACATATATATATACATATATATATGTATCTATGTAATCTTTTACATATATATATAACATACATATAATACATATATATTATACACACACACAATGGAATTGTTTTATTATATATATTTATATATATTATTTATAATAGCCAAGAAATGGAAACCACCCAAGGGTCCATCAATAGATGAATGGAAAAAGATTATATATATATATATATGTATCTATGTAATCTTTTATATATATATATATAACATACATATAATACATATATATTATACACACACACAATGGAATAGTATTCAGCCATAAAAAATGAGATCTTTTCATTTACAATAGGGATAGACTGAGATCACTTTATGCTAAGTGAAATAAGTCAGACAAAGAAAAACAAATACTATATGATTTCACTTATAGTGGAATCTAAAAGATAAGTGAACAAACAAACCAAAACAAATGTATAAACAAACAAAAAGCAGAAACCCATTAATACAGAGAACAAACTACTGGCTGCCAGAGGGAAGGTGCCCAGAGATGGGCAAAATGGGTGAAGGCAAATGGGAAATACAGGCTTCCAGTTATGGGATGAATAAGTCATGGGCATAAAAGGCACAGAATCAGGAATATAGTCAATGATATTGAAATATCATTGTATGGGGACAGATGGTAGCTACATTTATGGTGAGCACAGCATGACATATAGAGAGGTTGAACAGTTATGTTGTACACCTGAAACTAAAGTAACATTGTGTGTCAACTATACCTAAATAAAAGGAGGAGGAGGAGGGGAGGGAGGAGGAGGAAGAGGAATAAGAAGAAATAAGAGCCACTTTATTTATAGATGAGCAAATGGATACAATTCCAAAAGACAAAAATGGGTATGGGGAAAGAGCTTCTGACACAGAGAACCATATGAACATGGGTACAGTGTAATCAAGAAAGCAAAAGTTATGTTCTCTGAATACCGAATTTTCTACCCGATGCTTACAAGATGATTTGTATTAGAAAAATGGAGAAATAAGGCAGTCAAATAGGTGAATATAAAGTTAAGAAGAACCTAGAATTTTGAGTTATGGAATATGGATATTTATTAAAAAATAAGTGAGTAGTCCTTGAAAATAGTTGAAAAAAGTGATGACAGCATCATATGGGTAAATGAATCAGAGTGGCAATCAGGATATGTTGAAATATTTTCATTTATGGAGAGACAAACATTTAAATGTTAAAGCACTAGCAAGGGTGAGTTTGATTTTAAATTATTATTAAGTCTGCCTGCATGATATTTTTCACATCTAGGCCTTAAAATATATTAAATATTCACAAATCATATACACACACCTCATCCCAATTGAGTATCATTCAGTATGTTACAACATATTAAACATATTTAAATATACTCAGTTTACTCTAGTATCAAAGAAATCTACTTATGGAACTTAGTTATAATTACTTTATTTAGAACATTCCTCTTTGAGGAAGTATAAATGGCGGATAAAGAAAAAAAAGTATTCTGCTCTTGTTAACATTTTCCGGGTTTGTTATAGTGTTCTCCTGATATCCCTGTCTCTACCTCTCTAAGTCATTTAGAAACAGCTGTGAGAAGTATTTTCTTTATATAGAGTTTGAAAGCCTCTTACTGCATAAGTAATAAAATTGAAAGGAGTGGCATCATCCGAGCCAAGGTATTTAGACACAACACGCCAGAAGAGTCCACTTCAGACTTGAATTTTTTAAAGCATATTCCTAGTCCCATGTGTCAAGCTTATCTCCAATGGCATCCCCTTTCCCATAAATCCCCAAAAGCGACAATGCTAGCTGATCTGGACCATGATCAAACAGATGACAAAAGTGCATGGCACACACTATCTACAACTAAAATTTTGATGTTTCCTGAATTTATCACTTTTGTGCCAATGATCGTTACTTTTATTCCCATCAAAATGCTGCCACCATCTTTGAAAGCTTCCTTTACATTTCATGTCCACCATTCCCCCTTTAATCGAATTGAGCTCTCCACACTGTAGCTTGCTACCTCTCTCCGCCATCTCCCCATCCCCCCTCTCTCTTTTTTCTGTTTTCCTGACTTGCTTTTTCAGTTTCAAGCTTTTGGACTTTCTTGCTTTCTTCCTTCTTCTTCTTGGACTCAACGACATTCGTAACTGTTATAAATGTGCTGCACTTTGAAGTACATTTTATATCCATCTATGGCAGTGAGTTGTGAGGTCCACGAAGGCACACTAACTACAGTGTCTTGAAGGTTATTCATGCTCATGAATAGCCTGTTCTATTGTACTGATGGTCAGCTCTGAAAAACACCAACAAAGATAACTAGGGCTTATAGGAAACCCCTTACAATAATAAAAGTGCGATTAAATATCAATGTTATACTATGCACAAATAGTCCTTACCCAGTATAACCAAATTGCATCCTCATCATTTGACATTACTCCTTCCAAGCCATTCACATACCTACAAATAAGAGGATGATTATTTATCTGCTTGATTCATTGGTGCAAATGTTCCTTAGCCCACACAGAGGCCAGACTCAGCTGTGTGGTTTCAGAGATTGGGTTGAAAATATAACACAGTACATGCATTAGAAAAAGGAAATCAGAACATTAAACTACTTGTTTTACCATCTCTGATCCCCCTGAGGCTCAGTGACATTTGGTGAATTTATCTTTCTTGTTAAAAGCAGATTCTCGAACTCCTTGTAGCAGGTGGAGGAAAGATGTAGCAGAATGTTTACAATAGGCATATAAATCTGTTACATGTGTGTATGTCTGAGGAAAGGGAAGGTCATTGCTTCAATTTCAGTTTACTTCCTCAATTTTCAGTTAAATGTTTTCTCCAGTGCTCTGTAAATTAAGTATCTCCGAGAACTCTGAAAGAAAAAGAAAGAAAGAAAGAAAGAAAGAAAGAAAGAAAGAAAGAAAGAAAGAACTTTGAAAGAAAGAAGGAAGGAAGGAAGGAAGGAAGGAAGGAAGGAAGTGGTGAGCAGAAACAGAGTACATGGGAAAGAAATTAAAAATAAAAATAAAATGAGGTAATGGAGAATAAAGTCCTTTACCAAGAGGACATACCTGTACTGCTTTTTAGGCATTCCATTCCCTAAGTTTTCAGTTCACACTTGTTTGCATTTCAGCTTTATTAGTATCCTTAGAAATTCTTATCTTTTGCTGGATGTGCTTGTTCTGGATAAAGCCAATGGTCGCAATGCTTCCAATCCTAAAAGATACTGCTCTGCACTGGGTCAGTGTGCTGACCGCTAACTTGGTCTTTGGAATTTATGGGTCATGTTCAGCTTTCTGTATGAGTTCAAATGCTTCCGAGTCCAGATTTCCCTCTGCCTCCTATTTGCTAAAATAACTATACTCTTCCAGGAGGCTTTCCATTTCCACTACTCTCTCGCTTACATGCTTTCTCCTAAATACACAAATCATGTTATAATGCAAGGAACAATGTCTCCACCAAGTAGCCCTTACCTACTATTCTGCTCTTTCTATTCACATCCAACCTCTTAGAGAAATCCTCATGTCTTCCTCAAATCAGGTTCTTTCATTAGGCTTATGTAATCAAACGTTTTTGAGCGTGTAAAAGCTATCTGGCAGTAATTCTGTGCTAGACTCTGAGAAAAAAAAATTTTTAAGTGGCATAATTCTTGACTACAGGAAAATTCCAGACATACAAACAGAATGTTTCAATATAATAACATAAAATCATAGAATGGTGGTTTTCAACATTGGCTATACATTAGCATCACTTTAGAAGCTTTTAAATATCCCAGTGCCCAGGGAGCAACTCAGCCTAATTAATACAGAATCTTTGGGTGTGGGGCTTCTTACACAATTTCAAATTTTGGATAAGATTGAGAACGATTATTATTTAAGTATACTTAGGAATCTAATGAAACACAGGGGAGAATATTGTAACTCAATCAGGATTTTAGGGACCCCCCAGAAGAGGTGGCATGTCCACAAAACTTTGAAAAATGAGTTGGTTATTAAAGATTTGGGCAAAGGACCTTTGGGATAAAAGGTATAGCTTGATGCGAGGAAGTGGGGTGGGTGGGCAAAATGGGAGGGGGAGTCCAGGCTTGCAGTTGTAGGATGAGTAAGTCACAGGAATAAAAGGTACAGCACAGGGAATCTGGTCAATGGAATTGTAATAGTGGATGGTGACAGATGGCAGCTACACTTGTGAGCAGAGCATAACATATACATTTATCCAATCACTATGTACACCTGAAACTAATGTAACATTGTGTGTCAACTACATGTCAATAAAATAAAGAAACAAATAAATAAAATGATGCCAAGGAAATGCAAAATAAGCCACAAAAGTTATGGCTTGAGCATCCGCACACTGGAATATAACATCTATGTGTTTTTAGGGTTTTTATAAGTCAGTCAGTCACACCGGACAATAATATATGAGGCAGAATACTGAGGAATATAAGTCCTGAGAAAATAACAGACTTGTGTGGAAAGGACCAGAGGGACTGAGGACCTCTGAATTAGAATCCTATCCCCGTTGCACCTCTAGAGGGATGGTTCAACAGTTTCAATACAGTCACTAAAAAACAAGGAGGAGGTGTCTCAGTTCTCCCTGACATTTTCTTAGTAGATTTTCAACATCATGCCTCATGATTTCTGGTCAGTTTCTTTGCCTTTGATATCCAGGCTTTAATATTCACTGGTCATGGGGCACCTGGGTGGTTCAGTGGGTTAAGCGTCTGCCTTCAGCTCAGGTCATGATCCCAGTGACCTGGGATAGAGCCCCCCACCCCACCCCACCCCGTGTCTGGCTCCCCACTGAGCAGGGATTTGTTTCTCCCTCTCCCTCTGCTCCTTCCCCTCCCCCTCCCGCTGCTCATGCTCTCTCTCTCTCTCTCAAATAAATAAAATCTTCAACAAAAAAAAATTTTCATAGGTCATCTCCAGCATCAGATTCTTTTCCAATGTCATCCCTTCCTCAGTAAGCACCCCTTCCCTGAAAAGCCATATTACAGATACAAATGGAGCATCTCTTATTTTTAAGTTCCCTATATTTCAAAAACTTTCACATTCAGTCTTTAAGAACTTGGTATATATGTTTCCAAAGTGGGACTTTGGAACTTCTTAATTGCTTTCAAAGGAAACAAAACAACATCTAGAAAGCACTATATAGATAAACAAAGAAGCAAACATTCATGCGCATTGTCAGTTGATATCAATTCAAGTGGGACAAAGATTCGTTTATTGATTATGGAGGTAATCCTGAGTTTAATTTTGAATAACAAGATATAAAATTACATAATGTGTCAAATAAAGACATTGGAATCATAAAGTGTTTGGCTCACACAGTCACAAAATGATCCATATTTGCATCCCAGCTTCTCTGTATCTGAGACATTAATCATCTGACCAAATTACAGATAACACTGTGTGGGTGAAAAAATTTAACATCTCATCCTTTTCTGCCACAAGCTCAGGTGAGAAGGTACTGTATTGTTTTATTTTAGTACATCATAACATGAAATACAAGTGTAGATAAATAAAAACTAAAAGATTCAAATCCAATTTTAAAACTGTGTTTCTCTAACTACTAACAGTATTTGGGTGTGGGTTACTAGATTCCAAAGTCTGTCCAGTTCCTACATTAAGGAACATTACATTAATATGGAAAATGTGGCGGAGAGGGACGCCTGGGTGGCTCAGTCAGTTGGGCATTGGAGTATTGATTTTAGCTCAGGTTGTGATCTCGTGGTCATGAAATCGAACCCTGAATCTGGTTCCATGCTCGCCTGGAATCTGCTTGGGATTCTTTCCCTCGCCCTCTGCCCCTCCCCCCATTCGCACTCATGCTCTCTCTCTCTCTCTCAAATAAGTAAAACTTAAAAAAAAAGAAAAGAAAAAAAAGAAAAGAAGAGAAAATCTGGGTGAGGATAAATCTGTTAGGAGAAAGGGCTCAGGATGCTGAAAACAGTCCCTATGAATGGATAAACATGATACCTTAAATACATAAAGCTTGATTAGAGATTTTGCAGCATCTGTGTCTCTCTTCTCAGACAGAAGCATTAACGTTTTAAGGCATTCTATTCCTTAAATGAATAATCATTAGCTTTTTCTGTATTGTAGTTCATGTACACAACACTGGGGATATAGTTAGTAAGAAAGTGAAGAATAAGGACAGTAGGGATTCACAATTAGTGCAATTCACTTGCTATTACAGTGGAAAATATCCCCATTCATTCAACTCTTAATAAGTTCTTCCCTTAACTCATGTCCCAAATTAGGCACAGGGCCTACTGTAGCAGACAAGTTCTAATTCCCGATCTGAAGATGTATGTGGTCTAACTAGGGTTTCCAATCTTGGACACCCCGAAAAACCTTGGATATGGTGAGTCACAATCTTTAGGCTCTATCCAAGGTATTAAAAGAAGAGAAAAGCAAGGAAAGGAAAAAAAAAAAATTGTTCACAAAACCTTTCTCCTCTCTGACAACAAAAGAAAATATTAAATGTTATCCTCCTATTAAACTTGTTGGCATTTTGGAAATATTTACCCTGATTCACTCAGGTTTTTGTCTCCTTTATTTCATCACATCTGGTAAATGCTGCAGAGTGGTAAATTTCCTGAGGGATAATATAAAATATATATATATATAAAATAAAATCTCACTTTCAAGTAATTTAAAAATTTTAAGGGCTCTTTTTTTCAAGTATGCTTGACATTTCAGTTGCTTTTTGATGTAGTGGCTATTGATGCCATATATTAAATAGATAATCATAGCAACCAACACAAAACTATGTGATACATATGAGATGCTTAACCTGCTTCGACTCTGACATACATATGGCGTTATGCTTGTAGAGTACTGAATTATGTTGGCAAGAGTTGCTTGTCCATTCTTGGATAATAATACTGGAAAAACTGCCCAAAACATGGAGCATCTCCTCTGGCATAAAAACTCAATCACTCTGCCCATCTATTCATAGAGAATTATTTTTTTCATTTTCAATTTTTTTCTGTGTGAACTGAATTGCCACTCGGGACTCTCAAGATAAACACTTGAATAAGAGGGCCAATATTAGACCTTGAAAGAGTTCTATTTTTATGTACCAAGTTATTGGCATTGGTTGACATTATTTCATGTAATTTCTACGGTGCTGCTTGATTTTGAGCCGCTGAAAGGTGAGTAAGCATATGTAAGAGAGGCATTCAACCATTCATATATATCATTCATTTGAAGGTTCAGAAGAATTTGTGTGAGAGCTGGAAATTAAGAAATTTAATACCATTCTTTCAAGTTTGGTGGGCCAAAAAAAAAAAAAAATCCACAATAGCATTAACCCAGGTGCCATTTGAAGCAGGTTAAATTATGCTCTTCTTAAGAGTTAAAATTAAAACAAAGTCACCTCACTGAAGTTTAATCCTATCCTTCGATTGCTGCATGCTATAAGCATTTTTTTTTTCACCAGTTCAGCTATTCCAGTATAACAAATTGGCTTTATCTCTATTGGTCATCTTCTCCCTCTAATGCAGATAACTTAATGGATTTCAGTTCTAAATAGAGTATGGTTTGTTTCTGAATATTAATTTCAACTTTAGTTGAAAAATTATGCCCTAGCTTGAAATTGAACCACGTTGACCACTAAAACAGGAAAGTCTAATATATGATCTAAATTAGCAGATTTTGCCCAGACAGCAAAGTTAAGTTGGCTTGATTTCCCCATCCTTATATACTATTTTACAAAGCAAGTTCTCCATCTAGTGGTTAGAAAGCTCACAGTACGATCCTATACTGATTCACTATACATTCATCCAAATAAATAAATAAATAAATCACGTGTGTGTGTGTGTGTGTGTGTGTGTGTGTGTGTGTGTGTGTTATAACAGGCATGTGTTTGTGGCTTTTTCCCTAACTTCTACACTATTTTGGTGGAGGGGACCAAGTTTCTGTCCTATTAATTGTATCTAAAGTTGGGACCCTCCACTTGTCAATAAGAGAAGCTATTTTTAATTGCTTGGTAAAATAAGAATGAATGAGAATATTGTATATAAAGGGGTTTCTGCAGAGTATAAAGCAGCATACCACATAAAGGTAATATCTAACTGTTAGTAAATATTTCTTTTTATTGTGAAACTGGATAGGGTAGCAGGATTTTTCTCCTGAATGGTAATAGATATCTCTTGGAATCTAGGTTCTTGGCTATGGTTCTGTTCAATTATTTATCTAATTACTGGGTATGACACTTTCTACCTGGATCTACATTATGACCAAGAGCACCTCATTTTTCTTTTATCTGAATGATTACCAATAAAATGCTCCTTTTCCTTTCATTCTATAAGTTTAGCTCTGTTTCCACCCATTGACACATTCTTAAAGTAGTTCTCATCCCCAAAGAACTTTTTTTTAGAAAAACTGTATCTTTATCCATAGGCATATTAAACACTACCACAGATCGTAAGCGAGTGTGGCTATTTTCACACAAATATGAATGCCTATTATTTTTATCTGGAAATTTCTGAAAGGTTTCTTTGCTCATCTGGCAAGTTGCTTTGGTAAAGTATGAATGCCTCTGTGAACCAAAGCAAACCCTGCAAGAGCCAAAAATCTCTCCTCGTCAACACCAGTAGGGGAAGTTTTAGAACCGGAGGAATGTTAGAATTCATATTCTTTCCTTTTCTTTCAGTTTTAAAATGTTTTATTTCACAGTTTGTAAAAAAAGAATTTATATGTACAAGACTCAAAGGAAATAGAAAGGCAGCTTTCAATCCAAATGGATGAGACAATAGTTATTCAAACTCTACTGTGGAAGCATATTTAAGGCACACACCTCAATGTTAGGCATAAATAATTTTAACCATGCAGTCCAAGTTCTGGGTTTTATATCAGATCTGCAAAGATAGGACCCTGTGGTCAAATTTTAAGATTGGTAAAGTCAATTTGAAGCTGCTTATATATTGAATACAGGTTTCACTATTACAAATAGAAGATGTTAATTAACAAACTTGCAGTCCTCACAGATCTCTTTGTCCCATGCTCATACACTTGTAATCTGCTAATTTCCCTTCTTGTAGTTATTCTTCAAATTATAGTCATATTCTTGAATCTGCCCATTTCACTGGAGAGAAATACGGAGCGAGCTCAGAGCAGTTAAAGAATAGATTTGAGGAAAAATGGGCTTCAGAATGACAATTAGATTCAAATACTCTCTTCCGCTACTTATAACCTTTGTTATCCCAGGCAGGTGACTTAAATCTACTGAGCTGTAATTTCCTGTTCTACAAAATCTGAGTAATATTATCATAGAGTATACTTACGATGAAGATGAGACAAGATACGCATATAAAGTGCCTGAGACATACAAGAATGCCAAAACAAACAAACCAATTGGTCCATGACATAGTAAGTTAAAAGGAAAGACCCAGGTCTTAAACCTAAGTCTGCAACGCAGATTTTCCATTGTACCACATGACTATAATTTGGATCTTCTAAAGACTTCATGATAAAATAGTAGAATCATAAAGCTGAGCAAAGAAAGGGCATATAGCAATTGCTGACTTAATAACTTGATGTCTCCAGAAGTTAAACAATGAGAAAAAACATTAAAGCTTTAGTAACTATCCGTGGCGCCTGGGTGGCTCAGTCGTTAAGCGTCTGCCTTCAGCTCAGGTCATGATCCCAGGGTCCTGGGATCGAGCCCCGCATCGGGCTCCCTGCTCCGCAGGAGGCCTGCTTCTCCCTCTGCTGCTCCCCTTGCTTGTGCTCCCTCTCTCCCTGCCTTTCTCTCTGTCAAATAAGTAAATAAAATCTTTAAAAAAAAAAAAAGCTTTAGTA
>NC_138380.1:55561128-55594231 GCF_054177405.1 Leptonychotes weddellii
AATCAGGCTCGTGCTCAGCATGGAGTCTGCTTGGGATTCTCTCTCTCCCTCTCCCTCTGCTCCTCCCCCCACCCTGCTCATGCACACTTGCACTTGTGCGCTCTCTCTAAAAAAAACCAAACTATGACACCAATTACATATATATGTATTTATGTCGTGTATCTCACATTTCTCTGGAGTATGTGAAAATGTGTCAAGACCATTCCTCTTTCTTAATATCACTCTAAAAAAGCACCCATGTTAAATAAACAGTTTCTTTATGAGAAAAAGTAAAAATAGTAGTTAATTAGCAAATGTATAGAACAGCACAATGAGCTATTAAAAAAACTTACAGATTTTTTGTCATTAAGTGAAGTAGATTTTTCTCTATATGGTATCTAAAGTCAGGTAATTACCAGTCTTACAATTCTTTTTGGAGAATGACAACTGGAAGAATATCTTCTAATATATATCTTCACTACACTGGAATGATTATAGCTAACAATATTTGACAGTAGTAAATAAAATATTTTATTAAAAAGTTGTAGACATATAACTATTTCAAAATGCAAATGTTCCTTGATAGATTTCTTTGCACTGTATTTACTCAAGAAAATGTTGTCATTCATTTCTTTGTATTCAAAGACAATAATCCCTTCTCTAATTGAAAGGGATATTCTCTGGAAATCAAGGGTACAATATGTAAATGTGAATATGTAATTGTAAGAAATACTTTACAGTTTATTCTGGAAAAAGGCCCATGAAGTTATTCCTTTTTTTTTTCCCAGTGAATTTAAAAGAATGCAGTTCTTGGAAATTGACTTATCAGAAGTCTCTTGTACCCTACCTTAATGTTTAACTTTTGTGTCAGTTTGATCTCATTTTCTAAGTTCACCACTAAAACTGGATAGGATTTCTAACATTCCAAAATACACTGATATTGTGTTTCTCCCTAGATAAATATTTAGAGTTCTTTTTGTAAGTTTTTTGTAAGTTTTAAATATATATATAATTATAATAAATTAGAGGCTGTGAGCATAAAATAAATTTCAATAAAACAGATCAACAATTTCAGGGACCTGTTGCTAACATGTTTATAAAGGCCAATATTGCCATCTAGTGGTTACAGATGAGAAATATATTTATAAGATTAAAAGCACAGCTCTTATTTTAAGACAATTCAAACATATTTGATTGTGCAGATTTTTAAGGAAGTTGCAAAAACAATTCAGTGAAGGAAAGATAATCTTATTAAGAAATGGGATTGGGCAACTGCACATCCAGAGGCAAGAAAAAAATGAACATTGACCTTAAAAAAAAAAAAAACTCAAAAAAGATCACAGACTTAAATGTTAAACATAAAATATAAAACTTTTAGAAAAAAGCATAAGAGATAATATTTAGGTTTTACAGCTTGGTAAAGAGTTCTTAGACTTGATTCCAAAAGCACAGTCTATAAAGGAAAAACTGAAAAACCAGATCTCATCATAATTAAAAACCTTTGCTTTGTGAAAGAGGGTATTTTATCTTGTTAAGAGGATGAAAAGAAAAGCTCACTGACTGAAAGAAAATAGTTTCAAACCACATATCTGAGAAATGACTATCATTTAGAATATACAAAATTTCTTAAAAACCCAACAGTAAAAAGCAAACAATAGAAAATGAGCAAAAGACATGAACAAACATTTTATTGATGAGTTATAAAGATGACAAAAAAGCACATGGAAAGATGTACAACACATTAGACCTTAGGGAAATGCAAATTAAAATCACAATGAGATATCATATCCATTTATCAGAATGGTTAAAATAAAAAAAAAGTAGTGACAACACAAATATTGGAGAGAATGTGGAAAGACTGGATTAATCATGTTTTGCTAGTTGAGATGCAAAATGATGGAGCATTATGGCAATTTCCTATAAACCTAAACAGCATAGATACTTTAGAACAATTCAAATAATCTAAACATACTTACTTGTACATGCACTTATTAATTTTAATTGCTTCAACTTCAAAGTTGAAGATGTTCTTTATGAATAAATGTTAGTAATGAGTAAGAGATTGAATGTGTTCTCCTCATGTCCTGTTTTTTTTCCTTTGCACATGTGAAAACTGAGTTGAAACAGAGAAGGAAAGTGTATTTGATAAATTAGGAAGCATGTAAAGAACTGTCAGCTGCAAAAAGAGTCTAGAAGACATTTTCTAGAATGTTTATGTAAATCATTTCTCAAATAAATCGCAGTTACAGAATTTCACTGGCATAAAATTATTCTTCCTTTCATATGTGATTAATAGTTAGCAAATATAGAAATTGGCTGGATATTACCTTTTTTAAAAGTCAAAATGACAACTATTCTTCCTTATTTGAGAAATACAATGGATTTTTATTTACTTTGAATTATTTTTCTTCCCACAATAGAAATACTGTACTCACGTTTTCTTTTTAAAGATTTTATTTATTTATTTGTCAGAGAGAGAGAGAGCACAAGCAGGGGGAGCTCCAGGCAGAGGGAGGAGAAGCAGGCTCCCTGCTGAACAAGGATCCCAATGCAGGACTCAATCCCAGGACACTGGGATCATGAACTGAGCCAAAGGCAGGTGCTTAACCAACTGAGCCTCCCAGGTGTCCCTGTACTCATGTTTTCTTACTCAAGTGATAGATTATTATAATGAAATTACACTGGAAGCACTGCAGAAGGAAGAAGAATGAATGTCAATAAATAATAATATATTTTAAATATAATTATATATAATAAATATTCTCATTGAATAATTAACTTTTTTAGAGGATGATGAGATTTTAGCAGTACATAGTATGGCTTCTTAATTTATTTATGGATAAAAGAAGTAGAGATAAATATGTGCAGAACACTTGACTGAAAGTTAAGACATTGGACAAGTCACGTAACCACTCTGGGTCTCACTTTTCACATCTGTTCAAGGACAGAAAGGACTATGTATTTCCTAATGCACTTTCCAGCTTGACTATTACATGAAACCAAGCCAGGAATTACCCAACTTGGAAAGCTTTATGTTTTGAATGTTTGAGTGAAGGTGTTTGGTGTTACTGGTGTTTCTTTGTTCCTGATGAACATAGATGTATTTTCAAGAGAATGAGAAGAAACTTAGGCTTGGATAATTAAGTATTTTCAAATTTCATCCAAAGATTCCTTAGAAGCACATTTTAATTAGAACAAGCCATCTTTGTTTGGGATGTTAATAGCTAAACTATTATAAACTACTGGGATAGTAAAAAGATATTTACATATTAGCACGTTGATTACTAATGAAAACATTAAGATCTTTTCATTTAAAGGGGGAGTCTTCTGAAGAGTGGCAGATGGCTCAGGTCTCCTTGTAACGGGATGCTCAGGCTATTTACTCATTTAGAGAAGCCATTGGAATGAGTTGTGAAAACTCAATGAGATGAGATCTAGGGACTGTGGGAACTGTCCCCACTCTCTAGTAAATTAGGGCTCCAGGACAGAACCACCAAGGGGAGGAATCAGCGGGAAGTTAACTGGGAGCTCAGTAGCAATAACAGTTTAGAGAGAGGCAACTTTGAAAGACAACGAGCCAACAATCAGAAAAATTATGGAAATACTCAAGCACACCTTGAGAATCCCCAGACATCACCAGGGCGCATTTTGAAGAGATTTTAGATGAGGCTATCAAAACTATAGGCCATGAATGACACACCAACACCAAGAAAAGAGGGAAAATAAATTTGCTTCTAACCTCTGACTCTTCTGAGACAAGTTATATTTTGGTATTTAGAGTCTGTCTGTGATTGTTGTGAATAATTTTGGTTGATTATAAATTTATGGATACTTTAAATTGCATGATGGAATGGGATATCTTTACTATTTGAAATCTTGGCTATTTTGCTTAAAGCCACATCTGTGGCCCACTTCTATTTAGTATGGCACTAAAGGACCACTTTTTGTATTAGCCTAATTCCTGGTTCTGTTTCATGCTCCAGCATTTATAGTTCTTGTTTTTGTTCTTTCTTCAACTGTTTATAACTTATGTTCTCCTTATACATTTATACATTATAAGCCATCTTAAATTCATTTTAAACAAAGGGTGATATAATTTCCACCAATATGCACACTTTTGGGGGAATTCAATGCCCTGGATAGCCAATGTAGTGCCTATATATGGCCAAGCCTCACTTACTAGATAAAAGGGTTTTCCCCCCCAAAAAAATACCTTGATAGGGCAAAATTTGATGACAATCTTAGTTAACTGAAATCTATTTTGGGCACTGCTATAATGGAGGCAGATCAGATAGTCACATGCTGCACTGTTCAAAGACAGACCCCTCAAATTGCTAGATTTATCTGGTACAGATCCTTCCCAAAGAATATATAATTCCATATCTCAAGTAATCAAGAGATGAAAAACAAAATCTGAAAGGCTGTACCAAGTATACTCTTACATTGATAAGAGTAATATATGTTATTAATTATACATAGTATGATTTATTATAATTATTATAATTACCATACAACATAAGTAGACAAAGTGACTACAGCTGTTAAACTTATGAGGATATCTGAATGCAATTACAGTCTATAAACACTTTTAAAACTTAAGATTATATTATTAATAGTGATAACATTTTGATGCTTTATGTATATTAATACATTTATATTATTGACAACAGCTAATACATTATTATAGTATTGCTATTTCCAACTCAGGCACTATATTAGAAAAAGGTTCATAGTCTTTACAATAATGAACTGTATATATTCAGTGTTATTATGGAGGTTTTATTGTTTAGGAAGACAGACAGTGAGTAGTTATGATGCAGAAAGACAGGATCAAGAGAACACTCAAGGGGTATTTTTTTCATTTACCAGGTGGTACTTTCCATTCTCCACAAATCCATGAAATCACAAATAGGTAACATTATGGAAGGGCAGAAAAAGTGCCATCAGCAAACCAAAAATTTTGAAGGGTTTCTAAAACCGGAAGCAAATGAAAAAGAATAACAGAAAAACCACAGTTCAAAATGCCTAGAGGAAGACAGCTACAAAGGTGAATATGGTCCTGTAAAACTTCCATATATGTATATGTATATATGGAATGTATATATGTATATATTTGCATATATGTGTGTGTGTGTGTGTGGAATTTTACTCAGCCATAAAAAAGAAAGATATCTTGCCATTTGTGACAACATGGATAGACCTAAAGGGTATTATGCTAAGTGAAATAAGTCAGACTGAGAAGGACAAATGTCATATAATTCCACTTACATGCATAATCTAAAAAACAAAACCAACCAATCAATCAACCAACAAACAAGAGCCAGTCTCTTAAACACAGAGAACAAACTGGTGGTTGGCAGAGGGGGAAACGTAGGGAGATGGGCAAAATAGGTGAAGGGGATTAAGAAGTACAAACTTCCAGTTATAAAATAAATAAGCCATGGTAATATAAAACCATAAATAAGCATAGGTAATACAGTCACTAATATTGTAATAACATCATATGGTGACAGATGGTGACTATACTCACAGTGGTTAAAAAAATAATAATTAGGCGGGGTCCTGGGTGGCTCAGTCAGTTAAGGGTCAGACTCTTATTTTTGGCTCAGATCATGATCTCAGGGTTGTGAGATCAAGCCCCAGGTCAGGCTCCACTCTCAGTGGAGAGACAGCTTGAGATTCTCTCTCTCTCCCCCTCTGCCCTTCCCCCCACCAAAACAAATAAATATATTTAAAAAAAAATATTAGGCTAAATTAAGTAGTGGGCTGAGTCAAGGAATTCTCCCCAAAATACTAGGCAAAAGGGGAAAATAGCAGAAATCCATCAGAGAATTTGGAGGATAGATTCAGTTTCTAATACCCATCTAGTCAAGGGCCATGAAGGAGCAAAGAAAGAAAGGAGAAAGTTAGAAATATAAAAAAACATATCCCTAAAATGAAGACAGATATATGTCTTCAATCAAACTGAATGCCTAATAAGATTAATTTTAGCAATAGATCTATAACTAGACTTCATTGTGAAAGCATTGAGAAATGTTAAAAGCTTCAGAGGAGTGAAGTGGTGATGGAAAATTACTTACAAAAGAATGAAAAGCAGATTTACACAAAATTTCTCACTTTCAGAAAGCTAGAAAAAGGAGCAATTGTATTTAAAGATGGATGAGAAAATAATTTTGACTTAATTCTATACTCAATCAAACTGAAATTTAACTGTGGGGTGGAAAACAGCATCTGATAATAATGTTAACTCTTAAATGGTCCTCACACACTGCAAGGAGCATTTTCCTGGTGTTTTTTATTTCCCTCCTCACAAAATGACAGCTTCACACATCTTTTCATCTCAAACTTTGTACCCATCCCCCTACTCACCCCACCTTCTCACCATCTATGCTGATGTCTTGTTTCCTAGATTTAGGAAAATGGAAGCAGTCAAATGAATATTCTTATTCTCCTATCCTCAATCTACCATGTTTCCTAAATGTATAATCCTCCTCTTAAAATAAATACAACATTCCCATTCTCTCAAAGGATGCATTTTCCATATGCCTTACATCCCTCTTTCTCTTGTCATCCCAAGAATTAATTCTGCCATTATTCCTTATCTCTTCTGCAATGTTAATTTTTTACTTCCTTCTGGATCGTTCCACTTGACCGTGTTCTAATGTCTCCCAATGCCCCATTGCTAGTACCTTTGCTCTTGTTTTCGTCTATGGTATCTGTTGTCTGTGGTCACTGAGTCCTTTTCTCCCCTCCCATTCTCTCTGCTTCCCACTGCAATGAAGCCTCTCTTCCAAGCTCACCTACAGAAATGGCCTTTCTTCAGTTCTCAGAATTAAGGTTTCTTTTCTCTTCACTGTGACTTCTGTGACACCTCACTGGTTTCTCAAGTACTCCTGACTATTCCTTGCCTCTTTTCTGAGTTTCCTCTTGTGCTCCACCTCTAAATGTTTGAATATCCAGAGCTTAGTTTTAACCCCTTTTTCCTCTATGTACTGTTCCTTCTCCTAGAAAGCTTTTCTCTCAGATTTTACCTGGCTGGTGACTTCTTATAATTTAATCCCCAACTAAAATGTCTCTTCTTCAAAAACGCCTTCCCTAACCACTCAATCTCTCTCAGACTGTACAGTTTTGATTTTCTCATAGCAGATCACTATTGAGCTGTTCTCAAATTATGCTTTCTCTTCTCTCTAGAATGTAATCTTTGTAACTATGAATGAAAGAAAGGGCTCATTTGTATCATTCACTACCAAATCTCAAGTACCTACAGGGTATCTGGTCAATAGTAAGTTTACAGCTAGGGATTGAATGGCCAAATCCAACAATAATCAATAATACATAAAGATCACCTGTAATTTTAAAAAGAGAAAGGAGAAACAGTTCAGTAGGAAAATGGAAAGCAAGCACATTTTTAAATATAAATAATGTTTAAACATATAAAAATATTCTCAGCCTCATAAGTATTTAGAAAATACGAACTAAGTTTATATTTTATTTATTACTTAGGATATTATAAAATATTAATAATATTGGCAATAACATTAACTAATACAGGCTTTGAGTAAAGGTATTTTGGCAGTATCAATCCATGCTCAAAATTCATGTACTCTTAGGGCACCTGGCTGGCTCAATCCATAGAGCATGCAACTCTTCATCTTGGGGTTGTGAGTTCAATCCCACATGGCCTAGAGCTTACTTTTAAAAAAATCATGTACTCTTGGTGCAACTTCTAGGAAAGTACTCATGAGGATTCCAACATATGCACAGAAAATTTTGTATAAGGACACTAGTTGCAGAGAAAAATAAGGATGAGATCTAAACGTGCATCAATAGAAGTAGGTAGTGCTCTCTTCCCCACAGCCCACTCTCTTTCTCTGTTTGGAAAGTTATCTATCATTTTTTAAAAATTTATCATAGAAAGTCACAAATGCCCATAGTTGAAACAAATTATGTTTAAATATAATAATAGGTATTATGGAAATGCATAGAAAGTGAACATAAAGAAAACAAAGTGTACTGCAAACTCTATGTCTGAGAAGGAGAGAGCCTGTGTGTGTGTGTGTGTGTAATTAAGAGACAGAGAAAGGAATTTTACATTCTACTCTGTATGCCTCTGCAATATTTGAATCATATACAAGATATTGTAATAGTGTGCAATAGATAATTTTTAAAAGGAAAAAAATATATCAAAAAGAGAAAAAGATGGTTTCAGATGTCACTATGATAATGGATTTAAAATGGTGCCAGTGGACACCAAACAAGAGACAGTTTAATCTAGCTTTTAGAGATTAAAAAGAGAGAGACTAAAGTCCAGAAAAATGCTATTTATAAAAAAAAAAAAAGATATTGTCACTGAATAACTGAATGAATGAAAGAATGAAAATGAGGGTATAAAAATAGAAACCTAGACAGAAAATGGAAATTTGATGTCATGAGCATATATTGACACTAACTGGAGTCATCAGATGTGATGAACTCAACAAGGGAAAGTAAACAGAATGAGAACACCGAAGAACGAACACACACACACACACACACACACACACACACTTAAGAGTTGGGCTGAGCAATACAAGAGAGGAAGACAGAGTATGAAGGTAAGCAGGAGTAAAAATGGAAAAGTATGTCTTCTAGGTATCTTAAGAAAGTATTTCTGGAGAATTAGGGAATGACTAAGAATTTCAAATAATACCCAGTGATTAAGCAAGATCGGTATTAAAATATGTCCGGTCATCATCTGATGAGGAAGCCAGTGGTGACCTTTGGGGGTAAAAAGAAGTTTCTGTGCGGGCTATGTAGAAATCTAGATTGAAGTGGGTTAGCAAGCCCATGTGATAGAGAAAATGGAGAAGGTAAGTGTAGATCCTCCTTTTTTTTTTTTCCTTTTTTTTTAGAAAGGGAGAGTGAGGGGCAGAGGGAGAATCTTAAACAGGTACCACGCCCAGCACGGAGCCCTGTCTGGAGCCCCATGTGGAGCCCCAAAAGAAGCCCCACAAGGAGCCCCACAAGGATCCCACAACCCTAAGATCATGACCTGAGCCTAAATCAAGAGTGGGGCACTTAACTGATCTACACAGGTGCCCCATGTAGGTCTTCCTTTTAAGAAGCTTAGTTATACAAGAAACAGTAACAGGAAAGGAGAAGTGAAGCAGTCTGAACCAACAGTTAAAGATGGTGGTCCGATGACGGTTTCTTGGCTGCTTCTGTTTCTCTACGGTTTTTTATTTTTTTTAATGTTTTCAGAGCAGCAGAGTTGGGTATGTTTAAATCCTGATAGGGAGAAGCCAGGGAGCAGAAGAAGGACATGATTCATGAGAGAGAGGAGAAGAATTAGACCAAGAACAAGGCCAAGAGCAGCAAGTAACTCCGATGGGGTCTCCAGTATGACTGACAGGAAAGGACAAAGAATCAAGGATGTTTAAAGTTGGTAGACAGACGGTGGAGGTAGTTTTTTGGCTGAAAGACAGACAGTGGAGGTAGTTTTTTGGCTGAAACCTTACATTTGGCATATAGAGCCACCCGTATTCACAGTACCATATCTAGTTTGAGACCCATTCCTTTTATGATCAGCAAAGATTTAGGCTGCGATTGAAAACTGTAAGGTAGAGACAGAAAATAATGTAAGGAAGTGAGTTTACTGTGTACCTGCAGGTTTGTGTTTATCTGGTCTACTTTTTTTTTATGTTATATTAGTCACCATGTAGTACTTCATTAGTTTTTGATGTAGTGTTCCATGATTTATTGTTTGCATATAACACCCAGTGCTCCATTCAGTACGTGCCCTCTTTAATATCCATCACCAGGCTAACCCATCCCCCCACCCCCCTCCCCTCTAGAACCCTCGGTTTGTTTCCTGGAGTCCATAGTCTCTCATGGTTCGTCCCCTCTCTTATTCCCCACCCCCTTCAGTTTTTCCTTCCTTCTCCTAAAGTCCTCCATGCTATTCCTTATGTTCCACATATGAGTGGCTGTACCAACTTGTATTCCCACCAACAGTGTAAGAGGGTTCCCCTTTCTCCACATCCTCTCCAAGATTTGTTATTTCTTGCCTTGTTAATTTTTGCCATTCTGACTGGTGTAAGGTGGTATCTCAATGTGGTTTTGATTTGAATTTCCCTGATGGCTAATGGTGTTGAACATTTTTTCATGTGTCTGTTAGTCATTTGTATGTCTTCTTTGGAGAAGTGTCTGGTCTACTTTTTATGAAGACAAAACTGTGCTTTGTTTCAAAGCATAAAGTACATCCAATAAACTAAATTTTAGTAGGCATGCTTCCTTAAAAACCATTTTGTTTGTGTTTTCATTCTTCCACCAGGTGCCAGTATAGTTCCACAGGACCCGTGCCTCCGGCGGCTTGCTTGGTTGAACTCTTGGTGCACCTGTTACTAGAAGCCAGCAGTAACTGACTGAATAAATAAATAAATAAAACAAAAATCTTCTATTTTTCTCAATAGCACTGCTCTTTTGCAGCTACTCACAGAGTAGATGTCCGGGAATCCTCATTAGTAGGAACATATACATTGTCAAAGGAATCTTTACCTTTTAAAAACTGTGGGAGCTGCTCTACAGCCAATCTATGGAAGGGGAAATGAATTGGTGAGGGGAACTTACTGAGAAGGAGCTCATACCAGCTCTGTGCTGGTCATTCCCTGAAGGATAAGGTAGGGGCATGCAGCAATTGTCATTCAGTTATGGGCTACTCTCAAGTATCTCAAAATCTTACCTTGTAAAAGCCAGAGAATTTATAACCCCTTCTCCCCTGGCTCTATGTCATTACACCAAAGAAAGGGGGGCCGAGCATCCTCTCGGTAATTTACTACCTTTTTGCAATGAAACAACTGATGCGAGGTAGACATGCTTAGGATTCCGAAGAGAAGCTACCCTGCCATTCATGGGCTCCAGTATCCAGAGTTACCTTTTCATTTCTCTGAATCTCATCTGTGAAAGATGGAATGTATTCGGTTCTCCCTGTCTTGGAGCTATTTCCGTGTGGCCTTACAATTAAGGGAACTAATTCAGTGTCTGTCATTTCTCAGCCCTTCCAAATGCTTCAAGGTCCAGAATATCTCCATGGATAATTAAATCTACATCGGGATTCTCTCCTTAAGAAGCTTCCCTCCAGTGACTGCAGTTTTAGGATGAGTCTTGCCTGAGGGAAGGTGCAGGGCAGGAATTCTGAGAAGTGCAAGCCGGCCAGCAGTGTGACTTCAGTAAGAGACTCTGCACCATGAACAGGGATCCTAGTCAGGCTTTTGGTTCTGCTAAAAATTCATGGGAAGAGGAGACTCAAGGAAAAGGCCTTTTATGTTTTACCTACACTTCCTGCCACAATGTAGTGGATAGCCTGGAAAGATTGATAGTCTAGCAGATCACTGCCGGAAGTCAGGCAGCCGAGTTATAGAAACAGGGAGGGTAACCACGTCTTCTCCCTAGAGGCTGAAGGGCATGGACCCACTCCCAGCTTGGGTGAAGACTTTCCTTCCAAGGAAACAACTCACACACCAGCCACACACTTTTAACCTCAATTCTTAAAACAACAAACACACAACGAGGCAGATATCACCCAAACTTGGGTAAGGGAAAGGGGAGAAACTCAGCCTTGAAAAGCTCCCAACCATAGGCTGCCAGTTTGCTTTCCATTACTTTTTTTGTTCCACGTACTGAATTCCTCCAGAGAACTTAGATTTTTTTAAAGTTATATCCATCTACTGGAACATGTGCTTTCAAGTACCGATTAAATAAATCCAACTACTTTTCGTTTTCACTTGCCATATGCAGTGACACAGATGTCCTCAATTTGTTAGCAGGCTTTCCTGAGGGAATTATGGGAGGTCCAGTACATGGAGGACTTGGCACTGTCACCCTGGTTCCTCATTCCCTCTCAGCATGTTACGAGATGTAGGCATTTGTGGGCTCATAAAACCGAGTTCCAGGTTATCCAATCTGGCTTTCCTTAAACTTGTCATCATGAAATGGACTAATACCCATTCTCCTACTCCTGCTCCAGTTGTAACTCGGTCCTATGACGAGCTAAAGAGATTTTAACTGAGCTTCAATTTGGGATGTATGATGGGGACCGTGACCAGAATCTTTGAATGAGTGCAGGTACATAGAGAATATCTTCCTTTAAGGGCTTTTTAAAATTATTATTATTGCTTAGTTTTGTTGTTTTGTTTTGTTTTTATTATCCCTAGCCTTTAACGTGGCCCCGAAACACCTACATAATGTGCAGCTTTCCACATACGTGATCCACTATTCGAATTTGTGAACACTCGGACTGGTCTATGCCCTGTTCACTGAGATGAGTTCACTGATCATGTTCTGGAAGGCCACGGCAACATCAGATTGCTATAGATGTTTCTCACTGCTTACCTGAAATGTCTGCACTTCCTATATGCTGTAGACTGAATATGTGTATCCCCCTCCAAAAGTCATGTGTTGGAACCAAATCTCCAATGTGATGGTTTTTGCAGATGAAGTTTTTGGGAAGTGATTAGGTCATGAGGGTAGAGTCCTCATGAAAGAATTAGTGCTTTTATAGAAAAGACACCCCACAGAGCTCCCCCAACCATTCCACCACGCGAAGACAGACAGAATACAGCTATCTATGAACCAGGAAGAGGGTTCTCACCAGACACTGAATCTGCCAATGTGTCCATCTTGGACTTACTTTCCAGCCTCTGGAACTGTGAGAAGTAAGTATTTGTTGTTTTAGCCACCCAGTCTATGGTATTCTCTGCCAGCAGACCCGACAGATTAAGGCACTGTGTCTCTGAGTGGTAACAAAGAGTTTCTGGAACAACAGCCATTGTAGATCACATAACAAATAACACAGTTCTAGGATATGCCATAACCATATCACTGTTAGACTAAGGCTCCAACTAAGAATCTTCATAGATAATATAACATTTGAGTCATCCGTACCTTCTGTGGAATATGAAAGGCACTGGATTCAAGCCACAACACTTAAAAGCTATGTGACTTTGAACAAGTTGCTTAATATTTTTATACTTTGGATTTCACTTGTATTATTACCCCAACCTATAAAATTGTGGTAATAATTCTATTAACCTAAAAAAAGTTGCCATGAGTGTTAAATAAATTAACACCTATAAAGAGTCCAGAACAATGCCTAGAAGAGAGTAAGTACTGTAGAAATATTTGCTATTATTATTGAGATGGAATAAAAAACAAGCCAATATTCAGCCCTGGGCCTTTTATTAAGACATAATGAACATTAGCAGTTGAAGGATCTCCTAGCATTGTCAGAAAAGGAGCAGACTAGCTAATTTAGGGTATTTTTTTTGAGAGTAAGTCTACTTCATCATTGATAACTATGCCTAATGGTACTGTCAAGATTTTTACCTCCTAAAATGAAAGCTTTAGGACCAACAGGGTAAAGAGTTCAAATACTATATTCTAAATACCAATGCTTCTCAACATTACCCCAGAATCTAATATTTAAAAACTGAATGTCATGAAAAACTAATTACAGTCGTGCTATTCTGAAAAGTTCTGCTCAAGCGACAGGCCGGAGAAGACTACAATTGTTAGCACTATACACACAACAGTTCTATTTTGCAAACTTTCTTCCCTAGTGAGCAGTATGCATTTATGCAACACTTGTGGTCAAGTCTCCAGTGAAATGAAAGCTGTAGCTTAGAAATGAAAAGGACAATATGAACGCCGGGTAGGCAAACGTTCAGCACCAAACATTACAGGCATTTTTTTGTTCTAGGGACATTTGCCTTAAGCACATTTGGTATTTTGTAAATTCCTTATTTAGACTTTCGGTTAATAACTGCCTGCCATTGTGAAGAAAAGTTTGGTCCCAGAGCATGTCAGACATGTCGCTCTAGGCCCGTGTCTTCAGACAAGTTCCCTGGAAACAAAGCCTGAGACAAGGATTTGTGTGCAAAGAATTTTTGATGGAGGGAGTGCTCTTGGGATTAACCTGTAAGGAAACAAGCAAAGCAGAATGGAGTAGGAGAAGCAGATCAGCAAAGTCTAATTTCAGCCGAATCCCACAGGGAATCGTGAAGGGAAAAATCCACCAAAAGTTTGTTTCCCCCCAATAAGTTCACTGTTGACTGTGGATTACCCTCAGGGGATGTACATAATGCCACAGAAATTTCTTAGTAAGCTGAGGGAATTCACCCGGAGAAGAGGAAGTTATGAGACAGTAGACCATGCTCACAGCTATTAGGGGAATCGAAGGCATTACCAGCCTGGAAAAGATGATCTGGGCCAGGCACCAACAGCATCTACCCAGCCATCATATTACACAGACATTGCCAAAGGACAATGGACAAAATTAGCCAGTAATGAATAACAGCTCATAACTATCTCTCATCATTCTAATATCTAGCATCATCTTTATGCCGTGTGGACTTTTATCTGTATTATAATATTAACTCTAATCTTACCTTCTTATAATTGATTTGCTGCTTAAAGATCTACCCAGTCATGACAGCCAACCCTAAACAACTTGTAAGGGCAATGGTACCGTCCACTTTTTAACTTCCCCAAGTCTGCCTTTCACTCTTTTTCTTTCAACCACCCTAACTGGCATAGCATTCATTGTATCAATATGGTACAAGATACCATGATGGAGATAAATATTTCTGTATGGGGCCAAAATACCCTCACCTTATCTTTTTTTTAATTTTTTCTTGTGGAAAAATTACTTTGATATTTATGTTTTTAGGGGCTGTGCTTTTACAAGAATGTTTCATGACTTTATGATGAGTGCCTTAATAAGTGCATAGATGGTGATTTAGAGCATAAATCAATACAAATGGTTCAAGAAATCTTGGCACCACATGGCAAAATAATGTAAAGTTTCTCTATGGGCAAGTTCAAAGTCTTGCTTAAGGATATTAAATAATCTTAATATTTATATATTAAGTAATATTTTATTCCTACATATTGAATTTTTAGAATATAACTACTTCAGTGATAAGCAAACATTTGGTTTAATATACTACTGAAATTAAATAATAAATACTAGGGACATACATTAAAGTGGCAATTTCTACTTACCGTTTTGCTTACTTGTTCTGTTTCCTTTCTCCTGCTGACAAATTATTATACAATATTTTATGCTCATTGAAGCTGAAGGCATTGATATGTTTCTGACAATATGACAGACTAACATGAAGAAAATAAGATAAATGACATGGTGTAAGCTATGAGTTTGCGATGAGAGGTATTCTTCCATCTTCAAATATTTCATACAAATTATATACTGTCTACTATCATGGCTCTCTGTAAAGTTCTCATACTTCTTATTTACAAATTGGCTGCATAGTTTCTTAAACTGATGAACATTTACAAGTATAATTTGAATATAGGTTTGATTGCTGACTTTTTTTGTATTCATGCAGGTGGCTTGGCAAAAATGAAAATGCCAAATAAATGTGGACTTAGAAAGGAAGGTATATACTTCAAAAGGATGTTCCCATAGCCACATCAGTCCTATAGAAAATCCAATGAGGACATCTAGTCACCCACATTACCTCATGCAAGTCCAATAGCTTCCCTACATTTCAGTTTAATTACCTAAACAATGAAAATAAAAATACCTTTCTCTCAGATTTTTTTTTTTTGGCCTTAATGAGACGTGCATGTGATAACGCCTTATGCTATTATTTCATGAAGCAGGAAGATATGGGCACATAAGAGGTTAACCAGGAGAATGCCACATGAGAATACAAGTTTTCTTATGGGACTCCACTCACTATTGCAGGCTTCAGATAAACTGAGTCACATCTTCTTCAAAAAAAGGTACTTTTACTAACATTCCTCAAAACTACATAGGCTGATTTAAGTAAATTTAGCTGGACAATAATCTATGCAGCCTACTTGAATGGATATGGATACAGTTATATAATCAGGAGGTAGTGCTCTAATGACCTTCCAAGGCTCCAAAGAAAAGCTGGGGATTATATTCTTCTAGTACCTTCTGTTTCCTTGAGAAGCAAAATTAAAAGTAATTGTCCTAAGACATGATGTGGCTATTAAATAATGATGTAATGTATGGTGATTAACATAACATAATAAAAAAATTTAAAAAATATATAGACTAGAGAACTTCACTATAAGAATGTTAAAGCAAGTTCTTCAGGTTGAAGGGAAATGATAGTTGACAGAAGCTCAGATCCTCAGAAAAGAATGAACAATGGAAAATGGTAAATATCTTAGTAGACTTAAGAACTCTTTTTGTCTTTTTTTCATTTAAATTTCTTTACAAATTATATAAAAGTTTAAAACTAAAATCACTATATTGTGAGTTTTGTGTTTTTAGGTGTATAACAACTACAACATAAAAGACAGGTATGAGAGATAATAGGTCTAGTAAGGCTTCAAGGTTTCCACATTTTGTTTGACATAGTAACATTATTATTGCTAAGAAGCGACCTATTCTTAGGTTAGTGATGCTATTGCAAACTACAGGAAAACTACTATTAAACATGCAAAAAAGAAAATCTAATAAAAGAACAATTGAAATAAAATTTTGTCATTTTAATAATAAAAAGGGGCAGGAAAAGAGGAATAAAGAGAAAAAAGACAGAAATAAAAATAAAAAAACACATTGGTAAATCCATTTTTTTCCAAAAAGTGTCAACTTTGTCATGGAGTTCTCATAATTTACCTTAAAGACAGTTATTAAATTGAGTACAGAATGGCAGTCATTTTCCTGCTTTATAGACAAGAGCTGAAACAAAAAGAAGGTAAATGACTTTTCAGTTAAACTTTGTGCATTAGATAAATATTTGTTGTCAACAGAAGATAAATGAGTTTTACCTTTATAAATCCATTAGCTGTTGACAGGCGAAGTGTTTTACTGAGCAATGACTTAGGGACAGAGAAGTATGGAATATATGTGTTCGAAAGAATGACTCCAGCTACTAAGGAACATTTGGCTAATTCTATACTGGTGGGATTTTTTTATTTCTTTTTTTATGTTTTTTTTGTTTGTTTTTTGAGGAACGTTTTTTCCACAAAGTAAATATATCCAGCATTTTAACGAAAGTAGTCTCATTAACATCAGTAAGAGCATATCAAAAATTAAAATTAATTTTATATGTTTATTTTTTAAGCTGAGAGTGGCTTTTAAGGCTTCTACTCAAATTATGGATTTCTGGGTGGTGCTGAGTATATTTTAGCCATTTTCTTCTAATAGTACTTATAATTGGAAGGAAATGCTTAGTACTTAGGTGAGGAAACTGAGGCATGGGTATGTTAAGCAACTTGGCAAAGGTCAAACGGCTGAGAGCTGGTTTTCAGTTTGACAGGTGCAGCTGTGTTTCATCTTTGTATAATTGCTGCAGGATGAGTCTAAGGACCCTAAGGACCTGCAGCAATTATACAAAGATGAAATGGCAGGCTGTGAAGAAGGCAGGTGCAAGAGGACGCATCCAGCCAGAGGCCCCTTTTCTCTTCTAGAACCTGCTCCAGATACACAGGGTCTGTGAGTTCCTTCCCAAATGTCCTTTAGCCTATTCCAAGTGCTGTACAAGTTTCTTTCTCTGGCATGGTCTTGAGAAGGTACACTTTGCTGCCAGTATGTATACTTCTAGATCCCAGGGGTAGCCAAGAGATTTGCAACTGATTGAGGAGGGGTATGGATGGAGTTTAGATGTGAAAGTTGAATGGCCCAAATGCATATGCAAAAAAAACTCTTTCTGGGAGCCCTGAGGTCAGTGTTTAGGATGAGAAAGAAAGTAGGTTTCAATTTGGACATGTGGATTTATACCTGCTTGGGCCCTGCAAATGTGAGTACTCACAAATACAGCTTATTTTCTTTGTGGTTTCCAGAGAGATGAGGATAGAGTGCAAATTCTAACAGTCCAGTGATGAACATAGTATCTTCTGACAATACTAACTAGCAATTTTGAGTATGTCAGAAAAATATGTCAGAAGAACATAAAAGCTATAGTCCTAATAGGAGCTGTCATAATCCCATAGTGTTACCATATTTTATATTTATCTCTCTTTAGTAACCTTAATTGTGCACTTTTGTTCATAAAGCTGGGGTTTTTTTCCTTCCTTGTCAGGGTTTTAGGGGGTAAATTAAATGTTCTAAGAGTCTCTTGATATTTACTGGACAAAAGAATATTCCCAGGGTATCCTCTTCTTAAATATCCTAAAGAAGATTACGATGATACAGCTCATTTTGTTCCCTTGATATCTTTTGATAAAGTTTATGTTATAACCAGATGGTTTCTTTGGGGTTTGGGGTGCAGAATCAGGAAGAAAACGGAAGGAGAAACAAAGTCATGTGTGGACTAAGACTTGAAGGAGAATTTTCAAGAAGCTTGGAAGACAGACTATGTAGGTTGTGGAGTGCAATAAAAGCAAAGGACAGGAAAAAGCTGTTCATTTTGTCTTGTCTTACTTTGTAGATATATTTCTGTTGATCATCGATTGCCTTCCTGATATATGAGAAAACATGTAAAAATATTGAAAACTGGCATTTGCTGTAATAACTATTGCATAGTTCTCTTCAATAACAATCCTAGGAAAGCCATTCTTGTAGCCTTGGCTTCAATCAGGTTACATTTCTTTGTTTGAATACTAAGTTCAGACCATGGTCATCAGTTTGAAAATAGCCTCACAAGCTATTCAGGCTATAGTTCAAAGAAAATGCAAGAAGTAAAAAGATGAGCTTAAACCTTAATATGAGAGGAAAGAAAATATAGAAATAACTAAGCTTATTTTTGACCAAAAAGTATCATATAAAAAGAAATATAAAGTTTCAGGAAGGAAGAAGTCAATTCCATTTGAAAAGATAACAAAAGGTTTAATTGTACATTTTAGAATAGGTTATCATTAAAGGAAAGATGGAGGATGGCAATTTCATCCAATCAAGTTACAGAGGCCATTTGAGAAAGAAAAAGTAGTCTATTTTGGCTGGGATATAAGGTACATACTGGGATAATAGTAGGTGAAAAACATAGGTTGAAATCAAACTCAAATAACTTTAGACACAAGGTATAAGAGACTGAACTTCATTCAACAGATAATGGAGCCTTTGAACATGGGAAGAAAATGACTAAAGTGATACTTAAGATGTATTTGGTACTGATGCACAGGATGGTTGCCAAGTCATATTCATCATGCTCTGTCCATTCACCATGCCTGTTCTGTATGCTATATATCCATTGCAATGTCTGAGTTTTGCCAATGTACAACCATGACTTTCCAATACTGTCCTAAAATTGTCAGGTTAATTTCATTGATTACTTTGAAGAAAGCAATATAATATATTGCTTAAGAAAGAGTTTTAAACCTTGGTCAATTTCCTTAATTTCAACTTTCTTCTCTCCAAATGGCCATGATATTGCATATCACATAGATTTTTCAAAAATTAAATGTTACACATGTAAAATTTAGGGCAATGCCTGATAGAAAATAAGGAAGTAAGAAATATTAACTATTATTATGGCATTATAAATAGGAAACCAAAAAATAAATTTAGTAGGACATAATCTGCTGTAAACTTTCTATGTCAAAAGTAGCAAACAAAATGCAGAAAAATATATTTGTAACAGATACCGTAAGATCTGTTCTAATGGGACCAGTCCTATCAGTAAGAATTATTGCCCTGCACTGGCAAATGAATGCTTTGACAATTTGAAGATATTACCAGTCAAGGGAACTTCTCTTACCTTCTAAAGGACTGCTAGAAATAAATAACACTTGTCTGGCAAGGCAAGCTTTCCTCACGGAACGCAAATGAAACTCTAGGAAAATCTTTCCCTTTGTAGAGTTCTATCTCAGAAGCCCTGATGTAGGTATCTATACTGGTAAGTCCTGCTAATTTATTTAGCAGAGAGGAGAATATTTGGAGATCAATGTCATCTCATCAAAATGAATGAATCTGAGAGAAATAACTTCCTGAATCAGGGAGAAAATTTGGTTGTGGGGACTGTAGTCAAACACATGTATATTAAACAGGAAAAAATGGAATAAAGTATTTAAGTTCATATTTTGAATATAGAAGAAACATTAAACACTCTAGAATAGAGTTTTTTAATAGACCATATAGTGATCTATGATCAGTATAAGCGATTCTGTGGTATTGTATCAACATATTGTCAGTATAAGAGATTTGACTCTACGAATATAGCAGAAAACTCTTGGTGAATGGAAAAGTAAAAACACATGAGAACTCCCATCTCCAGCCTGTCACACAGACACACGTGAGTAGAATGCCTGTCAAGGCTTCAACATGACTTCTGTTATTCAAACTACTAATCCTTAGTCATTTAAGTTATGACCTCCAGCTATCATTTTAATTAATCTTTTTAGTATAATACCCTATTTTCACTACCCTACTTATCAGAGTTCTCTTTAGGCAATTAACCTTGTATTAGATGAAAGCTCTCATCAGAGACACACACCTCAATCATCCATTATATTTGCAGTGATGTATCATTTTATTTTTAGGTTAAAAATTCTGTTTCAGTGAGGGTTATCAGCAACTTCAACAGAATTGATCAGGCTAATTAAAATTGAAAGGGAAATTATTGGAAGTCTAGGAGGAGGCTTATATAACAGCTTGGAAATACCTGGCAGAAACAGGTTTGGTTTTCTGGCCAGTGACCTGAGGAGCTGGGCAGTCAGAGCTAAGCTATATTCCCATCAGAGTCCTGATGTGGTGAGGTCCTCTAACAGAACACCAGCCTGCAATGCAAGACCATTAACCAAACTGCATTGCTTACAAAAATACAATTTATAACATTATCATGTTTTACATGCTTTCAATCATGGGAGTCTTGCTAGATGGAATATTTTCCAAATATTGTTATAAAACAATAACTGTGGGCCAAAATGTCTTAGTACCCAAGGCCTTACATTTAACTACTCTTTTTTTTTTTAGTTTTAAAACTTTTTATTTTGAAAAAATTATAAACCCCAGGAGGTTGAAAAATAGTATAGAGAGTTTCCCTGTGCCCATCACCTAGCTTTCCCTAATGGTAACATCTTTTTTTTATTATTATTATGTTATGTTAATCACCATACATTACATCATTAGTTTTTGATGCAGTGTTCCACGATTCATTGTTTGCGTATAACACCCAGTGCTCCATGCAGAATGTGCCCTCTTTAATACCCATCACCAGGCTAACCCATCCTCCCAACGCCCTCCCCTCTAGAACCCTCAGTTTGTTTTTCAGAGTCCATCGTCTCTCATGGTTCATCTACCCCTCCGATTTCCCCCCCTTCATTCTTCCCTTCCTGCTATCGTCTTCTTTTTTTTTTTTTAACATATAATGTATTATTTGTTTCTGAGGTACAGATCTGTGATTCAACAGTCTTGCACAATTCACAGCGCTCACCATAGCACATACCCTCCCCAATGTCTTATCACCCAGCCGCCCCATCCCTCCCACCCCCCCCACTCCAGCAACCCTCAGTTTGTTTCCTGAAAGTAAGAATTCCTCATATCAGTGAGGTCATATGATTCATGTCCTTCTCTGATTGACTTACTTTGCTCAGCATAACCCTCTTTTTTAAAGATTTATTTATTTGAGGGAGAGAAAGAGCATAAGCACAAGTAGGGGAGGACAGAGGGAGAAGGAGAGAACATCCAGCAGACCTTGCACTGAGTGTGGAGCCCAACAGGGGGCTCAATCCCACAAACCCTGAGATCATGACCTGTGCCAGAACAAGAGTCAGACGTTTAACCAACTGAGCCACCCAGGTGCCCCTTAACTGCTCTTTCTTAAAGGATATTAACATCTGGGCATATAAAGTAATTGTATATTAACTCTATCACCTAAAATAGTATATCTAGTAATCTTGTTTTGGAAAGAGAAAATAGTTATAATAAAGGAAATGATAATAATTGTATCTTTTGATGTTACCCCTTAACTCATAAGAAATTCTTTAATAGTTATAGTTTTGTTTTATTTTTTTTTCCTCCCTGGCACTGATGGCCAATTCTACATAATCCAGACCTTAGGTTCATTGGTAGTCAGGCCTATTAGAAGGACCACAAATAAATTTTGGCACCTGTAGGTAAGGTAATAATATGAACTCTCTGCTCTCTCCAGCAATCCCCATTGGCATAGACGATAATGTTGAGGTAAATGTTCAAACATCAATAAAGTTTTTTTTTATTTATCAAATTATAAAACAATTTTAATACACAGTTTTAGTGAGGATGTTCCAAAATGCAAACAGTCATATGTCCCTGAGGGCTGTTTAAACTAGTCAAACCTTTCTAGATGCAAAAGGCAATCTGTTGAAAGAGTCCATACATTTTGAGCCAGCAATGCCACTTTGATTTGTTTTCAGGAAATTGTAAGGGAGAAACATGTAACTGAACAATGTCTTAGTTTGTTTGGGCTGCTACAACAAAACACCATGGATTGGGTAGCTTCTAAACAACAGAATATTATTTCTCACACGTACAGAGGCTGGATTTCCAAGATCTGGGTACCAGCCCAGGTGGGTGAGGGTCCTTTTCCAAGGCACAGACTTTTCCCCTGTATCATTGCACAGAGAGAAAAGGGTAAGGGGGCTCTCAAGCCTCCTTTACAAGGGGCACTAATCCCACCCATAAAGGCTCGACGCTCATGACTTCAGCATCTCCCAAAGACTCCAGCTCCTAATACTATCACTTTGGGCATTAGGACTTCAACATATGAATTTGGGGAGGCACATTCAGACCACAGCAAACAAGAATTTCACTGTCATAAAATTTTTATTTTAGGGGAAAACTCAAAACAAACTAAATGTCCAAAAATGTGGGATTATGTCAAAAATTATTATATGATTGACAAGAGATGTGTATTCAGATATTTAAAATTATATTTTATATGGGGCGCCTGGGTGGCACAGTCAGTTGAGCATCACTGGACTCTTGGTTTCAGCTCAGATTGTGATCTCAGGGTTGTGGGATCCAGCCCAGCATTGGGATCCCTGCTCAGTGAGGAGTCTGCTTGGGATTCTCTCTCCTTCTCCTTCTGCCCCTCATGCTCATGCTCTCTCTCTGATAAATAAATAAATCTTTTAAAAAATTATATTTTCTATCGATACTTAAGAATATGGAGAAATTCTGAGATTATGGCACTAAACTAAAAAAAAAAATAAAGTTATATGGGGCACCTGGGTGGCTCAGTCGTTAGGCATCTGCCTTCGGCTCAGGTCATGGTCCCGGGGTCCTGGGATCGAGCCCCACATCAGGCCCCCTGCTCAGCGGGAAGCCTGCTTCTCCCTCTCCCACTCCCCTTGCTTGTGTTCCCTCTCTCGCTGTGTCTCTCTCTGTCAAATAAATAAATAAAATCTTTAAAAAAAATAAAGTTATGAACAGTTGCTTAATGAGAACAGATATTTATTGAGAACCCAGGATGTACAAGTACTCTTCCAAATGCTAAGGATATACAATATACCACACAACACTCCTGCCTTTGTGGAGCTTACATTCTATTCAGTGGAAACCAGGAATCACACATGGGCACGCATACACACGCACACATGTGCACACATGTGCACACACACACACATAGACAGACCTAGTATGTCAAGTAGTAATAAGGGCTATAAATAAAGATAAGCCTGCAGCAATACCAAATGGCCAACTGGAGGGAGGGCATGGTTTCAATTTTCAATGAATGGTCAGAAAAAGTCTTCCTTAAAAGTTAGCATTTGGACAAACTTGAAGAAGAGGACAAGAGTGCAGCATGAGGCCATCAAAGGTAAGAGTTTTCCAGCAGAGAGAAAAGCAATGGCAACGGAATCCAGTTAAGAGAGAAAAACAAATGCTGACATGAGGATTAATGGATTCTGAAATATTGTGGAAGTCATCTGTGTGTTCATGAATGATAGTCTCTTTATATTTTCCATTATAAATCCAAATAAAACAACATTTTTTTAGAGACTTAAGGGTTGGAATGGTTGAGGTAATTGGCTTGTATCCATTTTATTCTGATAACCTGCAAGAAAATGAGTGTACGCAAAAGCAAAAATAAAAAGCTTATTTGTTCTGCATAGTTGTACTAATCATGGATATTTGAGATAGTAGATGAAAGAAATGTCTATCTAATAAAAGACTTTTTTTTTTTAAAGATTTTATTTATTTATTTGACAGAGACGGAGACAGCCAGAGCAGGAACACAAGCAGGGGGAGTGGGAGAGGGAGAAGCAGGCTTCCCGCTGAGCCGGGAGCCCGATGTGGGACTCGATCCCAGGACCCTGGGATCATGACCTGAGCCGAAGGCAGTCGCTTAACCAACTGAGCCACCCAGGCGCCCTAAAAGACTTTTTATTAATGATGTTGAGCAATAAAAAGCCCTCACAGATAAATTTTTAAATACCTTTTAAAATATAAGACTAATTCTGTCTCTGATTTTATTTGCTTTGAATTAATCTAGGAATAAAAATATACTCCTTTCTACAAAATTTTGTAAAGGTGGAAAATATAAGGCATTACAGGGTCATTAAAAAGATTTTTTAGGGCGCCTGGGTGGCTCAGATGGTTAGGCGTCTGCCTTCGGCTCAGGTCATGATCCCAGGGTCCTGGGATCGAGTCCCACATCGGGCTCCCTGCTCCTTGGGAGCCTGCTTCTCCCTCTGCCTCTCTCTCTCTCTGTCTCTCATGAATAAATAAATAAAAATCTTAAAAAAAAAAAAGATTTTTTAAATGTTTTATTAGAACTAAGATTTCTCTGGGCAGAAGACATAAACAGACATTTCTCCAAAGAAGACATACAGATGGACAACAGACACAAGAAAAAATGCTCAGCATCACTCATCATCAGGGAAATACAAATCAAGACCACAATGAGATACCACCTCACACCTGTCAGAATGGCTAAAATTAACAACTCAAGAAACGATAGATGTTGGCAAGGATGTGGAGAAAAGGGAACCCTCTTACACTGCTGGTGGAAATGCAAACTTGTGCAGCCATTCTTGAAAACAGTATGGAGGTTCTTCAAAAAGTTAAAAATAGAACTACTCTACGACCCAGCAATGGCACTACTAGGTATTTACCCAAAGGGTACAAACATAGTGATTCGAAAGGGCACATGCACCCCAGGGTTTATAGCAGCAATGTCCACAGTAGCCAAAATGTAAAAAGAGCCCTGATGTCCATCGACAGATGAATGGATAAAGAAGAGTGATACACACACACACACACACACTGAATTATTACTCAGCCATCAAAAAGAATGAAAGCTTGCCATTTGCAATGACATTAATGGAACTAGAGGGTATTATGGTAAGTGAAATAAGTCAGAGAAAGACAAATACCATCTGATTTCACTCATATGTGGAATTTAAGAAACAAAACAGATGAATAAGATGAATATAGGGGAAGAGAAGGAAAAATAAAATAAGATGAAAGCAGAGAGGTAGACAAACCATAAGAAACTCTTAACTATAGGAAACAAGCAGGGTTGCTGAAGGGGAGTTGGGCATGGGGTAACTGAGTGATGGGCATTAAGGAGGGCACTTGATGTAATGAGCACTGGGTGTTATTTGCAACTGATAAATCACTAAATCACTAAACTAAATCACTAAACTCTACCTCGAAACTAATAATCACCAATTGGTGATTTTAAGCAAATCAGCATTTTACATCTGATGGGATGAGGAGCACAAAATACATTGTTTGGATGGCATTTTATTTGGAGGGAACTAAGAATCAAATATCTATTAGAATATGAGAAGAACACTCTTTTCAGCCAGTGTTAAAATAGGACTCACTGGCCCCAGGGTAGGAGCAATATGGATAATATTCTGGTACACTCTGAAATTGTTAGAGAAACATATTTTTGACCAAAGTTATCAAAAAACTTGTAGACTAAGGATTAAATGTTAAGTGATATTTTAAATAATTTATAAGGGTCAATACTGGGGGAAAAAAGAAAACTGTGTAGGTAACCAAGGGTCAGAATAGAGTATATTTTGAAGAGTTCATTTCATAAATCATTACCAGATGTTTTCTAAGAATGATCTCAAGTAGCTATTCACTGATTCTTGGGGCCAAAGCAAATAGGAAAGCACTAAAATTTGCGAATATATTATATTACATAAATCAAGCTGTTCCCTAATTATGTTGTATATTCTATTCATAATTTTAATTACTTTAAAAAAAAACTTTTACTGTCATGCTAGATTCCTAAGGTAAAATAATATTTGTCGCTGTATGATCATAACACATAATATTGCACTAGTTTAATTTTCACAGACACTAGTTTAGTCACCATCAAAAGTCCTTTAGCTCCAAACTCACAGATTCTCTGGGCAATGAACACATGCTTTCCATGAAAGAAATGGATTTAATTTGGAAGTAGATATTGAGGTAGCATTCCTTCCTTTATTTACCAAATATTTACTAGTGCCCTCTACGTTCTGTACCTGGCGTCTCCAAAAACTAAAACATAAGACACTTCCTTTTTCCCAAGTAGATTATACTCCAGAGGGGAGAGAAATGTGGAAATTTTTATAGAATGAAATCAGTGTTTTTATATGTGGACAAAACAACATAGAATAAGGAACTTTGGCCTCAAGGAATCAGAGAGGGCTGGGGAGTGGAGACTTTCGAGTTAGTCTTTGTTTTAGGAGCCACCTAAAATACATTGTGTGTGTATCTGAGCCCTACTCAGAGCAAGAGAACTTATAGGCAGAACAGCAGCTTCTAAGAAGTATTTGAGGATCAAGAGAATTACTTCCTCTACCCAGAAGGCTAACTCCTTCTGTGCCCTCCACTGAGCACTGAGCATAATTCTCCAAAAGGGCTGTGCATGCAGTCATTAATTCATTCTATCTGTATAGAGTAAGACTGTGTTAGGGGTAAGCTTGCTATAGACAAGAATTCCCAGACTGGTAGAGCACTATAAACTTCCATTTATGCTAAGGATACCTGGGGCCAGTATCCAAGGAGAAAATCAATCATATGTTTTTCAGCACTGTGTGTCAAACCAATTTTAATTTGCTATACAAATTACTCTTTAGTACATTGGGTGGAGGGTGGGAGGAGGGGCAGGAAAGATGGATTTTTGCTTTTGATACTAGGTGGATACTTTGAACTTATGTTGCTTAGAATTAGTCACCTCTGATCAATTACTAAAGACGCCAGCAGAGAAAAGGAGAATTAAGAGACAGGGAATCAATTTATAGTCCTAAATGGCATTTGGTGCCTGAATAAAAGGAAATACTTTGAGAAAAATTTCTAAGCAGAAAAATGATCTATTTCCTTGACAAGATAACTGCTAGGATGCTACTTAATTGTGCAGAGGGAATAAACAACTTCCAACATCATAAAATCTTCCCTTTTCCATACAACAGTCTTATACTATATAATAATAATTCCCTCGCTGACCGTGGTGTGGTTTGATATTCTGAACCAGCTCACAGAGCTTCCTCTTCACATACACAAGCATTTACATATTTACCTAAATCCTGTCACATACTGTTTAGAAAGTAAAAAAGAAAAAGCTTTCCTCTTGTTTTTTTTTTTTTCTTTTTGTCCCTGATTTCATTTTCCCAGATGGTATTAATATTGAGTTCAAGCCAGCTTAGCACCTGTGTGGATAGTGAGGTTTTGCATGATTTATTTTGAAATCTCATAAAAGATGTGCCAATTATAGCAGTATTTGTACATAGAACAGAAATAAAATATGGAAATTCAAATGATGAAATAACTTTGAAAAATTGTCCACATTTTAGTTTTTCTCTCTGCCTGAATTTGTGGTTTGTTTATTTGTTTGTTTGTTTGGAAGGGCATGGGAAATAAACAATTGCTAAATTCCTCTCCTGGAGGAGGATTTCCCTGTAATATCTTCCTGCTGCACACGTGATGGGACTGTATAGCACATCAGTCAGTAAGGATGAATTTTAGAATCTACAATAATGGCAATGATTTTCCATTTTGACTTGTCTGACTTCTAATGTATTGCATGCTCCTTGTCAGCACAGAGAATTTTACGTCTATTTAGCAAAGAGTCAACACTCAGAAAGAATATTTTGCATGAATTAAAAAGAATAAATGAGTTAGTTGATTAATACATAAGCCATGAGGATTATCAGGGACCTTCTCTTTCCCATGTACCAGATGTTGAAATTGGTCTTCAGTGAATATCTATGGAGAGGGGGATGAAGTAACAACTCTGCTCTTGTTTTTTTGGAGGAAAGCAATAGGAAAAAATTGGGAACCCTTTCTTCCATGATAAAGTATTTGTTAGAAAGTTGGCTCTTCAAAAATATTAAGAAACAGAAAAAGAAAGGAAAGGAAAGAAGGAAGGAGGGAGAGAACCAGGGAGGGGGGGGGGTAATCGCGATATATGATTTCCATGAATGAAAAGTTCTGTAATGAGAAAGTTTTTTAAAACATTCAAAAATAGAATTAAGTCAAAACTGATACAAATATGATAAACTGAGAAAATCTCATATTAAGTCTGTTCTTAAAATTGAAACTAATGATGAAATAGTATCTTGATAACAATAACCTTGACCTCTGGGAAGTGTGGAGAAAATGAATGGGAGGTGCAGACAAAAAAAAAAATCCTAAAGAATCATCTTTCATATGGGAAAGCTAAATCAATCAATCAAACTTTTATCTCGTAATGTTGGGATTACCTTGTCATAGAGTGTTGAGGAGGTTGTTCCCTGGTACCTTTTAATTTGACTATGAATGAAAGCATAGGGCAATTAGAGGCAAAGAACCCATTGATCCAAATTGAGTTGCCAATAATTTGGGGCAAACCCACTCAAAACTGTCCCCACTACCACTAGTCACCACTTAGCCTCTTCTCTATTCCCAAAGGAGGTAGATGTCAAGGGCTCCAACTTATGGAAGGTGCACTAGTTATCATGTTGGCGAATTTCCTACAAAGGTGCCCAATTTACAGGGGTGACGGGGCTTCAAGAAGACCACTCATACAATTAGGGGGTGTATACAAAATGTGACCTACTTGGACAGCAGATTTGCTGTTACCATTTTTCACCTCCTTCAGCTTGGGAGATGGGCACTGGAATCAGATGACAAGGATCAACCAAAGGAACAGAATTTACCAGAATATCAATAGTGCCTCTTTGCTCAGTAGTTGGATGTTGGAAGATTTGAAAAATATGTATTAAGATGATTGCAGCAGTAAGCACATGAATTTTCTGTACTCAGAGTCACTTATATATTAATATTTAATTAATGAAAACACAACTTTTACAGTCTAAATAAAGAAATTTTTTTCTTAAATATCAAAAGGAAAGAGCTTATTTTTATCATTCCTTCTCTGTTTGGGTCCTTTGCCCATTTTTTAATTGGACTGTTCATTTTCTTATTGTTGAGTTTTAAGAGCTCTTTGTGTAGTTTGGGTAATGGTCTTTATCAGATTTTTTTTTTTTTGCAAATATGTCTACCGCTTGTCTCCTCATTCTCTTGACAGTGTCTTTTGCAGAGAAGAAGTTTTTAATTTTAAAGAAGTCAAGCATATCAATTCTTTATTTTTCATGGATCATGTTTTTAGTGTTGTATCTAAAAGTAATTGGAATACCCAAGGTTATCTAGGCTTCTCTATGTTGTATTTGAAGAATTTTATAATTTTGCATTTTGCCTTCAGATCTATAATCCATTCTGGGTTAATTTTTGTGGAGAGTATAAGGTCTGTGTCTAAGATTCGTTTTTTTTTGTTTGTTTATTTTTTTGTGGGATTTTTTGGCATGTGGATGCACAGTTTTTCCAGCCCATTTGTTGCAAAGACTACCTCATCTTCTTTGTATTATTATCTTTGTTTCTTTGTCAAAAGTCACTTGCCTATATTAATGTAGGTTTATTTCTGAGCTCTCTTTTCTGTTCCATTGATCTGTTTGCCCATTCTTTCATTACTACCACCATCTTGATTACTGTTTTCTGATAGTAGTCTTAGAGTCAGGTAGTGTCAGTCCTCTGACTTTGTTCTTCTCCTTCAATACTGAACTGCCTACTCTGGGTATTTTTCCTTTCCATGTACATTTTAGAATCAGTCTGCTAGTATCCACAAAACAACTTGTTAGGATTTCTATTGGGATTGTATTAATATATTTTTAATAAATTATTTTTAATCTACGAATTTGAAATTGCTGACCTAAGGACTATTCAAAATAAGAGGAAATGTGCACGCTTGTTTTTAAATAAAATAGTTCACATAATACTTAATTTAGTAGTATGAAAACACTGTGCACTCACCAGTATTATATGGTAACTTAAAATCAGGCCTGTGAAAAAGGCAATTTAAGCTTTTGCAGATACTTCTAATTAGAATATTAATCAAAGTTTCAGAGACCACCAGTGAATACCTACACTTACATTAACTGATTATGTATATAAAGTACACTTCATTGCTCAATTCCTTTTTACAAAGTAATTGGGCAACATTATTTTTTTTTTTAAAGATTTTATTTATTTGACAGAGAGAGACACAGTGAGAGAAGGATCACAAGCAGGGGGAGTGGGAGAGGGAGAAGCAGGCTCCTGGCTGAGCAGAGAGTAATTGGGCAACATTATTAACACCAAATAATGGTACTGGCTGGGTATTTCTTTAGTTTACAATAAGTGCATAAGAATGAATAAGTTCTGTTTAGTAAGTATTGAGAAAGACTTATTGGTCTCTGCTGCATATATGCCACATAAATTTTATTTTCCTAAATGGATTAAAAATACAAATAACTAACTCCATTTCCTAAATACTTACTTAACATTTATCACATTCACCATACAGAGTGATGAACTGTTTCTACCCTGAGTGTTTTCACATCTATAGAAACATTGTACAATACATATAACAAAATCCATATTTCAGTTTTTAATAAGATATTATTTGAACTAGATCAAGCCCTTCAAGGAAAGTAAGAGAAAGGCCAAAATAGAATTAGTTGACTTGGGAATGTTTGTATACTGAAATAGACACTTTATATGTGGCATCTCAGTTAATCTCAACTGCAAATTTAGCATTATTTTATTCATTTTATGTGGCAGGGCAATCACTCAAGTGGGTTAAATAATTTTCCCTAAATCACACATTTCATTAGGATTTAACAATCTCTTTTTCTAAGCTTCCCTGTACTTTGCTTACCAGTTTTGAAAAGAAAACAAGGTCGTTAAGATAACCTAGATGGCTTTTCTTTTTTCCTTTCACCATCCCCACTTCGTCTTTAGTATGGTTAATTTCCCAGAATACATGAAAACCTTTCACAGGAAGGAATAATGACAGATGAATTTTGTCCATCGTAATAATAATAAGCCCTCTGGTCTCAAGCAAACTGGGAATGGCAGTAGTGGAATTCTGAATAGGAAAAGAGAAAAAAGAAGCAATGAATGGTATGAAATAATGTTTGCATTGGTGTAGTAACTAAAAGTCTGTGGAAGGATGAATGAAAACATGGCAGTAGAAATAAGAAGTAAGAAATGGAAATAGGAGAAAAATGATGATTTAATCATGACTTCATTCTAAGGTCACCTATCCATATTTACCTTGATCACAGGCCTGTTTCTCTTTCATGAATAGTACCAACAGCAAAAACAGCCGTACAAAAACAAAACCTTGTATCCACGTTTTAATGGCATTAGGTGACACAAGAATAAATCTGGCTCACTCTTCGTAGACAACATGAGGGTTCCTCAGTGAATGGATACTCCTTTAAGCACAAATCTAAAGGATTAATGCATTATGAGGAGATTTTCTTTTACTCTCCATTCGGTTCAGCAATGACTACACATGCTAATGAGTAGCTGATAATAGCCATCTGGACAATAAATGCTCAATTGTGACCTTTAATTGTGTCATAGAAGCCAAAAAGAATGCAATGTAAATTTTTCTCAATTACTTTTATTACGCATTTTATGCATTTAATTATTCATAGATTTATAAAAAGATACAAGTTTCAAAATGGAATGGACCTCAGAGATAATTTGCTTAAGCAGCCTGTCTTAAATGTATAAAGCATTTTCAATTGCAAGTTGATGTCCATTGTAGACACAGAAAAATCGGGGCGGCATTATTTGGAAGACTGCTCTAATTAAATACCGAGCTCTTTGACGCAATACCATCTGCACACTCTGCCTTAGCTTCTGCTAGTCTGCAAAGGAGGCTGACCTTGACACTGAAAGTGTTTCCATCTGTAGGGAGAATGGAGCTGTTTATGAGCAGACTGGCAACTGTACCCCAGAGACAAATTTAAAGAGAACTACTTACCTTTTGTCCAGAGATTTAATTCAAATTCTGAGTATCAGAAAGGAAAAATAATTGGAAAGTGCTCACAATGAGGTTACACAAAAATATATATATTTGTCTTGTGAGTAAATACGTATATAATTCTTATGTGTGAGTGTGTGAGATCGAGTGTGTGTGAGTGTGTATGTATGTGGGTCAATATATTATTTTGTTAATTACAAAGTAATAAGAAATTGCTGGATCGTATGGTAGCTCTATTTTCAACTTTTTGAGGAACCTCCATACTATTTTCCAGAGTGGTTGCACCAGCTTCCATTCCCACAAACAGTGGAGGAGGATTCCCCTTTCTCTGCATCCTCACCATCATCTGTCTTTCCTGACTTGTTAATTTTAGCCATTCTGACTGGTGTGAGGTGGTATCTCATTGAGGTTTTGATTTGGATTTCCCTGATGCCGAGCAATATTGAGCACTTTTTTATGTGTCTGTTGGCCATTTGGATGTCTTCTTTGGAAAAATGTCTGTTCATGTCTTCTGCACATTTCTTGATTTGATCATTTGTTCTTTGGGTGTTGAGTTTGATAAGTTCTTTATAGATTTTGGATACTAGCCCTTTATCTGATATATCATTTGCAAATATCTTCTCCCATTCTGTCGGTTGTCTATGATCCAGCAATTGCACTACTGGGTATTTACCCCAAAGATACAAATGTAGGGATCCGAAGGGGTACGTGCACCCTGATGTTTATAGCAGCAATGTCCACAATAGCCAAACTGTGGAAAGAGCCAAGATGTCCATCGACAGATGAATGGATAAAGACGATATGGTATATATACACAATGGAATATTATACAGCCATCAAAAGGAATGAGATCTTGCCTTTTGCAATGACATGGATGAAACTGAAGGGTGTTATGCTGAGCAAAATAAGTCAATCAGAGAAGGACATGAATCATATGA
>NC_138380.1:55594731-55641799 GCF_054177405.1 Leptonychotes weddellii
CATTGAGTTTTCCAAATATAAAGGAGGGTAAAAGAACATATCTGGCTTGGCAAGGACTTTACACAAGCATGGAGTGACTTGCCGGGCAGGGAGAGACCAAGAATGGATCTGTGAAGTTCAAAGCTACAAATATATGGCAACAAACAGGAGTGACCACAGTCAAGAACAGATTATAGTGAAGATCCTCAAAAGAGAAGGGAGTCGACCTAAAACTAATATAACATTGAATGTCAACTATACTGCAATAAAAATTAAAATTAAGTAAAAAGGTAAAGGAGGAGAACGTTTGAACTGGGCCCCTGGAGTAGAGGGGCCCAGTTCAGGGTCTAGGCCTTCAGAAAGGAGTGCGATTTTGCCCGGAGCTATGGGTAAGGACAGAATCCCTCCTGAGGAGCATTCTCGCCTTAAGGAAGATGTCTACCTTAAGGTGAACTGAAGTAGTTGACCCCTAAGAAACAGCAGAGGTGGCTGCATGACTGGTGAGGGGGGTACCTCCAGGTGATCGTGAGCACAGCACCGATGCCAGTCCTATTGGTGAAACAGCAATCAGAGCCACAGAAAGAAGGCCAACACTGTGCAGAAGACCCAAAGGCATTCCTGAGACCTTTCACTGTCTGAGCCCCTCATTCCAGTAAAGGACCATGTAGCTTGTAGTCACTCACTAAAAGCTGCCAATCCAAGCCACTCACAGATGTTGCCAAAACCACAGGACCTTAAGCTCATGTGGCACCAGGCCTGCAAAGTTATGATGAGAGAGGTGGCAAAGAGGCAAATGAGAGGGCAGAGAAATATTTTAGGAAGCAAACCGGTTTGGAGACCACAAAGCAGATGACAGAGGGCATGGGGGCTGGGAATGGGAGGGGAAAGAAGGAATGCAGGGTTGGGGAGAGGTAAGAACTAGAGAACAATATAGGACTGAGAATTCAGAAGACAGGTGACTGGACACACCGATGCACAAGCCTTTGTGATTGTCCCAGCATCGGAAACCAGGCAAGCAGAATGCTTAGAAAAGCTGTCTTGGATTAAACCTGGACTCCCTGAAAATTTGACAGTTCATATACAGGGCTTAACATTATGAATACAGAAATCATTATTTTAATCCTATGTCAATGAAACCTGGACAGGTGCATTACGTCATCATGAACAAGAAGGCATCTGCAGTATTAAATAATGAGGGGTTTTGCCTTGATGGTAGGATGTTAAATTTTTATTTAATCTCATTCATCTGTTATTTCTATACCCACAATGACCACTTAAAAGATAAAATGAAATACTCCTTCCACCATACCAACTCAAAGGATAAAATAATTTCAGATACACTTACCAAAAAATAGGCAGTATCTAGACGAAGAAACATTAAAATGCTATTAAACGAAAAAAAGGACCTAACACCAACCAGATTTCTGTATATAAAACATGAATTTTCACAGTTACACTCCTAATTTATATAATCACAAGGAAGATATCAAAAATATATTTGAAGAGAGCCTAAGCTAAGTGATTTTAAATTCCATGAGTAAAATATTAAAACGCAAGAAAAATTTTTTTTAAAAAAAGAAAGATATTTTTATATATTTTTTGTTATAAATGTATGTAATACAGCTGCAGTGTAGTGCTGGTATGTACAGAGTCCAGAAGCAGAACCAAATCGATACAGGAATTTAGCATTTGATAAATTTTATATATCATATCAGTGTGCAAAAGAATGATTACTTAGTAATTGATACTGGAACAGTTAGATAGCCATGTTGGAGAAAATTTACTTTAGATCCATACCTCACACCGTACTACTTAGGAGTCCTTTACTTCAGTAATGAACCTCTCTGTGTGTCAAAAAGCTGACATTCTACTTGAAGCTTCAGAGATAGCACAGTAGAGATGGAGGAAGTTCAGTGGCAATGTACTTTTAATCCCTCCCACCAACCTCCTCCCACACTCACAGCTGTTTATCATTACTTACATCATCCAGGATTTATTTTCTTCTGGACTCCTGGCATGTTGTGTTATATCTCTGCCTCTTGCTTCCAAAAAATTCCCTATGGATCAAGGCCATTGTGCATATTTCATATTCAGTGATATTATCTTCCTAATTATCCAGCAAACTTCTAGATCCCATCAGTTCAATAATGCCCCAATTATATGATAATCATTTAAATGAGAACACACTAAAATTAGAGGGAGTATGTGACTGAGAGGCAAATTAATCTTTTTGAAGACAATACTTAAGGGAAAACATAAAAGAGAGTAATGCAGTAAATTTCAGCTATCTACGCTTATTCTTTGCCCCTGCAGGTGAGTGCCTATTACAGCTCACCAAATTCTGGTCTTAGCATTGTACAGCCTGTGCTACAGAAAGAATTACAGATGGATTCAGAGTTCATAAAAGTATATTTTAACTTCAGCCAAAGAAAGAAAGGAAATGAAATATCTTGTGTAGTTCAACATATCTAATTGGATCACGGCATGCTAAATGGTAGAACTTCAGTTTATCTCTACAACAATTTCCCTTTCAGTACATATCTGGAAAGAGGATTCTATTAGTATGCTAGTGACCAAGGAGAGAGGTCAAGAGTAATCAACCCATTGTACTTATTGGCCAATATCCCTCCTGGTTCAAAGATGGAACATAGAAAAATCACAACTGTTTCCATTAAATGTACGTGCAATACATAAGAGGGAAAATACTGAGCTGAATTAAGAAAATGTCAATTTTAGAAAACAACTTTTAAAAGATTCTTAATATAGGATGCATAAATACCCCACTGGGGGGGAGGGACAACAAAAACCCACTGGCCATAATGAACAAAGAACAGAAATTTATAAGGACAAACTGGGTATTAAAGTTTTAACATACAAGTATTTCAGAGCAGTTGAATTATATTACTGATAAGTTTGGAAGAAGGACAAAATATTGATGAAATATGTGAATTGCAAAAGAGAACTCCACATTTCATGCTTATTATGATTCTAACTTTGCAAAATATATACTTTCTTTGGGAGAGAAATCACCAAAATATTAAAAGTAGTTACATATGAATAATTATACTAAGGATTAGTAACATGTTTTTTAAGTATCTTCCTATATTTTCAAAGTGTGTGTTACTTTTTTACTGGGGGCTGATAGGGTATTTAGTTACTATTTTTTTTTAACAACAGACTTTATTCAGTTTAAGATTTTTCCAATAATGTTTTTTCGTTTTTTTCCTCCTGTTCTAGGATCCAATCCAGAATACAATGTTACATTTGGTCACCATGTCTCAATCTCTCCAAGGTGTGACAGTTCCTCACATTCTCCTTATTTCTAACGGCCTTAACATTTTTGAAGAGTACTGGTCAAGAATTTGTTAGAATATCTGTCAGTCTGTCAGATGTTCTCTCCTAAGTAGACTGGACTTAGGTATTTTTGGAAAGAACACTACAGAGCTCAAGTGCTCGCCTTGCATCAAATCAGTGATTACATACCATGACTTACTACTGATGATGTTAATTTTGATCGCTTGGATAAGTGATGTTTGCCAGACTCCTCCACACTAAAGTTACCATTTTTCCCTTTTTATCTTTTATTTGTTAGAAAGAATGACTAAGTTCCACCCACACTCAAGGGGAGGTGAGTTAAGCTCCACCTCCTTAGGGAGGAGTATAAAAAAAAAATGTGTGCACATTTATTTAAACCAGTGCAGGGATAAATAAGTATTTTGGAGGAGATAATTTGAAACTATGCAAATATCCTGTTCCTCCTTGGATGTTTCTTTTGTAGTTGGAAAAGAAAGAGCATCCTTTACACATAAATCTGCAAAAACTAAATCATTGGATATTGTACCACATACAGTTCCAGAAACTGCCCACACCTTCCTTCTTTGTGTCTTTCCTAAAGTCCCCCTAGAAAAGCCAGGTGTGCTGCTCTTATTACTTAAGTATTTAAACTCTTTATATTTTATAGGATGCCAGCAGTATTCCCACCCAAAGGGGAAAAAAAATGAGAGAGACTATATTCTGTTTTCTTCTCTGACCTTCTCCTTCAGGCAAAACATCCTGTTAATATTTTATAGTCAAATTTCCACATGTACAATGCCAAAGAAGTAACTTAGATTTCTATTTCCTTGAATCACCTGGAGGATGATTTATAACATATATGCAGGATTGTGTATGTCATGCACACACACACACTCACACTCCTTATACTGTACCTGCAGCTCTGTCCTACCCAGCCCTCTCCCCAGTCCCTTTTCCTACATTCCACAAATATGTTGTTTAGTCAGTTCTGGTTGCTATAACAAAAATACCATAAACTGGTGGCTTAAATAGCAAACATTTATTTCTCACAGTTCTAGAGGCTGGGAAGTTCAAAATCCAGTCACCAGCAGTTTCTGTGTCTGGTAAGGAACCTGCTTCCTGCTGTTTGCTCTCTGAGTCCTCCCCACTGGAGAAGAGGAGAAGGAGTTCTCTGGGTCTCTTTTAAAAAGTTCTACCCTCTAGACCTACTCACTTCCCAAAGGCCCCACCTGTAAATACCATCACAGCCGGGATTAAGTTTTAACAAATAAATTTGGGGGTGGGGGTCATCCCAAACAGTCAGTCTGTTGCACTCATTGAATCAGTATCTCTTTAGAGGGATTTGGCAGTCTCTGATTTTTTTAAAAGTCCACAATATATTTCTGACTATATGTAAGAGTTTGGGAATAGTTGACCCAGCCAATGTTGCAATTTACCTTATACATGAATGTATGAGAGTTAAGTGACAATCCCAGCAGGTCTCTTAAGATGATATGCCATGACTAAAATAGAATTTGAAATTTTCAGCTTGAATCAGTAGAAGATTCAGGAGAATAAATCCTTTCAAGCGTGTGTAATAATTTTTGTCATAGATGTGAGAAGGACTGTAGTTGTATTATTCTTGGCTGTGGAAGGTATGGTCTATAAGGAACACAGATTTCTGTAAACCTAGGATAAGATGTAGTTTTATGTTATGTTACTCTCAGATTTCCAGGAGAGAAAAGAAAAGTCCTCAAGGAATTCATATCCCAGTTGAAATATCAACCTAGGGATATTTAAGTGGGATTCCCAGGGACTGGCAGATTTTCATAATTTTTTTGCTTGCAGTTGCAAATACAGCCTCCCTCGCCACCATGCTGCTGCCATTTTGTCACCAAAAACCTCTCAGCATGGCAGAGACGATGTGTTAGGAGTCCACAGGGGGTGGAACAGAACCCTACTTCACAAATTACTTTTGCTTTTGGCAAGATATCATGTCCCCAACCAGAAATGAAAAACGTGGTTCCAAGACAACAGCACAGTAGTTACTCAAAAGAGTATTTGCATAATTTTGTTTTCGAATTTGCATAAAAAAATGACATGCAGACCAGCATGCAATTCTCCAAAGACCTCTAATCATTTCCTTGTTCAGTAACTCTTTTGCCAAGAACATCCTATGTGTCCATAGCAAACTTAATTGTTTACTGGAACAGTGTTTTTTTTGAGTTCCGTACCATGAGGAAATTATGCAGACGATTTGATATTCATCATGTGGTGACTGGACATGAAAGGCAATGTCCAATGTGGTAATCCAGTATTAATATTGGGCTGAATTGTTTAAAATATCAGAATCCATGAAAAGAAAGCCAAGTTGTTATTCTGCCTTTGATATGAGTTATTAAAAATGTGTTTAGCAATCACTAACTCTATGTAATTTTACTCTAATAGAATGGTTATTAAAACTAACCCAGTGTTCATGGAATAATTCAGTTTGTGATTTTTAAAAGCTAACAAAAGTAAAAGTAGTATAACAACAGCCATATTGGAAATGCTTCCTTGCCAGGCTAACTTAAAATTTTACTAAGAACAACAAGAAAGAAAATATTCATAAATTCATCAAATAGTGTCATATCCTGGATTTAAGGATAAATGGAAGAGTGAAAAATAGTATGTGAAGGATAAATATAAACTTGAAATACTTTAAAGATAAAACTTAATGAAATCAATTTTTTTATGGAAGAAATTGGAGAAAACTAGTGGTTCCCTTGACATTGTGTTAATAACGGAAGAAAATACCAAAAAGGAACCCAAATTGATCTGTCTAGTCAGAGAACAGCAGAAAAACTCTCTATGATGAGGTACTATGCAACCCCCATATCACTAGGCAAACAAGAAACTGGGGACAATTAGTGGTTCTCTTGACATTGTGTTAGTAATTTACAAGGAATTGAAAGTGGACCTGTTTAGTCAGAGAACAGTAGAAAAACTCTCTATGATAAAGTACTATCTAGCCGCCATATCTCTAGACAGACAGCACATCTATGCAGTGCTGAGCAGGTTAAGTCAGCTCTCCAGTGGAACAAAAGAAAAATAAACTAATGTGTAGCATTTGCTGATTTTGTGCTACCATAGTGATGTCATTAAAGTGGAGTTGAGAATCCGCTTTTCTGAGCTGGTATGAGCCGGCTCCAAAACCCCTTTACAAAAGCTACACTTCAACCCCACCTTATCCCAAAGACTGAGAGGTTTCTTGAACTCTTACATCTGATCTGAAAAAATTTCATAGCCTAGAAAGGATCTTAATGCTGCTTATAATATAGTTAACTATTTTGCTCAATATTCTAATATAAATGTCAACAATAAACTCTCATCATTCACAAAGTTTTACTGTGAAGATTTTGTGTAGTATATGATCTTATACACATCTGGAAAACCTAGAATTTAGGAAGAAATGTTTTCAAAGGGTTTCAAATCTTAGTGCAGGAAGCAAGATGAAGATGGACCAAGGATCAAGGGTCAAACAACTCATCATGTCATTCATTGCAGAAAACTGTCTTCTGGCCTCTGTTGCCTCTAGAAGTCATATGATTTGTGACACTTACTCACCGGCATCACATCTACTCTTAGGGGAGCTTTACCATACACTATCGCAGCTGTCTATGTATTTATGTTTTTCGCCAGTGGGAGGGGGTTATGTTATCTACTGCCCTGTACCTAGTGCCTAGCCCAGTGCCTGGCACACAATAGATGTTCAATACAAATTTTAATATTTATCTATTTGGTAAATGATCTGATTGAAAAGAAAGAAAGGTTCTCAGAACACTTGTGTTCTTTGTTCTTCTGAAATTAATTGAACTCTAAAGCACAACCTAAAATTCAAGCAAGATAAGTTGCAATGGATTTAACACCATTTGTCGAAGAGGTGAGAAATATAAGTTGGGTAACTTATATTTATAATTTTTTTAAGATTTTTATTTATTTTTGCAGGAGAGAGAGACAGACAAAGAGCACGAATCGGGGAGGGGGAGGGGCAGAGGGAGAGGCAGACTCCCTGCTGAGCAGGGAGCCTGACATGGGACTCGATCCCAGGACCCTGGGACCATGACCTGAGCTGAAGGCAGATGCTTAACTGAGTGAGCCACCCAGGCACCCTATGATTTAAGAGGTATATTGTTACTAGCCTACCAGAGTGTCTTGGAATTTTATCCTAAAATATATTTTAAAAGCGTATTTATACTGTTCTCTCACTCTGATGCTGTTGTCACTATTGGTGTTGATTATTAATGTTTGGAGACATTCTTCTTGCAAAGTTTCAGTTGTCATCATTGTGATCGTTACCTATATTCTGTTATGCCAGCTTACTTTTTGTCTTGGACTCAATTATTATTATTTTTTGGGTAATCCTTGTCCATTCAGACTAACTTTAAATAATTTTTACCTAAAATGTGTTGAAGTGATGGTATAAAGAAGACTGTATGAGACACTATATTTGTAAATTTAAAAAGCCATTCTGAACACATTAAGATCTTAATAGTCAAAGCATGCAAGGCCAACCACTGGCTCATAGCTGTGACAGAAATGAGGCAATAGGACAAGAAGTCAGACTTTGGAACTTAGAAAACTTGCCTTCAAAATTCTTGAAGAAAGTTATTTTTGAAAAGCAAAGTATATTGCACTGAAGGGAATCCAAAAATAAATGTAGCTTTTTAAAAAAAATATTATTAACATATAATTTATTATATGTTTCAGGGGTACAGGTCTGTGATTCATCAGTCTTACACAATTCACAGTGCTCACCATAGCACATACCCTCCCCAATGTCTATCACCCAGCCACCCCATCCCTCCCACCTCCCTCCACTCTAGCAATATTTATAGCAGCAATGTCCACAATAGCCAAACTATGGAAAGAGCTTAGATGTCCATCAACAGTTGAATGGATAAAGAAGATGTGGTGTATATATATATATATACACACACAATGGAATATTATGCAGCCATCAAAAAATTGAAATCTTGCCATTTACAATGATGTGGATGGAACTAGAAGGTATCAGGCTAAGCGAAATAAGTCAATCAGAGAAAGACAAGTATCATATGATCTCACTGATATGAGGAATTTGAGAAACAAGACAGAGGATCATAAGGGAAGCGAGGGAAAAATGAAACAAGATGAAACCAGAGAGAGAGACAAATCATAAGAGACTCTTAATCTCAGGAAACAAACTATAGCTTGATTTTATTTTATAATACTAAAGGTCAGGAATTGGAATCATTACTACTTATTTTCCTATGGTAAATTTTACATTTTGCTTTGAAGAAAATAGAATTTATTTACTCTTGCTCAATTAAAGAAGAACTATTTATTGTCTGTGATGTGCAAGGCATTCTATAATAAACGGAAATCTTAAAACTACTAATTATTTAGAGTCTATTGTGTGCCAGTCACTGCTCCCAAGAAACCCTTAGTCAAGTGACCACTAAACACAATAACAAGACATGAGGTAGATGGTATAAGAGTTTGGATATTCAATTCTAGGTGAACACAAATCAGGACATGATTATTTTAGCTGGCTATCAAGAGCTGACAGGGCCAAGGAAAAATATACAGTTTTCGTACTTGAACTTGAGCAACATGTAAACATTTGCTAGGTACACAAAATTGGGAGGAGACATTCCTAGAGCAAATCCTGAAGAAAAGTGACAATGCAGAAAAGCTAAAGAACACTTAGAACACGGGATAAATAGCTGTCTATTTTATAGAAGAGCCGCTTCCAGAACTCTGGTTACTAAGGTAATGTCATGAGTATCTTATAATTTTTTTGTTTGTCCTTTTATAGTCTTGAGGCAATAAGACCATAATAAAGCCAGAACTAAAATACTGGTTTTTTGCAAGTATTTTACAGGTTTTATTGCTATTACACTCCTGTTGTCACATCAGGATGTACAAAAAGAGAGGAAAATATTCCATATCCAATCCCTCAGTGAGTACAAATGGTATCTTTTCGAGTAATAAATAATTTCAAGGCAAATATTTGAACTTTTTTTGCCTCTCATGCCTTGGCTGCAGTTTGTGTCTGATGGGGAAAATAAAAAAGAAAAAGGAAAATTCTTCTTTCCAGACATCAGTGCAGTCTCTGACTCCTGCTTCTGAGTTGAAGTATTTGTCAGAGAATCCTTGGGACTTAGTACTGTCTAATGTCTGGCACATTGTAGGTCATCAATAATTTTTATGAATAGATGCATGTCTCTCATTCATGAAAATCCAGACATTCGCACATGTGGATTTTAACTGAAACTATTCACTGGAGAATCAATAGCCATACTCTATTCTTAGTCTTTGTTTCCACTAAAGAAAGTAATTTGAAAAAATAAAATAAATTTCCTAACATAAAATCTATACATTTGAAATATCCTTATATTGGAATATTTATTAAACCATAAGAAATCATTTCATATGATAGCATTTATGTTTCTCTGGATTTATTGAGATAGAATTGACTGGAACATATTAAGTTTAAGGGTGAATGCCATGTGATTTGATACAAGAATATATTGTGAAATGATTACCACAATAAGGTCAGTAATCAAAGAATTGCCAATTTTTTGTGATGATAACATTAAAAATCTACTCTCTTAGCAACTTTCAATATCTAGACAGTATTGTTAACTATAGTCACCATGCTGTAGATTAGATCTGTAGAATTTAGCTCTGTCTTTACCAGAATATCATATAGTTGGAATCAAACAGTATGTAGCCTTTTCAGATTGACTGCTTTCACTTAGTAACACACATTTAATATTCTCCATGTCTTTTTATGGTTTGATAGCTCATTTCTTTTTGGTACTGAGTAATATTCCACTGTCTAGATGTGTCACAGTTTACTTATTTGTCATCTACCAAAGGGCATCTTGTTACTTCCAAGTTTGGCAATTATGAATAAAGCTGCTATCAACATTGATCTGCAGGTTTATGTGTGGACAGAGTCCTCAATGCATGGCATCTTTACAATAATTTTATTTAATAATGTCATTAACTGGGCGCCTGGGTGGCTCAGTCGTTAAGCGTCTGCCTTCGGCTCAGGTCATGGTCCCAGGGTCCTGGGATCGAGTCCCACATCGGGCTCCCTGCTCCACGGGAAGCCTGCTTCTCCCTCTCCCACTCCCCCTGCTTCTGTTCCTGCTCTCGCTATCTCTCTCTCTGTCAAATAAATAAATAAAATCTTTAAAAAAAATTATAAAAAAAAAATAATGTCATTAACTGGCATTATTCTAAACATTATTATTAACAGTTTAAGGTCCTTGATTAGGAATTAGTCTATTTGAATCCATGTTAAGGATTGAATCTTTTAACCAAAAAACTAATATTTACCAAATTATATGTTTGACTTCATTAACTGCATATCTGAAAGTATAAAAGTGAACTTTAATGTGTGACATCATCTTGCTTATCTAATCCAAATCATCTATATTAAATATTTCTTCTTTTGAATGCTAATCCAATTAGGAATCAACCCCTCATTTTAGGCTTTAATGTGCTTGTAGTAAGACTTTTTAAGAAACTGTTACTCATTTCTAGGTCAAAAGGACTGACTACCCAAACTTTCATTTACTTCCCTCCCTAACATCTACTGAAATGACAGAAAAAAAATCCTAGAAAAACAAGAAGAATGCCTTCGGAGGACAAGGATTATTAAAGAATTTCTTAAAGGTATAAAGCAGATGGGATTTAATTGAAAAAGAAGCCCCACAGAGGTGAGCAACTGACAACTCAATAGGGATTTCTGAAAAAAAGAAAGTTTTCCAAAGAGAACACCAGAAAACTCCCCAGGATCAGAAAAAGCCTAACTTAGGAGCCAGAGCAGTCCCTAGGGCAATTGGCAAGGTAATTAATTAAATTGCTGGGGAACTGCTGGGCCATGATACAGCTCTGAGGCACAAGCTAGTGAGCTCTAAATTTAATGGCAGTTCTGCCTTAGGGGACTCCCAAGGGGGGCTTGGTGCCAGGAAGAGAAGTAGGGCAATGTCCTAGTCAACATCCAGGTACAAAGGAACTGAGTTACGAGGTAACACTGAGTCCCTACAAATGGATCAATGAAACAAAATCAATAATCCATACACAAAACACAAAAATCTCAATAGAAATGTGATAAATACATTTAGAATTTTGCATGAGAAAAACCCACCATAAGCCTATGACAAATCCCCAAAGTCATAAAGGACAATGGCATATTTGACCACATAGTTATTTTTGCTTTTGTCCCGACCAACTGTATCATTAAAAAAGTAAAAGACAAATCTAAGTATAGAGAACATACATACACTACAGGTAACAGACAAAAATATGATCTTCCTAATATACAAAACCACTTTAAATCAGTAATAAGATAACCTTATAGAACAATGTCATATGAGCAGATAAATAACTACAAAATTTAGATTAACTAGCATGGGCATTTTAAAAATTAGCTATGATCAGGAGAATGCAAATAAAAAATAATATTGCACTAGATTAGCAAACTTGAAAAAATACACAATGTTGGAAAAATTGTGAGGAAAATCATACTGTCATTTACTCTTTCTTGAACTGTCATTTACGCTTTCATATGAAGTTTTTAGAGCACAATTTGGCAGGATTTACCAAAATTTAGCATCGTGGGTAGAAGATTAATAACACCCATTTTCTTCTTCCCCCCCCATAGGAAAAAATGGGATTTTTTTCAAGTTTTTATTTAAATTCCAGTTAGTTGGGGCACCTGGGTGGCTCAGTCGTTAAGTGTCTGCCTTCGGCTCAGGTCATGATCCCAGTGTCCTCGGATCGAGCCCCGTATCGGGCTCCCTGCTCTGGCAGGAAGCCTGCTTCTCCCTCTCCCTCTGCCTGCCACTCCCCCTGCTTGTGCTCTCTCTCTCTCTGTCAAAAAAAAAAAAAAAATCTTAAAAAAAAATAAATTCCAGTTAGTTAACATATGGGCAGAAGACACGAATAGACATTTTTCTAAAGAAGACATACAGATGGCTAGCAGATACATGAAAAGATGCTCAACATCACTCATCATCAGGGTAATACAAATCAAAACTACAATGAAACACCCATTTCCTTCTGCATGAGGAGCTGACCTTAGTCTCTGGAAGCAAAAAACCTGATTCTGCTCCTAGCAAATTAGATTTTCTATTCTCTTTTCCTCTAAGGACATATGATACTAGATGTACCTTATGGCAATCTTATAAATCTGAAAGTTTAGACAGACATTTAAAGATCTCTGGTGGGGGGCGCCTGGGTGGCTCAGTTGGTTGAGCGACTGCCTTCGGCTCAGGTCATGATCCTGGAGCCCCGGGATCGGGTCCCGCATCGGGCTCCCTGCTCAGCGGGGAGTCTGCTTCTCCCTCTGACCCTCCCCCCTCTCATGTGCTCTCTCTGTCTCATGCTCTCTCTCTCAAATAAATAAATAAAATCTTTTATTTTTTTAAATAAATTTAAAAAAAAAAAAAAAAAAGATCTCTGGTGGGTATTGTCAACTTGTATAAGCTACTTAAATTTATTTAATGTAAATAAAAATACTTACAGTAAAATTTTAAAGTATGGAGATATTATCAATATCCAACAATAACAGAAGGGATGAATATATTTTGTTCATCTACATTATGTAATATTGTATTAATAGGATAAGCTAGATTTGTATCACTAAAATGGAAAAAAGCACCCTCAATATACTGTTGAAAGAAAAGGAAACACTGGGCACCTGGGTGGCTCAGTTGGTTAAGCGACTGCCTTCGGCTCAGGTCATGATCCTGGAGTCCCAGGATCGAGTCCCGCATCGGGCTCCCTGCTCAGTGGGGAGTCTGCTTCTCCCTCTGATCCTCCCCCTCTCGTGCTCTCTGTCTCCCATTCTCTCAAATAAATAAATAAAATGTTTAAAAAAAAAAAAAAAAGAAAAGGAAACACTGCATGGGCACCTGGGTGGCTCAGTTGGTTAAGTGTCTGCCTTTGGTTCAGGTCATGATCCCAGGGTCCTGGGATTGAGCAGGGAGTCTGCTTCTCCCCCTGCTCGTGCTCACTCTCACACTCTGTCTCTCTCTCTCTCTCCCCTCTCCCTTGCTCTTTCTTAAAGAGAAAAATCTTAAAAACAAAGAAAAATGAAAAAAGAAAGGACACACTGCAAAACAGTATGTATTATTTCTTATATAGGTATGTGTGTATCAGTCTCTTCTAGGACCTGGCTATGTTTGAGGACTAACTGGCTTGACTGGCCCCCTGCACAACTTGCCAATTCCAAACTTTCAGGGACCTAGATCTTGTTCTTCTACCCAAACCTTAGGCTGAGGTATTTTTTTGTTTTTGTTTTTTGTTTTGTTTTGTTTGTTTGTTTTTTAGAGAGCGAGAAAGTGAGCAAGTGAGAGAGAAAGTGTGAGTGGGGTTTGTTTTGTTTGTCTTTCTGAGAGTGAGAGAGAAACCTGAGGGTGGGGACAGAGGGAGAGACAAAATCTTACACAGGCTTCACACCCAGCACGGGCCAACATGGGGCTTGATCTCAGGACCCTGAGATCATGACCTGAGCCAAAACCAAGAGTTGGATGCATAACTGACTGAGCCTCCCAGGTGCCCCTAGGCTTAGGTCTTTATGTAAATGGCTTAACTAACATAATTGTGGAGACACTCTGTTGATCTATCTATCCTACCATTCACCAAAAGGAACCACTAGCTCACCCTTGGCTACACATTAGAATAATCAGTTGATAATTTGATATTTTTAAAAATACCAATACTTCTCAGATGATTTCAATGGAGAATTCTATAAAAATTTAAAAGAATAACTAACACCAAGATTCAGAGTCTCTTTCAGAAGGAAAAAAAAGAGAAAATACTTCCCAATTCATTTATGAGGCATTATTACCATACACCAAAACGAGACAAAGGTAATACAAAAGAGAGAGAGAGAAAGATGGAAAGAGAGGAAGAGGGAATCTGTAGACCAGTATCTCTCATTACACACACAAATATTCAATAACATATTAACAAATTGAATCCAGCAATGTAGGAAGAGAATTATACACCATGACCAAGTGACATTTATTCTAGGCTTGCAAAGTTGGATCAACAGGCAAAAATCAACCAATATAATCCATTATATGAGGCTATGGTCTAAATGTTTGTGTCCCCCCAAAATGTATATGTTGAAAACCTAATGTCCATGGTGTTGGTATTAGGAGGGACCTGTGGGAAGTGATTAGGTCACAAAGGCTGAGCCCTCATGAATGGGATTACTACCTTTACAAAGGAGGCATAGAAGAGCTCCTTTGCCCCCTCCTGCCATATTAAGATACATCAGAAGCCTGCAATCTGAAAGACGGTCCTCACCTGACCATAATGGCCTGATCTCAGTCTTCTAGCTTCCAGAACAGGGAGAAATAAATTTCTATTTACAAGCTCCAGTCTGTGGTATTTTGTCATAATAGCCCAAATAAACTAAGACATAGCAATAGGTTAAAGAAGAAAATTCATATAGTCATATCTCAAGTGATGAAGAAAAGATATCTGACAAAATCCAGTAGCCATTCATGATAAAAGCTCTCAGCAAGTAGGATTAAAGGAGTACTTCAACTTCTAAAGATCATCTACAAAAAACTTAAAATTTACATGAAATACATGTAAATACATGTAAATTACATGAAAACTGAATGTGTGTGTCCTGAGGTGGTAAGAAAGCAAGTATTTCCACTCTTAGTGCCCTTATTCAACATTTTATGGGACGTTCTAGGCAGTACAAACCAACGAAAAGAAAAACATATGGATTAAAAACAATGAAATAAAACTGCCCATATTTTCAGATGGCATGACTGTATATCTGGAAAATTCCAAAGAATCTTCATACAATTGTTCAAAAACAAATGAGTTCAGCAATGTCACAGGATACAATTTCAATACACAATAAAGCTCAATGCACAAAAAACAATTACATTTCTATATACTAATACGAAACATGTGAGAATGGAAATTTACAATTGAGCTACGAACATGAAATACTTAATTATAAAGCTAACAAAACAAACCCAGTATCTCTGTACTGAAAATTACAAAATGTTGATGGAATAAATAAAAGACCTCAATAAATAGACATACCATGTTAATAGCTTGGTAGAGTCAACATAGTGAAGATATCAATTCTCAAACTTATTTATAGGCTTAATGCAATTCCTCTGAAAACTCCATCAAAGTTTTTGTAAACATAGATAAGCTTGTTCTAAAATTTATATTAAAAGGCACAGTACCTAGAATACCTAAAACAATTCTGATAAAGAATAACAAAGTGGGAGAAGTCATTCTATGCAATGTCAAGTCTTACTATATAGGCACAGTAACCAAGACAGTTTAGTACTGGCAAAGGGATAGACACATAGATCAATTAAACAGAATTAAGAGTTCAGAAATAGAGGAACACAAATATGGTTAACATGTTTTGGGACTTTTTTTTAATAAAGGTGCAAAAACCATTCAATGGAGGAAAGACAAAATTTTGAACAAATGGTGCAGAGCAATTAGACATCGTTGGGCATAAAAATGAACCCCTACCTAAATCTCACACCTCATATTCAATATTATGTTAAAATGGATCATGAAAACTATAAAAACCTTTAGAAGGGGAAAGAAAATAGAAAATCCAGAACCTAGAAATAAACAAAGAGTTCTTAAACTCGATACCAAAAAACATGATTCATGAAAGGAAAATCTGATAAAACTTCATCAAAACTAAAAGCTTTCATTCTGCACAGGACCCTGTGAAGAGTTTGGAAAGAAGATTTCAGATGGGAGAAATATTTGAAAACAACAAATACAACAAGGAATTGTATCTAGGATAAATAAAGAACTCTCAAAACTCAATAGTAAAAAGACAAACATTTCCAATTAGAAAATGTGAACAGATATCCACTGAAGAGATGGTAAATAATCACATGAAAATTTGTTCACCATCGTTAGTAACTAGGAAAATTCAAAGAAAAACCACAATGAAATATCACTATATGCTTATCAGAATGGCTAAAATAACAATTTGGTAGTTTCTTATAAACCTAAATATCCAACTACCATATAATCTTAGCTGTTATACATTTGGGTTTTTATGCCTTAGAAAACATATTCACACAAATATCTGTGCACAAATGTTCACAGTAGTTTACTTGTAATGACCTCAAACTGGAAGCAACCCAGATGTCCTTCAATGGATAGATGATTAAACATACTGTGGTACCATGGTCCACATGTAGCACAACATTGTACCATGGAATACTGCTGAGCAATCAAAAGGAATAATCTATTAATATATACAGCAACCTGGATGACTCTCAGGTAATTATGCTTAGTAAAAAAAAAATTCAATCCTAAAAGATCATACTCCATGATTCCAGTTCTATAACATTCTTGAGATAACAAAATTATGGAGCAGAAGAATAGATTAGTAGTTGCTAGGGCTCGCCAGGGGAGAAAGGGAGTAGCTGTGATCCTGAGGGTAGCACAAGGGATCTTTGTGATAGTACGGTTCTGTATTTTGACAGGGTTGATGCCACACAAATCTACATATGTAATAATTTGCATGGAAGTAAATACTTACAAACCAACGCACACACATTTGTGCATGTAAAATTGGTGAAATTTAAATACAGTGGATAAATTGTATGGAAATCAATTTCCTGGTTAAGGTTTTGTACTATAGTTATGCAAGATGTTACCACTGGTAGACGCTGAGGTCTATTCAAGAGTGTCGTTCTTTCTGTATTATATCTGACAGCTGCCTATACTTCAAAATAAGAAGTTTAAGAACAAACAAACTTAGAGTCTATCCCAGAGATTCTGGTTTATTTTGTCTATGGTGAGGCCAAAGGGATGTACATAGAATCCATTCATCTCTCCCTCCCTTGCTCGCTCCCAATCTCTCTCTCCCCTCTAGACGGAAGCTAGAGCTTCAGGTCCAGCCCATAGGACTCAAGGCCAGATATTGTTATGATAAACATTGTTATGATTATCTCAGTATTATCATCAGTAATATAACTGTTTTTAATATTCTAATAAATTAGGTAAAAGAGACCACTAAATATGATTTAATAAAAGATGATCTTAAAAGTATTTTAATGTCAGAATTTTAGAGAGATTTGCAATAACTGTGCTTTGTTTCACTACTTTTATGTACTAGATGCAACATTAGTTTAGTTTAGCCTCATTAAGAAGCATTTTAATTGGAATGTGAATATAGTTTTGTGTGCCTTTCAATTATTTTTTTCTAAAATAAATTAGTTTATTACTATATACACTGGCAAATACTGTTGGCAAATAAAAATGACAAAAGACAAGTCAAGTCTCATTTGGAAGAGTATAATTATAATGAAAATCTACACACATAGAAATAGGGGAAGAGAGAGAGAGAAAGCTTTAGCTCACTTGTTTCAAACAACGCTTGATTAAATAAAATTCATGACAACTAGCAAGGTTGAACAGTCCTACAGAGCCTATTGTAATCAAATCAGGCTTGAGTCATAAGTGAAAATGAATTCACATTTCACCTCCTCCTAAATGTTTTTCTAAGTAACAGACACTCTGAAATAAAGACCCTGTCAGAGGGAGCTGGCAAAAAATTACAGATTATAATTCTAAAACCCACACAGCTTCTTTGTCACAGTTACTTTTAACCATGGTGTTTGGCTAGAGGCCTAACATGGAATGTTAGAAAGGATTCCCAGGGTCATTTTTTGACGACGTGGCATTAAAATTGTTCTCTGAACTGTGATAATCATTACTGTTCATAAGCACCAGTATTTTTCTTAGATCACCCTCTTGCAAACAGGCTTGTGGTGCATTTCCTGCAAGCCTCATATAGCTAAAGACCTCAGTGGTAAATGCTGTCTTCGGTCACTGTTTTCTAACGCACTGTGGTATCTTTTCCCCTGGAGGCTAGGTAGGCTAAATGGCATTGCCATAATTATGATTGCTGCAACCCAGAATTGAAATCAAAGCACAGAAATGAAAGCCAGCCATGCCAACCACATAGTGAGTGCTCTTTTTTCCCCATGAGCATATGATTTAATGTTCTGCATTCAAGGCTTAGTCTTGTGCTTTTGTCATTTAATGGCAACAAATGAATTAATCATTGGAGTTGTTAAAAGAGAAGAATATTTAAATGGTTGAATGTTACAAGGATAAAAAACAACTGACAAATATGTTGCCAATACTGGATTTTGCTAGGAACATAGTCATTCCTTCTCAAAAACCAACACTTTTTCATAATGGTCTGGGGAGATTGTCTTTCTCATTAAGATCTTTTCCCATGCAAGGGGTCGAACCCTTGTCAGAGGTTCTGATTCTGCCTCAGTTTACAGACTACTTGATAATTTCCTCTAGGCTAGAACCCTAGGCAATGGACCCACTCCACCTTTAGACAGAAGGTAGTTAAACACCTTCCCTCAACATTATCTGAAGAGTCTAGCTGAATCCAGTTCTTTCTTTCTAGACTTGGCCTCAGGTGGAAAAATCAGGATTCTGTTTTTCTCTTACCTTAATAATCCCTCTAAACCCCATATTCTTTCCCCTGTACCTTTTCAGGAAGGAAAATGAATCTAACAGCCAAAAGAGAAAGAGAGGCTAGAAGAGTTCCTTTTCCTTGAGTCTAGCTTCAGATCCATGTGCTTTTAAAGAGTCCTCTGGGGCCAAGGATAAGTGAACAGATTTTTAACATTTTCTTGCACTCTTCTGTGGTCACTTTTCTCCTTATGAGGTAGCATGTCAAGTAGTAAATCTTAGGAGGAACAACTGGGGGCTGTTTCAGTGGAACTTTGCCTTCCAAATAGAAAAACTTATCAGGAGAGAAGACGAAAGAAAGCAAGCCAGAAATTAAAAGGGGACCAAGAAAGCTAGTCCCTGGTTCTGTGGCATTTCTCCAGATTATGCTATGACTGAGTTTGCTTCATTTTTTCACTATCTTCCCATTTTCTCTCATGTTATTTAACTATATTCTGAAACTTTGGTGTCCCTAATGTCATCCCAGATACTTGTTTACCATGTCAATTCCTGGGCTCCAGCCCCAAGAAGTTCTGATTCAGATGGGGGTAGTGCATAGGAATCTTAACCAGGACTAAGCAAAGATTTCTTAGACTTCATGCCAAAAAAAAAAAAAAAAGGATCCATAAAAGGAATGAATGTGATGAACAGGCTAATGTGATGGATTTTAAATCATACTTTTAAAAAGAGTTCTAAAGTTTATGGGTAGGCTGATGAAAAAGGTCATGAAACATACTATTGAATCCATCTTCACTAGCAGAGATGATAAGGCAGAAGACCAGGACAGCAACACTGCTCAGAATTAAGGAATATAAAGTTAAGACTATGCATTCTTTCCTGGAGACCTAAGGAAAACCAAGATGGATTCAGGTAGAGTGGTTGAGAAGAAGACAACCCTTTGCTTTCTCCATGTGTGATCACAGATTCAAGTTTATTCCCAAAATGCAGGCCTTCTGCCCCACATCTCGCCCTTTTCCCCACCCCTGCCTTGTATACTGGAGGTCTAACTAACAACTGAGCTTCTGCCTTAGTTTTTGTGCCGGAGTTCTTTTTGAAGTAGCTACTTTAGCACCAACATTTCTCTAGCACTGGTTCCTTCTAGAATTTTTGCTGGTCTCTCCCCATTCTTTGTGAAGTCACCTGAGAGTGATCCTGAGGGTTTCATTCCCTCCAGAGTGAAGGAATTGCTCTACCCTGCCTATGTCTACATTTTGTTCAGTCTTCCTGGATTTATGTGCTTTCATCACTGTTCCTTTTAAATCCCATATTGAGATTCCCCACACTTCCCCTTAGGATTAGTGTCTGATGCTTTAGCACCTTAGTCCCAAGGCCTTGCCCCAGATGCTGGTCTGGTTCTTTCAACACAGTCAACCTGAATCTCATCATGTCTTGAAATAATATACTTTGTGAAAGAAAACCACTAAATTTGCCAGCACAATTGAAACAGATTATCTTAATCTTCCCCAATCCACTCATCTGGCCAAATGATGGTAAACCCTCAACACCAGATACTTAAAAGAGGAAAAATACCTTGTTATTGAAGTAGGAAGGATAAAATAAATTGAAAGTGATTCGCCAGCATTTGTCACTTGTATTTTTCTAGTACTGGACCCAGAGAAGGATGCCATCAAAATAAGGGCATTTTATCCTCTAGACTGATGTAGCTGAAAGAAACCCATCTGGGTTCCTCTTTAATGCTCTGGAAACAATAAACAGGTTGGTTTAAGACTATGTCAATAACTTAATAGATACCCCTGAGAGTATCTTAAGGTCTTACAGAATTTTATCTTCTCTTGACAAGTACAACAAGATCTGATTCTCTGGTCCATCTATGCCAAGGCAATAACATCTGAAATTATTTGTCATTTCCTCTTTAGAGCATTCAGAAAAAGAAAAAAATTTGTCTTTACCAGATCAACTGTTTATCTTCCTTACAAAGACATCATTTTTTAAAACTATGAGTTTGGTGTGAAGTTGGGACTGAGATTCATTTTATTTCTTAGGGATATTCTAGTACCATTTCTTGAAAAGATTTTTTCTTTCTTCATTGGAATGATTCAGTACCTTTGATAAAGTCAATTGACTGTATAAGTGAAACTTCCTGAACTCTTCTGTTCCATTGATCTGTCATGCCTTATGCCAGTACAATGTTATACTGATTACTCTAGCTTAATAATAATCCCTAAAGACAGCTTGTGTAAGTCTTCCTAATTGTTTTTTTTTTTTTTTCATTTTCAGGATTCTAGGTCCTTTGTATTTCCATATAAATTTCAGAATCAGCTTGTCAAATTCTGAAAGAGAGAAGGAGAGGTTGAGAGGGAGACAAAGAGAGGGAGAGAGAGGGAGAGAGAAGAAGAGAGAGGGAGAGAGGAGAAACAAGAAACAATCTCCTGCTGGAATAATACCTGGGAATACAATGAATTTATGAATCGATTAAGTGATAACTGACATCTTTAAAACATGTGTCTTCCAACACATACATTTGTTTTGTGTTATTTAATGTTCATTTTTTAGGTGCTAGTTTCTCTGAACAATTGTTTCAGTATTGAGGGCTTACATGACTTCTATCAAATTTATTTCTAAATATTTTTATATTTATTGACTCCTCAATAATTAGAATTATTACAAAATTTCACTTGCAGTTGTTTGCAATTGTATATAAAAACTGATTTTAGAACAATAAGCTGTTCTCTGAGAACTTTCTCAATTCACTGTTAGTTCTAATAGTTATTTGTAAGATTGTTTGTAAGATCTTCTGCATACAAAATCATGCCGCACACCAACAGAGAAACTTCCAATCTTTCTATTTTTGATTTGCATTTTCTAGATTTATTTCTATGGCCAGGCTTACCAGTATGAAACTTAACAGGAGACTAAGAGTGAACATAATAGCCTTGTTTTAAACTCAGGAGGAAAATAATCAACATTTCACGATTTGCTATAGTGTTAGCTGTATATTACACATAGATGCCCTTTAACAGATCAAAGAATCCTTACATTACTAGTTTTCTAAAATTATTTTATCATGAATAGGTGTTGAAGTTTGTCGAATATTTTTACTATTCTACTGAAATTATCTTCAGTCATTTCTCCTTGACCCTTAAGATGGTGCATTACAATTATTTTTGAATGTTAAGCTAACCTTGCATTCCTGGGATAAACTACTTAAATACCTTTTGTTAAAGGTTTTTGCATTTACATACATGGAAAACATTGGTTAGGAATTTATTTTGTAATTTTGTTTCAGGTGTTGCTATTAGGGTTATGCTGGCCTCATAAAGTGAGTTTGGAATATTCATCCTTCCTCCATTGCTGAGAGACTACTCGAAATCCTGACTTCCTTAAATGTTTGATAGAATTCTACACTATACCATCTGGGTCTGGATTTTTCTTTCTGGAAAATTTTTGGTAATGAACATGATTTCTTTAATATAGTTTCTTCACCTATAAAATAGGGATGATAAAAGTACCACTTTGTAGGATTTTAATCAAAATTATTTGGTTTGATATTTGTAAAGCTCCCAGAATAGTATCGGGCACAGAGAAAGTGATCAAGAAATATCTGTTAAATAAATAAAGCATCTGTTAACATTTTAATGCTTTCTATTCCAGATCTTGTGCATATAAATAATACTTATTAAGAAAATTAAGGTTATAATATATGGGTTTAATATACTTTTTAAGAAATTGTGTTTCTCATGTCATTAAGGCTTTGTAATTCTACTATATATAATTTATAAAGATGTCCCCATAATACATTTAAATAGTCTCTGTTAGTTGAAGAGTTATATCCAATGCTCATTTGTTTTTTAAAGATTTTATTTATTTATTTTGACAGAGAGAGAGGGAGAGACAGCGAGAGAGGGAAAACAAGCAGGGGGAGTGGGAAAGGGAGAAGCAGGCTTCCTGCTAAGCAGAGAGCTCGACATGGGGCTTGATCCCAGGACTCTGGGATCATGACCTGAGCTGAAGGCAGACACTTAACGACTGAGCCACCCAGACGCCCCTCCAATGCTCATTTTTAAAAAATATTGACTGATTGGTTTGACAGAGAGAGAGAGAGCAAGGTCGGGGAGGGACAGAGGAAGAGGGAGAGAGAGAATCTCAAGCAGACCCCATGCTGAATGCAAAGCCCAACATGGGTTCAATCTCACAACCCTGAGATCATGACTTGAGCCAAAATCAGGAGTTGGACACAACCAACTGAGCCAACGAGGTGCTCTCCAATGCTTATTTTTTTAAGTAAGGTATTGATATGAAATTCCTGGGGTGGAGGCTTTGAACATATTTATATCCTTTTTTTGAGCTATCAAATTACTTCCCCAAAACTTGCTCCTTTTACCAAAAGTTTTTAATAGTACAGTCTTTCCAACACCAGATTCTACTATAATATCCATTTTTCTTATTTCACTGGTAAACTAGAACATATTTTGCTTTAATTTTAAAATTTCTTAAAGTAATACTGAGCATTTTTCTTCCTTATTACTTTGGTTGTGAATTATTCCCTAATTTAATGTATCCATTTTTATATTTATTAGAGGATTTTGTCTGTGTCCTTTGTTCTTTATTCATGATATGAATATGGTATATTAGAATTTTACATATTGATTTTCAAAAATCTCAATTTATCATTTACTTTTGGTTTTAACAGTGTTTTGACACAGCAAAGTGTGCCCCTCACAGATTTATGTGTTTAAGCATTAAATACTAAGTTTGTGATTTCTCTAATGTTTTATTTTTAGACAATTCTTGAAAGTCTTTTTCTCAAATTCAATATTCAATTATCTACTATTTTTATTGCACACTAATTTTATCTTAAGAAAAAAATTAAACATTTTATTACCTTCACATAATAGGTGAGGATACTGATTCCCAGAGGATCACTTGACTTAGCCAGTAAGTAGAGATGTTGAAAGTTTAACTCCAATCCTCCTATTCCAAAGCCCATGCCCAAACTTATCACAAGTGTACTGCCAAATCACATACTCTAAAATCTATTTTAAATGTATTAATAGACCACACATTTGTGAAGCAGACTACTATAGGATCCACAAGGTAGGGAATGGAGGTCAGATGACTTCAGGACAAGTTAGAAACTGTTGCATGTGAAGTTCAGTGCCGTAAAAGTAATTAGAATTATGGTATAATAGAGAAGTCCTATTTTTTCCCCTAAGGGTCTCAAAAATCATGTTTTTTAAACACTTGGTGTTCACAGACTCAAGGGCACCATTGGAGCCTTACCTTACCATGTCTACCAGTCAAACTATTATGTCAGAATCTTGGCTTAGTCCCAAGCAGTTCCCTACTTTGAGAGATTCAACTTAAACCTCTTGAACACAAGCCCCCAAATTCTATAAATGTTCTTCTCTGACTCACCCCTCCTAAGACACTGTTAAGACAATCATAGTGGAGTTCTTTCTTTCTGCAGTGAATTCTAATCAGCCTGGCTTTGCTTTATGAACAGGTTGTCCAGTGGTGTTTCAAGAATTCAATTCTTGTAGGAAACCAATATTAAGGTCAAAGGAGTAAGCCTCAGTATGTGTGAGAAGAAACTCCTTTGCTCAACTCCAAGTTTATTCCCTCTGGCTTCACTCATACATGGATTATAATCTGGCTGAGAGTAAAGAGCAATTATCAATATCCTGAAAACTCACAATGAAGATCTGAAGAGGGAAGGAGAAGAACATCTCATCCATGGTCACTGCTATTTGTGCAGGGCTTGGAGTCAGTAGCTGATTTTTCTCATCAGGTAGATTATCTGTGCCTTTGAATAACTACATAAAATGCTTAACCTTGTTATGATCCAGAGACATGTAAACTGATAATGTCATTTTTCACTCATTTAATTTGTAAAGATAATGCATGAAAATAAGGAAAAGAAGGGGTTATCTTTAGTACGATTAAATGTTAACACTATTGTTAGATCAAAGTAGAAGGAAGATGGATGGGCTGACTCATAATGATGGATTTACATAAATACTTGAATAATAAAATATTTCCAAATACATACTGACAGTGCTGTACTGTCATGGTGAGGGATGTAAAGAAAGCAATCTGTCCCAAAGGGAAGGACTATTTTATCACTGACATATTTTAGAATTGCTAGCACATGGTGATAATACAAAGCAGATCAACTTTTAGTTGGTTTCAAGTTGTATATTATTTTTACAAGCTCTATGGAAAATAAATTCCTTTTAATAAATAATAATAAACAATAAATTAATAATAAATAATAAAAGAATAAAGAATAAAGAATAAAAATCGTAAATAATTATAATTTTTTTTAATTTAAAAAAATTTTTAATTAAAACAAATAAAAAAATAACTAAATAATAAAAATAGATTCCCACTGTGGCAAACTGTTCTCTCTCTACTCTGACCCCAACCACAACACCTTAGTATGCTGTTGCTTACGGGTACTTTACAGGTCTCAGCTTCCACAAGAGACACTGAGGTCACATCAGTGACTTCATTTGATTTTTCTTAATAAACTGAAGAAAGGAATCATCTCCTATGTCAAAAGTCATTATGCCTTCCAAATAACAGAAAGCACCATGTGTGTCAATCATTTATGGTTTCAGATGGGACTAAACGTCATTCATGAGGAAATCATTAATAAAAAGTCTTCTTTGAAAAAGAGTTGTAAATGTCTACTGTGAACCTAAATAGATCTGTGGTGTGATAAATAAAAATCTATCTTTCACTTTTAAGTAAGAAAAATATATGACAGTTGTGTAAGAAATGTCTAATGTTTGGCCTTCCCAGAGTTGTCTTTAATAAATATTATTAATTATTAAATTTCTAAGTAGGAAATGAAAAGAGATTCACAGGAATTCACAAGAAAAATATATTCATAGGAATAGATAACTGCATTTTGGGATTGAGTTTTTTGAAACACAACCCGAGGGTTTCAGTATAGTCTTGATGAGGTAAAAGTGTTTTCATTAGTTCTTCCAGGACAAAATTTTGTAGTATACTTTCAATTGCTGAGCATAGTTATTATCTATGTTGAAGACAGGATTCTCAGGGAACCTGCATGGCTCAGTCAGTTAAGCATCTGACTTCGGCGCAGGTCATTATCCTCAGATCATGGGACTGAGCCCTGCGTCAGGCTCCCGCTCACTGGGGAGTCTGCTTCTCCCTCTCCCTCTCTCTCTCTTCCTCACTCTCAAATGAATAAAAAAAATCTTTTAAAAAACCCCACAGGATTCTCAATATTAAATTAAAAGACTTACCTTCATGTGATAAAGCTTAACTCAATGCTCAATAATTACATTTATTTGAAATACACTTCATGATTTCTACTAATTTTATTATTAATCCTGGTTAATATTTTAAATTATAAAAATTTAGAACACTTGTGGGCGCCTGGGTGGCTCAGTTGGTTGGGCGGCTGCCTTCGGCTCGGGTCATGGTCCCGGGGTCCTGGGATCGAGTCCCGCGTCGGGCTCCCTGCTCTGCGGGGGGCCTGCTTCTCCCTCTCCCACTCCCCCTGCTTGTGTTCCCTCTCTCGCTGTGTCTCTCTGTCAAATAGATAAATGGAATCTTTAAAAAAAAAAAAATTTAGAACACTTGTTATCTTGTGTAGTAAAAAGATTACTATAACGAAATGATTTGATAATTTGATTATGATACAAAAATTGATTCATAAAATATTTGTGAAATTATGACTTCATGGATACTCAGAAAATAATGGTAGGGAAGTAGGTAGATAATCAGGTAGGCAAGCAGGTAGGTAGGTAGGTAGATTGATAAAATACACACACACACACACACACACACACATTAGGGCTCAACAGGCAAACTATAAACCACTAGTTTTGCTTTTTAAAGAAAGATGATATTTATAAGTAGTATATGAGTTACTTGATATGGGGTTTTGAGGAAAGAATTGGGGGGAAAAAAAAGATACTACTCAACACCAAAAGAAAAATCTGATTAAAAAATTGGCAGAGAACATGAATATACATTTTTCCAGAGAAGATATAGAGATGGCCAAAAGACACATGTAAAAGTGCTCAACATCATTAATCATCAGGGAAATGCAAATCAAAACCACAATGAGAGATCACCTTATACCCATCAGAATGTCTAAAACAAAAAGACAAAAAATAACAAGTGTTGGTGAGGATGTGGAACAAAACAAAAAAAACAAGACAAAAAAACCTTATGCACTGTTGGTGGGGATGTAAATTGGCACAGCCATTAAGGAAAGTAGTTTGGAGGTTCCTCAAAAAATTAAAAATAGAAATACCATATGATCCAATAATTCCAAAGGAAATTATAACATTAATTCAAAAAGATAAATGCACCCCTGAAAGACACAAGGTGGAAAGAGGTTAAGATGGCAGAGGAGTAGGGGGACCCTGAGCTTGCCCCATCCTTCAAACACAGCTAGATCAACGTCCAACCATTTTGAACAACTGTGAAAATGATCTGAGGATTAAGAAAACAATCTGCACATCTGGAGGGAGAGAATGCGGCAGAAACGAGGTTTGGAGCCGTGAATTGGCGGAGAGGAAAGCCATGCGACACTGAAGGGGAGGGACTCCTCTTTGTGGAGCAAAGTCAGGGAGAGGGAGAAAGTGGGAGAGAGTCTGGCGGGTAGGGATCACACAATAAACCACAGTGAGGAGATCCCCTGGGTCCCACTGGGAAACATCGTTCCCCTTCCCAGAGAACATTTGGAAGAGCATATTTTGCCTCTGCAAGGACAAAAACCAGCCAGGAACCATTGAGCAGCGCTCAACAGCAGGGTCAGAGGTGTGTACAGATGGCAGACAACCTTTTTGCTGTGAGCCACAACAGGCTGAAATTTCTGAGCGCCCACTGAGGGGCTGCTTTCCTGGGACAGAAATGAGCAGAGAGCAGAAAGCCAGGCAGACTCCAGATAACCTGGCTGCCGCTTTTCACGGTCTACCGCAAGAGATTCAAGCCCCTGCGCCACTGCTTTCCTCAGACAGAATGGAGTAGGGGACTAAGTCCCGTGGTGATGGCCGATAACCTGTTTCCAGCTTTTTGCTGAACGTTACAGTAAACTCTAGCCTTTGCGCCAGCACCGTGCTACTGTGTTTACTATCTGGATGGAGCTGCGAGGCTCTCTTCCAGGGACCGGAGTGGGCCTGCACCTTGCCAGGCCCTTTAAAACTTGGCGTTCTGAATCCCAGCCACTGGCCAGAGGTAAAATGTAGGAGATCTGTGGCTCCTGGTGAGCCCGTGGCCCCGGGCACAGCCAGGTTAAGGGCAGGGAACTGACAAAAGCGGGGGCACAGCAGATTATTCGCTTTTCTGAGAGGGCCTCCTGAACAGCGGAGGCCAGGAGCTCCCCTCCCCAGGGCCAAGGGGGCAGGGTGATGCCATATTCTTCCTCCTCTACCACCCCTCTTCCCCCCTACCCCCCTACCCACCAGCACAGTCAGAATCGAGAAACACACACAGTGCCTCCAGTGGAGGCTGGAGTCCCCACCCTAAACCCCATCCCCCTGGCCTGGCAGGGACATCTTTAGGAGGGCAAGTCAGCTTGCAAGCCAGTCCAGAGGGCCTCGCCCTCGGAAGACCAATACAGGCCCCCGAATCTACCAAGTCTATTGATTAAAGACTGCTCCTAAACAGCTTCTGATGGAAATAGGGCCAGGCTTACTTCTCTTTATTTTTCCTCCTCTTTTCTTAATTTTTTACATTTTTAAATTTTTTATTTTTCTATTTCTTATTTTTTATCTTTTATATATATTTTTTCTTTTCTCTTTTTTTTTTGGTATCAGGCTTATAATTTTTTTGTCTATTTGTTGGTTTGTTTGTTTCCTTCTCTTATTTTATGGATCAGTCTTATTTTTTTTTCCTCTCTTTTCTTCTTTCCGTACTCTTTTTTCCTTCTCTCTTTCTTATTCTTTGGAATCAGGTTTATAGGTTTTTGTTTGTTTGTTTGCATTTTTGATCCTTTTCCTTTTCTCTTATCTTGGATCAGGCTTTTTTTTCTTCTCCTTCTTTTCCTTTCTTTTCTTTTCCTTCCTTTTTTGTTCCTTTTCTTTTCTTTTACAGGTTTATCCTGACAAATAAATCAAAGCACACCTAGTTAAGTGTCCCAACACTCCCCACTAAGCAAGGAGGACCTCTGTAGAGGATAGACCAGTAGGAAAAAGCAGCCAAAACACAACAGAAGAGGCCCACAGCATACAACAGAAACACTTCTTGAAGTTTTTGTTGTTGTTGTTTTTCTTTTTCTGCCTTTCTTTCTTCTCTGGACAAAATGACAAGATGGAGAAATTCACTTCAAAACAAAGAACAGGGGGTAGTACTCACTGCCAGGGATTTAATCAATAAGGATATAAGTAAGAAGTAAGAAGTAAGAACTAGATTTAAAACAACAATTATAAAGATACTAGCTGGGCTTGGAAAAAAGCATAGGAGACACTAGAGCATCCCTTACTGTGGAAATAAAAGAACTAAAATATAGTCAGGCAAAAATTAAAAATGCTACTACCAAGATGAAGTCCCAAAGGGAGGCTATAAAAATGAGAATGAACGAGGCAGAAGAGTGAGTCAATGATACAGAAGATAAAATGATGGAAAATAAAGAAACTGAAAAGAAGAGAGAAAGAAAACAATTAGATCATGATGACTTAGAGAACTCAGTGATTGCATAAAGCAAAATAATATCCAGATAATAGGGGTCCCAGAAGATGAGAAGCAGAAGAGGGGGGGCAGAAGGTTTATTTGAACAAATTTTAGCTGAGAACTTCCCCTAGTCTGGGGAAGGAAATAGGCATTCAAGTCCAGGAGGCACAGAGAATTCCCCTCAAAATCAATAAAAATAGGTCAACAACTTGACATATAATAGTGAAGCTTGCAAATTTCAGAGATAAAGAGAAAATCCTGAAAGCAGCTCGGTACAAGAGATCCTTAACCTACAAGAGTAGACACATAAGGCTAGACCTGTCCACAGAGATCTCTGTGGCTGGCATGATATATTCAACATGTAAAAGGATACATGCACCCTTGTACTTATTGCAGTATTATTTATAATAGCCAAGATATAGAAGCTACCTAAGTGTCCATCCATAGACAAATGGAGAAGGAAGATGTGATACACACACACACACACACACATATCCCACAGTGGAATATTATGCAGGAGGGAATTGTGTCATATGAGACAATATGGATGGACCTACAGGGTATTATGGTAAGTGAAATAAATTAGACTGAGAAAGAGAAATACCATATGATTTCACTCATAGGTAGAATCTAAAAACAAAACAAATGAATAAACAAACAAAAAGCAGAATCACACCTGTAAATAAAGAGAACAACCTGATGGATGCCAGAGGGGAGAGTGAGAGGGATAGGCAAAATGGGTAAAGGGGAGTGGGAGATACAGGCTTCCAGTCATGGAATAAGTCATGGGGATAAAAGGCATGGCATAGATAATACAGTCAATGGTACTGTAATAGCGTTGTATGGTGACAGATGGGAGCTTCACTTGTGTTGAGCATAGTATAATGTACAGACTGTCCAATCACTATGTTGTACACTTGAAACTAATGTAACATTGTGTGTCAAAAAATTTTTTTGAAAAATCTGAGGTAGTCATTTGTTATTAATATGACATATAACATGCAGTATTATTTTTAATATTTTAGACAATATACTAAGACTCATGGGTTATTTTACCCAAATGTCTTAATACACATAAGAAGGAATATAATTCTCTTAATTTTCCACAAAGAATAGTGTATAAGTAACATGGGAGTTTATTATATAAAGCAGGGAAATGTTGAGCTGGAAAATGGAGAAGTCTAACTGACTGTTACATTTCTGGTTGACTACCTGAATGGTAGTCAAATCCCAGCTTAACTTCACCATATTTAGAGCCCCTGCATAGGGTTTTCACATGTATAGCCACAAATAGCAGCTCATACAGTATTTTTTATTCTCTGAGCTTCTACTCTATGTCTGCTTCTCTTTATCAGGATTTGGGTAGCTAGCATAAGACAGGAAAGTAATGACTCTGTTCTCCTTAATGATAATGAAAGCACATTTCTGGAGCCTTTTTTTAACTTCAAAGAAGAAATTCAAGTGAATCTTTATGAACCCTGGTCTTTGCCAAAGAGATTCTAGATTTGATTAGCTCAGAGTAATGGAATTAAATTATGATGAAGTTAACATGTCAGCTAGGAACATTCTCTAGGAAACTGACTGGCAGAGAAAAAGTTCCTCTACCATATTAATTACAAATAGAAATTCTCCTCCCCACACTTTCCTTTAGGTGCTGGTATAAATTCACTTGTTAAATATTGAGGCCCACACAGAGATGTTTATGTTCCTCATCATGTCAAAAAAATTATTAGATGATGTTTAAAAGTCTGTTAAATATATATTCTAGAGGAAAGTTTCACTATACAGTACTCATTATAAGCTCTTCAAAGCTTTCATGCCCTGATAAAGATATAGATGACAGATAGAGAGATGATGATAGATAGATAGTTAGATGGATAGATAGATAGGCAGATAGATAGATAGATAGATGATAGATAGATAGATGATGGATAGAAAAATAATGTTGACTGAGACTCAAATGAACTTTGACAGAAAAACATGCTTTTGTAATAAAAAAGAGAAGGTGCATCACACCATGCTTTTTAAAAATATTTATTTATTTATTTTATAAAGAAAAAGAAAGCAGGGGAAAGGGCAGAGGAAGAGGGAGAGAGGAATTCAAGCAGACTCCTTGCTCAGCAGGAAGCCCATCTCAGAGCTTGACCTCAAGACCCTGAGATCAGATCTTAGCCAAACCCAAGAGTCAGATGCCCAATCAACTGTGCCACCCAGGTGCTCCACACCATGCTTTTGATAAGGGAGAATAAAGCCTTCACTAATGTGTAAAGAAAGTTTGGAATAATTACACAAAGAAGTTAATATCAGTGAAATCTCTCTCTCTCTCTTTTGTAAACAAAAACTGTTAAAAAAAAAGAGCATTGCTCATTGGTTTACAGAATAGATTTTAAATCCAAACTATCTGCATTTTTATCCCAGTTTTGATGTTGGTTGATCCTGGGAAAATTTACTGACCCCTCTGTACATAATCTTTCTCATCATGAAAAATAGAGATAATTATAGCACCAACAGGATTATTATAAGGATTGAATGAGATAATATATATGAACTTACAAAATGCAACGTAAATATTAGCTATGACAATATCAATCATAAATATAATAATTCTAATTTTATTACTCTCAAACAAAATTAAGCAGATTATCATCTCAAAGTAACAGTATAATTATGTAAGCCATAGTTAAAAATAAATTCCATATAAGATTATAGAAGGAAAAATTAATCACAACACTTTTCATTTAGAAATGATAGAAATCCAACTCAATTAGACTAAGAAAAATTCTGGGTATACTAACCTAAATAGACAAGAAGACTCAGTGAGTTACTGAGTTCAAAGATGCCTAGATCCAAGAATTCAGTTATTAGTCTTATCTGAATTTTTCTCTTTCTCTCTCTCCCTTTCTTTCTCCTTCTCCTCCCAACCCCTGCCCTTAACCCTTCCTTCCTCCCTCTGGACTTTGCTCCTGATATTTTTCCTTTGTTTCCTTGACAGGTTACCTATAGGCTTATTACAGGAACTTAAAGTTCCATCCAAGAGAAAGAGGTATCTTTTTTGGGCTGCTTGTTCATATGTCCACCTTTGGATTAACAGCTCTGTCCAGGACGAGAAGAGGACCGTGGACTGTAATTAGACCAGACAAGGGCTATTCCCAAAAAGAAGGGAATGTAGACAAATATATGTTTACTATAAAGGAGTGTGGTGATATCATTGCCTAAAGAAAAAATGTAAAGCAAAGATGGAATTTACCTATTGGTCAGAGAGCAACATCAACCAGAAACTTTTGTATGGATACTTTGCCAAAAGTTATAAATGGGTATCATCAGATTGTTTTACTTGTATCCTGCTATAAAAATGTACAACTTTGCTATTTTTTGGCATTCAATTTAAGTTTTTGCAACCAGCAGAGCTCCAAGACTGGAGTTTTAGAGGTTGGCGAGTTTGGCTGGGAGGGAGTCCTGAGGCTGCCCTGGTCCTGGAGAGAAGGCAGGCAAGCAGTCCCAGGGCAGATGGCATGATTTAAGGATTGTCTAAGGTGCTCAGGGAGAGACTGTTCACTTTTCTTGGAGCACATCTGTGGGAGGTGGCATTTGCAGAGATGCCTCTCCAAGGACAAAGGAGACAGCGGGCACTATTTCCCTCCCCCGTCCCTCAGCATAGGTGCAGAGACACCTGCTGAGGGCAGCTGCTGCCGGACACTGGCTGCCTAGCCTTCTTTGCTCCAAATCCCATGCCCCCGCACTTGGGTGCAACTGCCCTTCAGGGTTAAAGCTGCACCAGTCCCAGTGCAGTGAGACCCTCACTCAGAAGACCAGTGCAGGCCCCTGCCAGAGCATATCCCTAATGTTTGGAGTTTTAAACATCAGCAGATGTGGCTGGGCTAGAGCTCAAAGTGCACTGTGCTGCTCCAGGCAAGCAAGCAACCCAGAGATGGACAGCATGAAAACAGTAATCTGAAAAGTGTCTGGGATGCATGACAAGAGATAATTCACTTTTCTGGGAGTGCTTCTCTAAGAGTAGCAAGCACAGAGACCCCTCTCCAGGGACAAAGGAGCTGACCGGCACCATTTCCCTCCCTGACCCCACAGAATAAATCAACTTCAATAAACAGCACAGCACCAACACTGGCTGCCTAACCTGCTTACACTAAGTCCTGCCCTTCTGCACTCTGCCAGTACTGCTTTTCTTGGGCAAGTGTGCCTGAAGACCAGCGCAGAGGGCCTCTCCCCAAGAAGTTGAGCAGAAACACCTCCACATACCACATCTCCTGACCACAGAGTTCTGCAAGCCTTCATTTCAAGTGGAAGTAACATCAGGTCTCATTTAACAAGCAGACCAGAGCACACCTAGTTAAAACTTGCCTCACTCTGATCAAGGTCCAAACATTGCCAACTGCAGGCAAGGAGAGCCTCTGCAGATGACTGACCTGAGGCACAGAGCAGCCAAAACACAGCAGAACATATGCAGCACACACCAGAGACACTCCCTGAAGCACCTGGCCCAGAACACTATATGACCTCTTTTTCAAAAAGCCATTACTTTTTCAAAAAGCAGGAAACAAAACAGGTTTTTCTAACACAGAGAAGAAGAAAGAGACTTAGACAAAATGTCAAAATGGAGTAATCCACCCCAAAATAAAGAACAAGAAAAGGTCATGCCAGAGATCTAATCAAAACAGCTACAAGTTATAGGTCTGATGGAAAATTTAAAGCAACAGTCATAAGGATACTCACAGAAAAAAGCATGGAAGATATCAGGGAGACCCTTACCACAGATAAAAGAGCTAAAAACTGAACAATTACAAATGAAAAATGCAATAACTGAGATCTGAAACACACTGGGTGTAATGACCACAAGGATGGAAGAAGCAGAGGAATAAATAAATGATACAGAAGATAAAATAATGGAAGATAATGAAGCTGAACAAAAGAGAGAAAGAAGAATTATGGAGCATGGGAATAGACTTAGAGAACTCAGTGACATCATCATAGGAACATTAGTATCATAGGAGTCCCAGAAGGAGATAGAGAAAAGGGGCCAGAAGATATGAGGACATAATAGCTGAAAACTTCCTTAATCTGGGGAAGGAAACTGACATCCACCGGGAAGTACAGAGAACTCCCATCAAAATCAACAAGAGCAAGCCAACACCAAGACATATTGTAGCTAAATTTGCAAAAAAAAGTGATAAAGAAAAAATCCTAAAAACAGCAAGACAAAAGAAGTCCCTAACTTACAAGGGAAGACCCATAGGCTAGCTGCAGATCTCTCCACAGAAATTTAGCAAGCCAGAAGGGAGTGGCATGATATATGCAATGTGCTGAATGGGGAAAATCTGCAGCCAAGAATACTCTATCCAGCAAGGCTGGATGGAAGGAGAGATAAAGATTTACCAGACAAACAAAAACTAAAGGAGCTCATCACCATTAAACCAGCCCTGCAAAAAATATTAAAGGGGACTCTTTAAGTGGGAAAGAAAGACCAAAAGTGACAGAGATTAGAAAGGAACAGAGAAAATCTCCAGAAACAACAACAAAACAAGTAATGAAATGACACTAAATACATATCTATCAATAATTACTCTAAATATAAATGGATTAAATGCTGCAATCAAAAAACATAGTGCATCTGAATGATTAAAAAAAAAGATCCATCTATATGCTGCCTATAAGAGACTCATTTTAGACCTAAAGGCACCTGCAGATTGACAGTGAGGAGATGGAGAAACAGTTATCATGCTAATGGAAATGAAAAGAAAGCCAGAGTAGCAATACACATATCAGACAAACTAGATTTTAAAACAAAAACAGTAACAAGAGATGATGAAGGGCACTATAATCATTATAAAGGGGACTATCCAACAAGAAGATCAAACAATTGTAAATATTTATGCCCCCAACACGGGAACACCCAAATATGTAAAATAATAACAAATATAAAGGAACTCATTGATAATAACATGATAGTAATAGGGGACTTTAACACGCCATTTACATCAATGGACAGATCAGTAAGCAGAAAATCAACAAGGAAATAAGAATGACACACTGATCCAGATGGGCTTAACAGACATATTCAGAACAATTCATCCTAAAGCAGCAAAATACACATTCAAGTGCACATGGGACATTCCCCAGAAGAGATCACATACTAGGTCACAAATCAGACCTCAACAAGTACAAAACAAGTGAGATCATACCATGCATATTTCCTGCCCACAACACTATGAAACTTGAAGTCAACCACAAGAAAAAATTTGGAAAGACGACAAATACATGGAGGTTAAAGAAGGTGCTACTAAAAAAATGAATGAGTCAACTAGGAAATTAAAGAAGAAATAAAAAATACATGGAAACAAATGAAAACGAAAACACGATAGCCAAAAACCTTTGGGATGCAGCAAAGTGGCCCTAAGAGGAAACTATATAGCAATACAGGCCTACCTCAAGAAGCAAGAAAAATCTCAAATAAACAACTTAACCTTATATGTAAAGGAGCTACGGAAAGAACAATAAACAAAGCCTGAAGCCAGCAGAAGAAGGGAAATAATAAAGATTAGAGCAGAAATAAATGATATAGAAACTAAAAGGGAACAGTAGAACAGATCAATGAAACATGGAGCTGGTTCTTAGAAAAAAAATAATACAACAGACAAACCCCTAACCAGACTTATAAAAAACAAAAGAGAAAGGACCCAAATAAATAAAATCACAAATAATAGAGGAAAGTTAACAACCAACACCCCAGAAATACAAACAATCATAAGAGAATAGTATAAAAAATTATATGCCAACAAATTGGACAACCGGAAAGAAATGGATAAATTCCTAGAAACACATAAACCACCAAAACTGAAACAGAAATAAACTGAAAACTTAAACAGACCAATAACCAGCAAAGAAATGGAATCAGTAATCAGAAATCTCCCAACAAACAAAAGTTCAGGGCCAGGTGGCTTCAGAGGAGAACTCTACCAAATATTTAAAGAAGAGTTAATATTTTTGAATCTTTGGGGTAAATATCTAGTAATACAATTGTTGGATTGTAGGGTAGTTCTATTTTTAAATTTTGGGGAACCTCCCTGTTTTTCCAGTGGCTGTACCAATTTGCATTCCCACCAGCAGTGTGAGAGGGTTCCCCTTTCTCCACATTCTTGCCAACATCTGTGGTTTCCTGTGTTGTTAATTTTAGCCATTCTGACAGGGTGGAGGTAGTGTCTCACTGTGGTTTTGATTTGTATTTCTCTGATGATGTTGAGCATCTTTTCATGTGTCTGTTAGCCATCTGTATGTCTTCTTTGGAAAAATGTCTATTCATGTCTTCTGGCCATTTCTTGACTGGATTATTTGTTTTTGGGGTGTTAAGTTTGATAAATTCTTTATAGATTTTGGATGCTAACCCTTTACCAGATGATTTCACTCACAGGTTGATTTTATGAAATAAAACAAAAGAATATGGGGAGGGGAGGAGAGAGATAGAGAGAGGCAAACCATAAAACAGACTCTTAACTATAGAGGACAAACTGATGGTTGCTGGAGGGGAGGTGGGCAGAGGGATTGACTAAGTGGATAATTTTTATGGAGGGCACTTGTTGTGATGAGCACTGGGTGCTACATGTGAGTGATGATTCACTAAATTCTACTCCTGAAACTAATATTACAGTATATGTTAACTCACTAGAATTTAAATGAAAACATGAAACAATCAATCAATCAATAAAATTTCCTAAAGAAAAAAAATAAATAAAGAAGAGTTAATACCTATTCTTCTCAAACTATTCCAAAAAATAGAAATGGAAGGAAAACTTCCAAATTCATTCTATGAGTCCATCATTACCCTGATTCCAAAACCAGACAAAGATGCCACTAAAAAAGAGAATTACAGGTCAATACCCCTGATGAACATGGGTGCAAAAATTCTCAACAAAATACCGGCAAATCAAATCCAACAATACATTAAAAGAATCATTCACTACGATCAAGTGGGATTTATTCCTGGGCTGTAAGAGTGGTTCAATATTTGCAAATCAATCAACGTGATCCACCACATTAATACAAGAAAGATTAAGAACCATATGATCCTCTCAATAGATGCAGAAAAAGCATTTGACAAAGTATAACATCCATTCATGATAAAAACCTTCAGCAAAATAGGTATAGAGGGAACATACTTTAACATCATAAAAGCCATATATGAAAAACCCACAGCTAACATCATCTCTCAGTTTTTCCCCTATATAATCTGGAACAAGGCAGGGATGTCCACTCTCACCACTGTCATTTAACATAGTACTGGAAGTCCTAACCTCAGCAATCAGACAACAAAAAGAAATAAAAAGCATCCAAATCAGCAAGGAAGAAGTAAAATTTTCACTCTTTGCAGATGACATGATACTCTATATAGAAAAACCAAAAAACTCCACCAAAAAAATTGCTAGAACTGATACACAAACTCAGTAGAGTTGCAGGATACAAAATCAACATACAGAAATCTGTTGCATTTCTATACACCAATATGAAGCGGCAGAAAGAGAAATCAAGTTATTGATTTCATTTACAACTGCACCAAATGCTATAAGATACCTAGGGATAAACCTAATGAAAGAAGTAACAGATATACTCTGAAAACTGTAAAACACTGATGAAAGAAAATGAAGATGAAACAAAGAAATGGAAAAACTTCCATATTCATGAACTGGAAGAACAAATATATTTACAAAGGAACATTACTCAGCCATCAAAAAGAAAGAAATCTTGCCATTTGCAATGACATGGATGGAGCTAGAGTGTATTACACTCAGCGAAATGTCAGTCAAAGACAAATGCTGTATGATTTCACTCAAATGTGGAATTTAAGAGACAAAGAGATGCTAATAAGGGAAGGAAAAAAAGAGAGAGGGAGGCATGCCATTAGAGACTCTTAACTATAGAGAACAAACTGAGGGTTGCTGGAAGGGAGGTGGGCAGGGGAATGGGCTGAATGTGGGATGGCCATTAAGGAGGCACTTGCTGTGATGAGCACTGGATGTTATATGTAAGTGACGAATCACTAAATTCTACTCCTGAACCAATATTACACTATGTATCAACTAACTAAAATTTAAATGAAAACATGAAACAAAACAAAATGTCTATACTACCTAAAGCAATCTACACATTTAATGCAATCCCTATCAAAATACATGAGCATTTTTCACAAAGCTAGGACAAACAACCCTAAAATGTACATGGAACCACAAAAGACCCTGAATAGCCAAAGCAATCTTGAAAAAGAAAAGCAAAGATGAAGGCATCACAATTCCAGACTTCAATTTATATTACAAACCTGTCAGTGATCAAGACTGTATGGTACTGGCACAAAAATAGACACATGGATCAATGGAACAGAATAGAAAACCAAAAAGTGAACCCATAACTATATGGTCAATTAATCTTCAACAAGGCAGGAAAGAATATCCAATGAAAAAAAAGACTGTCTCCTCAGCAAACGGTGTTGGGAAAACTGGACAGCAACATGAAAACAAATGAAACTGCACCATTTTCTTACACTATACGCACAAAAAAATTCAAAATGAATAAAAGACCTAAATGTGAAACAGGAAACCATCAAAATCCTAGAGGAGAACATAGGCAGTAACCTCTTTGACATTGGCTATAGCAACTTCTTATTAGATATGTCTCCTGAGGCAAGGGAAACAAAAACAAAAATAAACTACTGGGATTACATCAAAATAAAAAGCTTCTGTACAGTGAAGGAAATAATCAACAAAACTAAAAGGCAACCTTCAGAATGGGAGAAGATAGTTGCAAATCACATATCTGATAAAGGGTTAGTATCCAAAATCTATAAAGGATTACCAAACTCAACACCCAAAAACCAAATAATCTAGTTAAGAAATGGGCAGAAGACATGAACAGACATTTTTCCAAAGACATACAGATGGCTAACAGACACATGAAAAGATTCTCAACGTCACTCATTATCAAAGAAATACATATTAAAACTACAATGAGGGGTGCCTGGGTGGCTCAGTCGGTTAAGCCTCTGACTCTTGATTTTGGCTCAGGTCATGATCTCAGGGTTGTGAGAGGGAACCCTGCTTCGGGCTCTATGCTGGGTGTGGAGCCTGCTTGGGATTCTGTCTTTCCCTCTCCCTCTGCTCCTCCTTCCCTCCCTCTCTAAAAATAAGAACAAAACTACAATGAGATATCACCTCACTCCAGTCAGAATGGCTAAAATTAATAATACCGGAAATAACAAGTGTTGGCAGGATGCAGACTCTTTTTACACTGTTGGTGGGAATGCAAGCTGGTACAGCCACTCTGGAAAACAGTATGGAGGTTCCTCAAGAAGTTAAAAATAGAACTACCCTATGATCCAGCAATTGCAGTTCTTACTTTGCTTTGTATCCTCTTAGTCAAAGGATAAAAAAATAGTGATTGGAAGGGGCACATGCTCCCTGATGTTTATAGCGGTATTATCAACAATAGCCAAATTATGGAAAGAGCCCAAACGTCCATCCACTGATGAATGGATAAAGAAGATGTGGTATATATATACAATGGAATATTATTCAGCCATAAAAAAGAATGAAATCTTACCATTTGCAATGACATGGATGAGCTAGGACATGGATGTGCTAAGCGAAATAAGTCGGTCAGAGAAAGACAAATACTATATGATTTCATTCATATGTGGAATTTAAAAAACAAAACAATGCACATGGAGGGGGAGAAGAGAGGCAAACCAAGAAACAGACACTTAATTAAAGAGAACAAACTGAGGGTTACCAGAGGGGAGGTGGGCAGGGTGATGGATTGAATGGGTGATAGGTATTAAGGAGGGTACCTGTGATGAGCGCCGAGTGTTGTATGTAAGTGATGAATCACTAAATTCTACACTTAAAACTAATATTACACTGTATATTAACTAACTGGAATTTAAAAATTTGGAGGAAAAAAAGAAATTTGTCACTGGTAGTTGGTAAATTAATTCAATATATATTATAAACAATGAACATAAAATTACTAGTAAGTTGTCTAAAAAATTCTTCTCTTTGTCTTTTCCAGCAGGCTAGTTAATCTCAGGATAAAATGGGTCACTTGACCAAATGAGAAATATATCTCCATTGGTTAGGTCAGGGTCAGCTCTGAAGTATTATATAACATGGATATTAGTATTATGCACACATTTATTAAAATACTGGTGATTTCATTTATTATCTGTGTGACTTTAAACTAAATTTTAACTGTCTGAACACTATTTTGTCCTTTCACACAATGAGAAAAATAATATACCCACATGTTATTCTGAAGTGTGATTTCAGCTTAGCACAAAGACCTACTTCTTTGATCCCCTCAATTTATTTAGCTTAGACTGCACAGATGTGATCCATAAGGCCATGGTATAGTGTATTTTGAAACATTAAGAGCTGATAAAACTTTAAAAACCTAATTGCTATTGGAAAATCAGTTTACATTTTAAGTAATACCTTTCTATTTAAATTACATTTTGAGTAATATCTTTCTATTACCTAGCCAATACAAACTAATGCAAAAAGTTTTCACTCCAACTGTGATTTAACAGGTGGTCTGAATTTTGCCTCCTACATAGTTCTAAATTTAACCAATATTTCTCTAACACCAACAGTAAAATCTCATTATTTTTATTATATAAGCCTTGTAAGATTTTAAAACTGCAACAAACCATGTTGTCTATTCACAGGAAAATAAATTCTAAATATATTCCTCTTACTGAATTTCCCTGGAAACAGCTACATATAAAGGCATTGATTTTCTCATGTTCTAATTTTATCATATCAAGATGGATCCACTTACAAATTTGTAAATACATCACTGAAGATACTGTGAAATATTTCTGAAATGATAAAATAGATATTTTGAATCTATTTTTTCTTTGCCGTAAGAAGCATGTGTATTAGCTAGCAATTATCATTTCCATGACACAACTGTCTTACAATCAATTATAAATTCAGTCAGCCAAAACTAATTTCACCAATATAAATAAGAGTGGACAAAAGAGCACATTATCCTTATTAAATACTGTAAAGTTAAAAAACTTCTCTTTACCTTGCAACATGAAGTTATTCAGTTATTAGTTTTGTTTCTATGATGGAAAATGAGGCAAAGGTTGGCGAGAAACAGTGACTATCAGGATGTGGAATGCAAGTATCTTGAGCCTTTGGTGAATTTCTTACTGTGGCTAAAGTTCCTCTGTCCATTCCCCTCCCCACAACCATCAAGTCCCCCAGAGAGGTATATATATACAGGGAACAAGTTCAGACAAATGTATATATAGATTTGTCTATGTATCTATTGACTGATCAATCATAACTGAGACTTTGGCCCCAAAACTCAATATAATCTCTAGGAAAGCTGAACTAGACTCAGGCAAGGATAAGTTGGGCCACCTATTCTAAAAGAAGGTGGCCCCAGGTCCGCTTGCCATGATAATTACGTGCAATTGCAAGAGAGAAACATCTGAAAGAGAGTGAAGTCCAAGAAGTGAAATACTTAAAAAAAAAAAAAAAGGAAAACAAATAGACCATTGCAAAAGAAGGTCAAATCTTGACTCTTCTGTTTATTACATTAACATTTTATTGCTTAACATGTTGGACCAATGCATTCCTTATACTGAATCATCTCTAGTTACACCTCTCTTTCTTTAGGTTAAGTACAGTCACTGTGGCACACAGTATGGGGATTCCTCAAAAAAATTAAAAACAGAAATGTCACATAATCCAGTAATTCCACCATTGAGTATTTAAACAAAGAAAACAAGCAAAAATACTAATTTGAAAAGATATATGAACCCTAGGTTCACTGCAGCATTACTTACAATAGCCAAGCTATGGAAGCAACCTAAGTGTTCGCTGATAGACAAATGGACAAGAAAAATGTGGTATAAACAAACACACACACACACACATGAATGTGCAGCCATAAAAAAGGATGAAATTATGCCATTTGAGAGCACATGGATGGGCCTAGACGATATTATGATATGTTGGTGTATCATATGGTATATGATACACGTGAAATACATCAGAGTGAGAAAAACAAATACCTACCATATAATTATGATATATTGGTGTATCATATGGTATATGATACACGTGAAATACATCAGAGTGAGAAAGACAAATACCTACCATATAATTATGATATATTGGTGTATCATATGGTATATGATACACGTGAAATACATCAGAGTGAGAAAGACAAATACCTACCATATAATTTCACTCATACATGGAATCTAAAGGACAAATAAATAAATAAAAATAAAAATGAGACTTACAAATACAGAGAGCAATCTGATGGTTCTGGGGGTGGAAGTGGGGTGGGGAAAATGAGTGGAGGGAGAGGGAGATAAAGGCTTCCAGTTATGGAATGAATGAGTCGTGGGAATAAAAGACACAGCCTAGAAAGTACAGCCACTGATATTGTAACAGCAATGTAACAAAACCGAGGGCAGCTACACTTGTGGTGAACATAGCATAAGGTATGAACTTGTCAAATCACTAAATTGTATACCTGAAACTAATGTAACATTGCGTGCCAACTACATTCAAATTTAAAAATAAAAGAATGAAGAAAGAGCTTTGATCATCTGATAGTGGAAAATTCTGCTTCAATTTTCATTATTCTGTTAAGTCATTAAGGAGGACAGCTAGGCCTAAAGAGTCGGCCAGGGGAAGAATATAAAATTTCTGCTCTTAAAATTTTCAAATGTTCCTTAGATGTTTTAATGAATGTTTCTTTGATGTTTCCTCTAAAACTTATGGAAGTAGGTCAGGAAAAGTTTTCTTCAATAAGTTTTAGTTCATTAGAAGACCACACTTTATACCAAGCTAAGAAATCATCCCTACTGTATTTTGTATGTCAGATTATATTCATATACAATGGGGGTTACAATGAGAATTCCCTTGCACCCCCAATAGATGTATAGCATGGTGGAGAAATAAACATGTATTGTTTTAATCCCTGAGAGTTCAAAATTTTTGTTACTCGACATAACACAACCCTATTCTGACTGTTATAGAGTGATACAAAGAATACAAGGAATGTGAAGTCCAACTGCCTATAATCTACCTATTCTTCATTTTCCACTCCACATAAAATTTAACCATATTAACTTCTCTTAATAAAACCCTTGATCCTAGAGAGAAAGTAAATTCTCAAAGTACAAAAAGCATTATCTCAAAGCATTTCTTCCTATTCTATTCAGATATAAGCAGAAAGATCTCATTAAAATACTCAGTTGGAGTATAAATTTCTTTGTTAGTATTCGAAGCCAGGGCTTTCTTCATCTGGGACTTATGTAGCTTTATAAGCATATCCAAAGTTAGATTATTCAAACTGCAAATCTCTAATGTTCCAATTTTCCAAAGTTCCCTATAGACAAATAAGAAATGCAAGAAAATCACAGCACCAGTTCAATACCATCAATTTTATAAAACATAAGCACATCCTCTCAGAATCAAATTTTGATTACTGTGGCATCTTCTTCACTGCAGATTTATTTGACTACTACAGAGTATTTTCTAAGCCAAAATAGTGTGTCCCAAAACCACTTATAATTACCATAATTCTGGTCTGCCTCTCAGCCTATGTTAAGAATGCATTGTCTTCACAAGTAGCACAATTCCAACATCTTTTTTCTAAAACGGTATGATATGAGGGGGGCTGTATGTGCTCACACATTAATATTTTATTGGTCTCTGGTCTTATAATTCCATATATAGTTTAGACTTTAGTTGTCAAGTCACTTTGTTATTCTCTTTCACCGATTATAAGGGAGGCAGTGTTTTATTTTTGTGAGAAATAGGGAGATAGAAAAAAGAAGGAAAAGTCTTCCTAATTTTCCAGCCCTTACTGTATGTCAGTCAAATCAGACCATCTGTCCAAAGTTCATCCCGGTTCACAGGGATAGAAATTCTAACTGTGATTCTACAATTTTCATATCCAGAAGGATAAACAAAGGCCATACTATTAAAGATTCTTCCTTATAGGGCAGCACTGAACTATCTTGGTCATTTTGTTTTCCTCTTTGACTTTATACACACACATGATTATGAGCATATACACACAGCTATACACACATATACACATAGAGCACACACACACAGCACACCTGTGTGTCCTTACCTAAGAGTCCAGAACTCATTGTTTACATAAAAAACCTCAATATCCAACAAGCATGTGGTTGGAGTATCTCAGCAAAGATTACAGATAAGTCACAGGACTGCCCAAATTTGGCCCTACTAAGTATTTCTACTCAATGCTGAATGCCATTGCAAGAAGCAATCAGGGAAAGGTACAGAAGAACACAGTCAGATCATCTGGGGTAGCCAGCTCTTTGCCACCCACAGGTGTCTTAGCATCACCCGTTAAAAAGTCAGGGACTTTCTCTTTGGAGTTTTTCATGTTTTCTGCTAAGGCTACCCCAGAACTAAATGGTTTTGAGAATTAGATCCATATCAGCCAGAAGCAATTCTGAAGGTAAAAGACATTTCTCCCGTGGGGTTTTGACGACTAAATTGTGACTGCGTGTAACTTCTAAAGGTCCTTTATGCATATTCTACATGGAATACTAGCCAATAAGCTTTTCACTGGCAAAAGCGCCCTCATAATAAGAGAGGCATATTTTTTTCATCCAAGATTTCACTCCCTAAACATACCCACCTGCATTCACATTCATTTCAATATGCAAGTTTGTGGCAGACTTGAGTCCTGTCTTCAAGTTGAAGAAAGACTGAGTTGCCCAGTATTTTTCTATTATTATTTTTAATTAACATATAATGTATTATTTGTTTCAGGGGTACAGTTCTGTGATTCATCAGTCTTACACAACACCCAGCGCTCACCACAACACCTACCCTCCCCAATGTCCATCACCCAGCCACCTCATCCCTCCACCACCCTCTCCTCCAGCAACCCTCAGTTTCCTAAGATTAAGAGTCTTTTGTGGTTTGTCTCCCTCTCTGGTTTTGTCTTGTTTCATTTTTTCCTCTCTTCCCCTATGATCCTCTGCCTTGTTTCTTAAATTCTGCTCATCAGTGAGATCATATGATAATTGTCTTTCTCTGAGTGGCTTATTTCACTTAGCATAATACCCTCTAGTTCCATCCACGTCATTGCAAATTGCCCAGTATTTCTAAATAAATGAAGACAGTATTTGACACAATGGTCAAGGCCTGTCTCATTATAGGTATTTTCTTGTGGCCCACAGGTAGTTATAAGCACAGAATAAAAAATTCTATTAGTTTGCCATCTTTACCATTAGTTGACACTTTGGCACCAAACCTCTACAAGAAACATTATCTCTGGTGGACTGGGCTGGGCCCAGGTATGGTTAAAAATAGTGCTCAAAGATTTTCAATATTAACAGATACACTATAACTGATGATTTATTTGTTAAGATGTCCAAAACTTGTTTTAGTCTTGCCCATTCCACCACACTTTCCCCAAATAAAATGGTAATATAGAAAACAAAATTACTGTTTTTCCAACTCTGATCTAAATTCCTATATTTGATATCTGAGATAGTCATAAAGTAGCTTAATCATAACAGATGGTCAGATGAGATAATTTAATTTAGCTCTAATTATTTGTGCACAAAATTCTTGAATTTTAAGACATGGTGGTTAAACTCAACAGTTCTTCCAAAGACATTTCAGACAGAACCACTGTTAATAAAGAGTAAGATCCACGGACAGAGATTGCATTTGATTAAAAACATTCCCCTGGGGCTCCTGGGTGGCTCAGTCGTTAAGCCTCTGCCTTCGGCTTGGGTCATGATCCCAGGGTCCTGGGATCCAGGCCCGCATTGGGCTCCCTGCTCCATGGGAAGTCTGCTTCTCCCTCTCCCACTCACCCTGCTTGTGTTCCCTCTTGCTGTGTCTCTGTCAAATAAATAAATAAAATCTTAAAAAAAAAAAAAATCCCCCCACCCCAAAAAAAAAGTTTGATTCATTGTCTCTCCATTAGCACACTTAGTACTAGTTTTAAGTTGTTTAACTTTTAAAAAGCACCAGACAGGGCGCCTGGGTGGCTCAGTTGGTCAAGTGACTGCCTTCGGCTCAGGTCATGATCCTGGAGTCCTGGGATTGAACCCCACATCAGATGCCTTGCTCAGCAGGAAGCCTGCTTCTCCCTGTCCCCCTCCCCCTGCTTGTGTTCCCTCTCTTGCTGTGTCTCTCTCTGTTAAATAAATAAATAAAATCTTTAATAAAAAAATAGTTAATACTGTGGAATACATAGGTATATTCCTGTATGTGTGTACTCATGTGCAAGTAGGTTTGTAAAAGGGATATGTATATAATTATGTTTTTACCTATTAACCTCTAGGATTAATAAAAAAAATGGACCAGAGTACCTGATGGTATTTATTCTCTCCTTTATATTGATTCGGTTTGGACAGTTTTTAAATAAATCAGATTGTTTTTTTTTTTATTCTTATGTTAATCCCCATACATTACATCATTAGTTTTAGATGTAGTGTTCCATGATTCATTGTTTGTGCATAACACCCAGTGCTCCATGCAGAATGTGCCCTCCTCAATACCCACCACCAGGCTAACCCATCCTCCCACCCCCCTCCCCTCTAGAACCCTCAGTTTGTTTTTCAGAGTCCATCGTC
>NC_138380.1:55642299-55679367 GCF_054177405.1 Leptonychotes weddellii
GACATGTATCATATGATCTCACTGATATGAGGAATTCTTAATCTCAGGAAACAAACTGAGGGTTGCTGGAGTGGTGGGGGGTGGGAGGGATGGGGGGGCTGGGTGATAGACATTGGGGAGGGTATGTGCTATAGTGAGAACTGTGAATTGTGTAAGACTGATGAATCACAGACCTGTACCTCTGAAACAACATCATATGTTAAAAAAAAAAAAAAAGAAAAAGAGAGAGAGAGGGAAGATAGTAGGAAGGGAAAAATGAAGGGGGGGAGGAAATCAGAGGGGGAGACGAACCGTGAGAGGTGGACTCTGAGAAACAAACTGAGGGTTCTAGAGGGGAGGGGGTTGGAGGGATGGGTTAGCCTGGTGATGGGTATTAAAGAGGGCACGTACTGAATGGAGCACTGGGTGTTATATGCAAACAATGAATCATGGAACACTACATCAAAAACTAACGGTGTAATGTACCTTGATTAACATAACATAATAAAATGAAATTAAAATAAGAAAAAAGGTAATAAAAGTATTTGTCAAATATAAATAGTATTACCTAGATAATTAAGAAATAATTATCTTTTATAAGACAGGTTACTCATATGCAAAATGGTAGGAGTAGACGCAATGGTATACTTTTAATAAACAACACCTTGAGAACATTGTTTAAATAACAACAACAAAAAATTTAAGAAATTAATAATATCAGAGCAGGAAGAAGTCTAAAACCTGGTAAACAACTTTAAAAATAACAGAGAATTCACTGGAATCCAATGGAAACCATTGTCCCCACCCCCATCCTCCATTGGCAAGGTGTCACTGGTGTATGTGTGTGGGCTCAATAACAACTTATTAAGGGCTTTCAAAACTTGTGTAGCAATATTGTCACTGTTAAAGTTTCCTCCACACGTTTTCACCTTCTATAGTTTCTTTCACTTTGCAAAATCATAACAGTGGTGCTGGGGAAAGTAAGACCTAGGATTTTCGCAGTCAAAAGCACAAATGGAGGAACACCTGAGTGGCTCAGTCGCTTGAGAATCTGGCTCTTGGTTTCGACTCAGGTCATGGTCTCAGAGTCCTGGGATGGAACTCCACATCAGGCTCCTCCGTACTAGGCATGGAGTCTATTTGTCCCTCTCCCTCCCCCTGCACCCCTGCTCTCTCTCTCTCTCAAATGAATAAATAAAATCTTAAAAAAAAAAAAGGCAGTGGAAAAATTCTTAGCTTTAGCTGTAAGAATTCCTGTTTCAAGGTCATTAGGGTGTGAAATTTTACTCAGCCATACATCTACAATTTTAGAGATGAAATGATTTCCTAATAATTTTCCAAGAATACAGAATACATACACCACAGAGTTAAATGTATTTGAAACAAGATGTGAATCTAATTTTAGAATATTTTAAAGGAATGATTAATTGGTTTAAGTTATTATTTCAATGACTCCCAAATGATTGGCAAAGAGGTAATGTTTTAAGTCCAAGCACATGATGAAGAAGTTGGCCTTTATCCTTTGGAAACTTGCTTAGGCCAAAGATATCCTAATGTACTGCTGTAGAAACTCTCTCCCTGTGACCCAAAAGCTACCTCTGGTTAGCGTTCAGAGCTATAGAGCCTTTACCAAATCATAATGGTTTGTCTGCTCAGATTAAAACATTCAAGATAGTTGCTCTCAACATTTCAAATAAAGCTGTTAAAGCAATTGCTATTCATCTACTTAAGCAAGCATGTGTTTTCTTAAAAGTGCATTTTGTGTCTGAATTATTCTTAAAATCAAAAGAATCAAAATTATGGCAATGTTAATGGGTGCATATATGCATTTATAATTCTAAATGGCAGCATTATATTTATTAAAATCAGAACTTATGAGTAGAACTTGGAGGTTCTTCACACTTGAAGATGAAAGTTTGTCCAATGTGCTCTCTTGTCCCCAGAGCAACTCTTAGGGACCACAGCTAGGAATAGGCCTGGGAAGCCATATTTCTTGACTTCTTTTTTCATTTACTCTTCTATTTTGATTTTCCATTGGCCCACCATATTTTGACAGTAATATTGACATAATATGATGATGCAATTTACTACAAATTAGGTGTGAAGTCATCCAAGAGGAACCAGTGTTATCTCAAAAAAAAAAAAAAATAAGTGTTCAGACAGATTTCACTAGACAATAAAGTCATAAGCATTTACTGAATCTCCCTCAGTGAAAGAGGGAAACTGCACAATATGGTGGTCCTTATTTACAATTAGCACTATTTCTTTACATATATTGCAGCAACAAGTACAAAGAAATAAAGTATTCTTTCAAAGTTAAAGAGTATGATACTGATCAAATTCCTCAATAGCATGGACTCTATTTTTATTGCATTTTAATGGGCTTAGTATGTAAAGCATAGAGACTACTGAATAAAATACAGGCATTCAATCATTTCTATTTTATATTTAAAATGGAAATGTTCTATATTTCACTGTTTGCCTAAAAATTCCATTTTGAAGAATTTACTTTCTAACACCTTATATTCAGCTGTCTTGGTAAGATGTATAATGGGTTTTGCAGCATTTAGTTTTTAGTGATATCTTCTGATTATCCTGAAATAATTAGGTGCTTCTCCTTTGTCATGGTACTAAGGATAATCTTGACCTTGACCACTTTCACCTAACAAATGGAGGAAATGTGCAGTTTTTGTGCAACTGTACATTTTATTACAGGGCTTTTTATTTGCACTTTATGAGATAGGACAGTTACATAAAATACTAAAAGTAAACACATAGTTCAGGTGTCACACTCATTTTTCTATGTGAGAGAGGAAAGGAAGTGTTACTTAAGAAAATGTCTGAAGATTTTATTTCCGGGTAGGATTATAACCATCGAATCTCAGACTTTAAATCTATGTCGTCTATTCTAATTCTTCCTTCAAATATGACTCTTCTATACTGTATGCTCAGGGGGGTCTCATCCCCTCAGTCTCCCCAGTGGCAAAACCACTGCCATCTCATTAGGTAGCTGTGTCAAAATAAGTAAATCTTCCTTCTTAAAATTAGCATTAATGAGAAATGATACGATTACCAGTCATGAACTGAATGGAAAATAAAGAATAGAGAAAAGACTAAGAGAATCCAAATTAATGGCTTAGTAGACTAATAGATCCAAATGTAAAGCCTTTCTGTTTGAAACAAGTAAGAGGATTCCACTTAAAATAACAAGAAATACAACTTCTTAGGAAAAAGCTTAACAGAACTGTGCAGAATATATCTGAAGAAAAGTTTAAGACTCCCCTGATGAACATAAAAAGAAATATGAAAAATTAGAAGGCATCCACTGCTTTTAAAAACAAGGCGTTGGGGTTTTTTTTAGTGTATTATAATGTTCAATGTGCTTTCAATTAAATCCCAACAGGAATATTTTTAACTCACCAAAATAATACTAAAGTTTATGTGGAAATTAATCTGTGAAATTAGCAGAGTTCTAAAGAAGAATCTTAGGTTATTTTGTTCAAATGCATTATACAATACTTCAAACATACAAAATAGTATTTATGACATATAAAATATAAAGTGGAATAAAACACTGCCCAGCTTAATAAATTAAACATCAACAGATTCTAATATTATCCTCTCCCTTATATCCAGATTTTAAAAAGTCCTATTATTTGTATTTATCATTACTTTCTCAGTAGTTTTACTACAGATGAACATGTCCTAAAATATTATATTTATTTTTCATACCTTTAAAATTTATATAAATAAACTCAAGTGTAGTCATCCAGAACTTCCTTTTTACCCAAAAGTTGTCAATGAGATTTATCCATGTTGAGATTATATATGTATATACTATATAATAATATATATAATTCATATTATATATAGACCATATATATGGCATTCCATACAATACTGTATGAGTATACAGTTTATGTACTAAATCATTTCTCAATGAGAAATTTAGTCATTTCTAGATTTTGATTCTTAAAAGAACTTTTGCAGAGAATGCTTTAGAGAAATTTCTGGGTCATATTTGCATCTTTAAACTTAATAGATAATACCAAATTGTTTTCCAAAGTATTATACAAATTTACAGCTCTATCAGCAATGTGTAAGCTCTTCCAATATTTCATATCTTTACCAACACCAGGTATTGTAAGACTTTAAATATTCATCAATTTAGTAGGTGTAAAAAGTTATTCTCAGAGTAGTTTTAATTTCATTTACTTGCTTATATCTCATTATTATTAATAATTACACTGAATCTGTTTCATTTTATTCATTATTTTTATTCTACTATGTGAAAGGCCCATCTATGTCTTTGGGCTATTTTTTGTTATACAACTTTTCATTTTTTTAATTTTATTTATAGGCAATCATATATTTAGGATCATACTATTTTGATAGTTTTAACTTTGAGAAATTACCATTTCTCAATTGCTTTTTCTTTTTCTTTTTTATGATCTATATAAATGGCTCTTGATAAAAAGAAGAGATCAGTAGGTAAAAATGACCAGTGCATTGTAATCTAAAACTACTATAAGACGTAGGTGACTTTAATGATCAGGAAATGGAGCTACAGATCATTTATAGGACATAATAAAGACCTCAATACTGATAAGGAAAAATTCCAACTCTCATTTGAAATCTCTTCCCACCAAACATGATAAACCCACAGTTTATGTGGAATGAGTAAGTAATGGAAGGATACATTGGTTTGTTCTCTCAAAATGTTCTATGAAATTAGTCTGACAATTTCATTATTTCCCAGTTATTTTTGTGAGTAGCAAGTATCAGTTTTCATAATTGAACCTGTAATCTTGTTCAGGGACAATCAATTCCTGTGGTAAGCTTGAAAAGTAACAAACTGCCTAAGCTTCCTATTTTAGCACATTTTCATGTATAATCAGCACATAGAAAGTATGCTATTACTTCCCAATAAACCACAGCATGGTCTTCAACAATTTTGCATGTTTTCCTATCTCGAATATTTAAAATGTCATCATTTTTTTTCTTGGAGCTGTGGCTTGTCTAAAATATAATTTATTATTACTTTAAAAAATTTTCCATGAGCAAAAATAAATGACTTAGAATACATTAATATCTAATGCATGTCATTTATATACATATTTACAGTCTTTTTTGCCCAGAACCATGTAGACAGCAATTTTACAAGTAACAATCCTAGTAATATTTTACTTTAATAGAGATAATAAAAATATGAAATTTATGATTTTGAAATTGCAAATGTTCTGTGCAATAATTTTCTATAATAGTTAATACAGATTGAACAGAAATAAATAAGCATTGCTCTTTCAAAATTAACACTACAAAAATTGTGCTAAAAATGGGATTTTTACTGATCTTCATGTTACCTTCTACTGTGCCTCTTAGTAACCCAGAATTCAATACTTCATGTCTTGATTACCTAGTTCAGAATCTCCCCAAGCACCAAATCACATAATGAGGTCACAATATCCCTCCTGGCTTCTTAAAATATAAGTAAGTTGGCAATAGAAAATAGGAAATGAAGAGAGAAAAAGTGTAAGTCAAATGAGGAAAATGTGATGCTTTGGTATTTACTTTGTATTTTCCAAAGATAGTAACTATTTGAAAGGTTAACTTTCTTTTTTTTTCTCCCTTAAAGTTGCATTCCCATGACACTTCTTCATGGAAGAAAAAAAAGTAAGCAACACATGTGAAATAGTGCTCAACACCATCAGAAACCAAAGAAGTTAAATTAAAATATACTTTTGTGGTAAGTATATGGAAAGATAGAGACAGGAAAAATGTACATTGTTGATGGCCAAGGTCAGTTCTCATTGTCCAGCACCCATGTCACACCAGTTAGTGATTATTTTCAATATAACCTGTATGTATCTCAATGATATCAAGGATACAGTGAAATATAAACTAATATTTTACTACTGGAGTTTAGTAAGCTCTTTGAAGGGGATAATTTAATAATATCTATCAAAATCAATACATTATTCTTTGAACAAGTAATTCCATATACAATGAACTATTTTAAGGAAATAGCTAGGAATTCCATGGGTTTTTGGTTTTTTTTTGAATTGCTACTTAATATTTTTAAAGTTATGGCTTTTAATACTCAATAAATTGGGGATGCCTGGGTGGCTTAGTTGGTTAGGCATCCGATTCTTGATTTCAGCTCGGTCATGATCTTAGGGTGGTGGGATCGAGCCCCATGTTGGGCTCTGTGCTGGGCATGAAGCCTGCTTGGGATTCAATCTCTCTCCCTCTGCCCCTCCTGTCCCCTGCTGGCGTGGGTGCTCTCTCACTCTCTAAAAAAAATAAATAAAAATTAAAATAAATAAATAAATACTCAGTAAATTGTAATTCATCTCTACAATGTTTTAAAAGCATCAAGTGATTTTTATAAAATGACAAGAAAATATTCTGACAAATAAGATTTCAAATAAGTGATGCATATACATATCACATGATAATGAAAGAAAAACAACAAAAACAGCTCAAGGTAGTAAGAATTTTATTTTTACCTTTATGTTTCTTACTATTTTCCAGCACAACTGTGTCAATAAAATGTGCATCTTTATGACTCAAATAGATTTAATGTAACTATTCTATATTAAAACTACTTCTGAACTGAAAAATATTTCTTTTACACTCATAAAGCAGAGGGGAAAGAAAAGTTAATAGTACGGATTATGCACACTAAACATCAAACTACATAATTAGCAAGAATCAGAGATCACTATCACTGTCTTCACGTATTTCCTGCTTTTGAATTGAGCTTTAAGGTGTTTCAGCAGACCTTGTTCACACATCCACTGTGTGCTCCCACCCCCACACCCCCTGCCACTCCAGCATGGTGAGTGTTTCTGTTCCCTGACTTAGTATGTGGAGGAAATGCGCTGGAGGGAGCAGGAGTTCAGTGGAAAAGATGTTGTAAAGGGCCACTGAACACAAAGGCAGGGGAGGCAGGGTTGACAAGTGCAGATGTTTTAACTCTTGAAAACATCATAGCTGGAAAAAAAATCAAATCCATCCTTAATTTGCATCTATGAAAACTAAATAAAACTACAACTAACTCTAAGGACTCCCATTTTCATTTTATGATAATTTCCAACTTTTGTGATGTAAAAACTTAGGGAATGACAATTATTTAATGGGTTGAATTCATACAAAATTGACTTGAATTTTCTTGACTATTTCAAATAGTATGGATTAGTCACTTGAGGAGAGTTATTTTTAAACATCAGCCACTCACTCAGCATTGCATGGGGGGGACCAAAAAGTTTCAGAAGCACTACACACAGAAAATAAGAGTATAATGTCCACGAATCTTTTTTATTATTGGGCTAGGCCTGAAGATGGGCTTATTCTGTAAATAATGGAAGGAAAGATGGTCCTCTTTGATAGTTTTGAGAATCAGTAATTAAGCATATGCTTTGAAAGAAGGTAAAACAGGACCAAAGTCATCATTTATTAACATTAATTTCAGTACTGGAGAATAGAAATCAGAAATCAGTTCTCTCAGTGAAGTACAAAGAAAGAACAATAACAATATTCATTTTCCTCACCCATCCACTTTTGGGCAACAAATCCCCTGGAAGAATCTCCCTTAATGTGTTTATCCCAAAGAAGAGATACCAGAAGGATGAGGGCTTCTTTTGCCTCTAGCACTGGCTAACATAATAAGAAACAGTCCTCTCAGCTCCATCAAAGGCTGACAAGACAATTGTGGTGGAATGGCCTTGGGTGCTGGGCCAGAGACCTGTGGGCATGCCTCAACTAGTTCTGCCCTCATAGCCATGGAGCTGAGAGCCTGCCATTCCTCGGGAGGCAGGTGAAATGACAAAGGGAAATCTGAGAACAGAGATAATGAAGAGGAAAAACAGTGGTTGCTTTTGAGGCTCTAAATGGTGCTTCAATGCTTAAAGGAAAAGTCAAGATTTTAATGTTGTCAGAACTATAGCTGCCCATAATTTCAAAACCAAGCAGTTTGGTAGGCCAGTAAGTTACATCTTGATGGCATCCAACACCAAAATTTACTAGAATTCTGACATGTATGAATGACAGCATTTCAAAAACATTTACATTCATCAGAGCAGAAACTTCTTACAAAACTGTTTTATCAATTTTATTTGCAAGCCTAGCTCAGAGAAAGGAAAAGTGGTATTTGTGAGGGAGGCAAAAAGGGGAGGAAGAATACCTCCTCACTTATATTTCCTCTACCAACTCCAGGCTGGTACCAGCATCTTGTTCTCTGCTGCTCTGGGGTCACCGAGATTTATGTCAAACTACAAGGAAATGAGTAATGTGCATTCCTTAATAGAGTCATGAGAAGAGGTTATACTATCCCCGCATATCTGCCTGAGCAATGGTAGAATCTTGAGGGAAGGTGGAAGTTAACTTCATATTCAGTAACAGGTTGTCAGTGGAGTGGAAAGAAATTGCCCATCAACTGATTTCTGATGAAATTGATAGTTCTAAAGTATCATGCTAACAAAAATTAAAAAGCATTCCAAGACACTTTGATGCAAAGAATGAAACTGGACATTTTTATACTATACACAAAAATAAACTCAAAATGGATGCAAGACCTAATGTGAGATAGGAAACCATCAAAATCCTAGAGGAGAACACAGGCAGCAACCGCTTTGACATTGGCCATAGCAACTTCTTACTAGACACGTCTCTGGAAGCAAGGGACACAAAAGCAAAAATGAACTATTGGCACTCTATCAAAGTAAAAAGCTTCTGCTCAGTGAAGGAAACAACAAAACTAAAAGCAAACTTCAGAATTGAAGAAGACATTTGCAAATGACATATCTGATAAAAGGTTAGTATCCAAAATATATAAAGAACTTATAAAACTCAACGCCCAAAAAAACAAACTATCCAGTTAAGAAACGGCCAGAAGACATGAATAGACAATTTCCAAAGAAGACATACAGATGGCCAACAGACACATGAAAAGGTGCTCAATATCACTCATCATCAGGGAAATAACAAATTGAAACTACAATGAGATATCACCTCACACCTGTCAGAATGGCTAAAATTAACAAAACAAGAAACAATAGATGTTCTCAAAGATGCAGAGAAAGGGGAATCCTTGGGTGCCTAGGTGGCTAGTCTGTTAAGTGTCCAGCTCTTGATTTCAGTTCAGGTAATGATCTCAGGGTTGTGAGATCGAGCCCTACATAGAACTCTGCACTCAGTGGGGAGTCTGCTTGGAATTTCTCCCTCTCCCTCTACCCCTCCCCCCCACTTATGCTCTCTGTCTCACACTCTCTCTCTCTCTCAAATAAATAAATAAATCTTAAAAAAGAAAGGGAAACCCTCTTTTTACACCGTTGGTGGGAAAGCAAACTAGTGCATCCACTCTGAAAAAGAATATGGAGGTTCCTCAAAAAGTGAAAAATAAAACTATCATATGATCCAGCAATTGCACTACTAGGTATATACCCAAAGGATACATAAATACTGATTCGAAGGGACACATGCACCCTGATGTTTATAGCAGCATTATCAACAATAGCCAAACTATGGAGAGAGCCCAAATGTCCATCAACTGATGAATGGATAAAGAAGTGGTGTGCCTGTATAAATATATATATAATGAAATATTACTTGGCCATTAAAAATAATGAAATGATGTTGATGGAGCTTGAATGCATTATGCTTAGCAAAATAAGTCAGTCAAAAAAAGGCAAATACCATAAGATTTCACTCACATGTGGCATTTAAGAGGCAAAACAGATGAACATAGGGGAAAGGAAAAAAAGAGAGAGGCAAACTGTAAAACAGTCTCTTTGCTATAGCTAACAAACTGAGGGTTGCTGGAGGGGAGGTGGGCAGGGGAATGGGTTAACTGTGTGATGGGGATTAAGGAGGGCACTTGTGATGAGCACTGGGTGTTATATGTAAGTGAAAAATCACTAAATTCTACCCCTGAAACTAATATTATACTATATGTTAACTAACTGGAATTTAAATAAAACTTTGAAAATACAAAAAAAAAATGTTTATGGAGAATTCCTCATCTGTGGAGAACAACTTGGAAATAGTATTATATGTAAAAATCCATTTGCCCTTTTACACAGCAATTTCTCTTCAAGGCATTTATCCCTCAAGTACTGTCCACACATACAAGAAATGAAGTTCATAAGATTATGATGGTGAACAAAGTGCCCTGTATGGAATATTCACTCTATGGAACACTATACATCTTTAAAAGGGAATGAAGTTTCTATGTTGTTATATGGAAAAATCTCTAAAATATGTTATGAAGTGAAAAGAGCAAGGTAGATTGAACATAGTATGCTATATTTTGTGTAAGAAAAGAAGAGATATTTATAATATAAAAAATGTAAAGATATTTGCAGAAACATATACTGGAAGGATAACAAAAAACTAATAAGAATGGCTACCTGTAGAGACAGGGTGAGGAATAAGGTAGACAGGGACCAAGTAAAAATGAAACTTACTAATGCATGTCTTTTTCATCTCATTTTTATATTTTAACCATATGAATGTATTACTAGTCAAAAATAAAATTTCTAAGTAAATCAGTGTTCATTTTTAATCTACTTTACCTTTGTAATCTTGACATACATAAAATCACATTCTCTGGTCAACTGATGTTCAGAAGCCCCCATTGCACAATTAATTACCTTATCAGGCCTATAAATCCTCTTTTGTTTTTTTGAAGCTAAAGATGCAATGTAATCATTTAACATTCTAAAGATCTGCTTGGATTTCGGTTTTGGTTTCGATGTTATAAATATTCTGATTCTCCTGCCACATCTTTGATATGACCACATTTTGTTGCCCTTGTTAAAATTAGGTGAGATTATATGCTTTTATCTGACTAATGAAATAGAGATGGAAGCCATGTGTCACTTCTGGGCAAAGGCATTTAGTTGTCAGGGTAGCAATCCTTTATCCTTGCTGAAATTATTTTGGAAGCTTATATTAAAAAGAATTTATATCAGCCTGGTCCTTAAAGTATCTTAGAAAGTAAGTTTCCCTGCTGACCCATATTTAGTGTGCAAATGAGAAAGAAGTAGAAAAGATGGGGACAGAAGAGCATGTATTTGCAAGAGGTGTTTAGCTCTGACCAGAGAATAATCTTCTCAAGTCTTAAGACTCTAGAGTTTAACACTATAGTGGCTTTGTGCAAATCTTTCTATCATGATTTGATGACACTAGCTATTTAAATTTAATTCCATAGTGAGGACTGGGTAATATATGGAGTTGTTGAATCACTATATTGTACACCTGAAACTAATATAACACTGTATGTTAACGATACTGGAAAAAATAAAATAAAATAAATAAATTTAACTTAAAAATTGCTGACTGGAAAGGTATGCAAACTTGCAAATAATGGGCTATAAAGCAGACCTGAGGGCCTAATTCCTCATAAGTCATCTTTCTCACTATCAATTACAAGCCACCTACCTAAGAGATCACATGCCAGTCAGTCCCTAGAAGACTGATACCTGAGTACAAGGGAAACATCCAAATTCTAGGCCTATGGACCTCAAGGTCAGACTCAGAACCATGTGATCCTGTCGGAGCAATGTGTCAGCATCTTGCCATGGGCCCCTGAGCTCACCACACTCTAACCACCAGCCTTCAGACGGCACTTCAGACAGACACAGTTTTGATGAAATAGACTTGTGATCATGAAGTCATCAATATTTTCATATAAATAAAATTAAAAATCCAACCTATCAAAGTCTATCCACCTATCATATATAACTACAATTTACATCCTACTGGCTTACAGTATTTTCAAAGAAAGAGGTGAAACGTGAAATGAAAAGGTATATGATCACTATGATACCAGAATAAAGAGTTAAAACAATTCAATTCTATCAGGCTGAACATTAGCTGAATCTGAACAGAATTCGCTGACCAATTTGATTTTGGAAGGTTTACAGGTGAAAAAAAGTTCAGATGTGAAAAGGTTTACAAGTGCAAACAAGTTCCATAAAAGCTTCAATCTAATAAAAGCACACAGAAGTGCTGCTCATTTTGTTCTCACTTTCATGTGGTTCAATTAGGTTGTCAAAATTAAAATGAGGTTGAGCACAAGTCAAATTTTCTCCTTTCAAGGTAGCACTCAAGATTTTTCTTTGAGTTTCATAAGTAGTTGTTGACGAAGAGAGTACAGATGAAGAGCTGCATTGGAACATTCAAGGAATCATATATTCATGAAGTTAAAAAGTATGCCTCGCTATTTATATGCACAGATGTTTGAGAGATGAATTACATGTTATATGTATAAACTTAGAAACCAAAATTAGAACTAAAAAAAGTTAAAAAGGAAGGAAAAGGAAAATAAAAGCTCTATTACCTTATTTACCAAGATTTGGGTTTGTTCAGTATGTTTTTGTGGTTTTTTTCTCTGTTAGTCAAAACTTTTCTTGAAGTCCCTTTTTTAAAAAAGTAATATTAGGTAAGTGAGCTTTTCTTAATATGTGAAACAAGCTTGTAATTTACATTAGCCCTAAGCTAATGTGCTAAATCACTATGGGCCTACTGAAAGATGTGATGTATCTCTAGTCTTATGACGTATCTATTTAGTCTTTTTGCAGCTTAAAATATAACATTTAGAAATACCCCTATTGGAGGGGGGTGGGAGGATGGGTTAGCCTGGTGATGGGTATTAAAGAGGGCACATTCTGCATGGAGCACTGGGTGTTATGCACAATGAATCATGGAACACTACATCTAAAACTAATGATATCATGTATGGTGATTAACAATAAAAAAATTAAAAAAAAAAAGAAATACCCCTATCAAAAACTAAAGGTGAAATTTAAATCATTTTTTAAACAAAACCAACTAAGCCAGTTCTCTACATATGAATTATTTGTCAAATGCCAGCTACCATTTAAAAAAAATATGTCCAGGCTCTGCACTCTCACTGCTTGAGATTCTCTCCCTCTCCTCCTGCCCCTCTGCCCCCAAAGAAATAAACAAAATCTTTTTAAAAATATGTCCATTCCTCAGATTTTTATAGAAAGCTTATTTATCTGCTATTTTAATTTAATCTCAGTTTGGGCTCAAGTATATTTCTCTGTTTTGAATTTCAGTACCATCCACCTTCTCCTTTTCTGTGCCTTTTGTTTTGTTTTGTTTTGTTTTGTTTTTTCCCAATCTCATCTAATGAGCTAATAATGTCTTTGAAGTACAGGGGACACACTTTGGTGATTCTTATGCTCTTCCTCACCTTCCTTCTCTTCTAACTTTCCTTCCTCTTCTTCCCCCCTCTTCCTTTTCCTCCTCCCCTCTTCTTCCTTCCTCGCACATTTTCCCGTTCCTCCTTCTCTCCTTCCTCCTCCTCCCCAACTGTTTCTCTCTACCTTCCTCACCATTATGATAGATGCGCAATTCCTGCTTCAGTGACATCATCAATAATTAAGGAAGTGAAATAGGAAAACAACTGATTTGAGTACTGATGAGAAATCTGCAGATAAATCAACAGTTTAAAGTCTCATTTACAACTTGTAATAGCCAGTACCAAGAAATAAATATAGCAAAGAGCCTTTATTTATGTATGTGCAGAGGAGTGATTTAGATGCACAAGCCCATATTTAGATAGCTTGAAAATCATTCCAGAAAATATTAGCAGTTTTACACTTAACATCTTCCAGATAAAAAGAATGTTTTCCTGCTGACCAAATGGAGCAAAATTTAATTGTCACATGAAATCCACGACTTGGGAAAAGAAAAACATTAATATCAAATATGGTTACCATATAATTGTGCTAAGCTAAAGGACGTCTCTTCTTTTTACTTCTCTGTTACAGTTTTACTCCCAGAGTTGCTAAAACGGTCAGCAGCGGCACAAACACCGTCCTCCTTTCATTTAAGGACATTCACAAATCAAAAGCCACCTCCCAAAACACCCAGTGGTCTCGGAAGAATAAAAAATACTAGTTACTAACTGCAAATTGTTAGATAGAAGTCCAGTGATTTTGAAGCCATGTTGATTTCTTTTCATGCGTTGTGGAAGGAACTTGGTTTGAGAATGTGCCCAAAGCATCCAACAAAAAACAAAACAAAACAAAACACAACACAACAAATACATGATGGCTGTCGCTGTTCTTCCTCTAAGCTATCTTTGCTAGGTGTGACTTCTTCCATGTAGCTTGGACGCAACAGTCTCCTTAACTCTGGGACATTCATGCAAAGACTTGCAGCCACACTAGTGACTATGGATAGCATCATATGTTCCATGTATGGGGTGGAGGGGGGAGGCAAAAAAGGAACAAAGAAACATAATTCTGTCATGTAACTTAAAACTAGATTCTTATAGTTTCTCAGCTTTTGAAATCTTGTAAAGCAAGGCTTTATCTCAGCCTCCAAGATAACAAATCTTGCTAATCATAAAACTAAAGTTATATAAACAAACAAGTCACTTTAGAAAGTTGTTTTTGTAGGGGGGAACTCGGGTGGCTCAGTCGGTTAAGTGTTGGGACACTTGATTTCCATTCAGGTCATGATCTCAGGGTTGTGAGATCAAGCCCCACATAGGGCTCTGCACTCAGTGCATCATTTGCTTGGGATTCTCTCTCTCCCTCTCCCTCTGCCCCTCCACCCCATGCACTTGCTTTCTCTCTAAAAAATCAATCAATCAATCTCTAAAAAGAAAAAGCAAAGAAAGCTGGTTTTTTTGAAGAACTGCTGAAATCATTCATTCATTCTGGCTATGAATCACTGTATGGTTAAGGGACACTGTGATCAGGGCTAAGGAGATATGAAGAAGTCTAAGACAGCACTGCTCTTATTAATTTACAGGGTAAGAGAAAAAAGGTAAGATGACAAAGGTAGTGATTAGTGAGAATTAATCGGTTAAGAATCAGTAGCTGATCTCTCCTCTGGCATGGTACAGTCCCAAGACAATGCACCTAAAGTTAGGCAAACTTGGGTCTGAGTATCTACTCCACTACCTACGTCACCAGAGAAATGTTATTTAAATTCATCTGTAAAACAGGATAACACTCAACCTGCAAGTTTTCTGTGATGATTAAATATCACACTGCATGCAAGTAGCCTTAATACATCACATGTAAAGAGGCTGTATAGGTCGGGCCTATAACGAGCATTCGATATGCGGCAGGGATCGTTTGTGAGTAAAGTGGCAATGAAACATTAGAAACATCGAATGATAACAATTTTGTACTTTAAAGGTCAAAGCAGCTCCAACAATGGCACTGCCAAAATTTCATCACATAGATTCTCAATTGCATCATACCAGTTGATGAACTAAATTGATAGGAAAGACTTCACCTGCTAACGTTTTGTCTACAACATGGTGAGCCATTCGGAGAACATTCTACTATGGCAGTTGCCAGCATATGCCATAAACTGCCAGGAGAGGGCTAACCAACATTGCTGTGCCAAGTAGTTAAAAAAAAGTGCAATGTTCTACATTTCTTAGCAGAGGATCATGTGTATTAACCCATAGAGTTAAATATGTTATTTGCACTAAATGTCAGTATTCACTAATCTTTGTTTTATATGCCTGGTATCACAAAAAGCTCTCACCTAATGCACAATGCATTGTCACACCCAAAAGGGCACTGCGTATAACATGGATAGTGATAAACACCTTATGGGTGGTACAGACAATAAAGTGGTATAAACAAAATCAAATGAAGAAGATAGTTATCAGAAGGTGGAGAATCATAAAGGTTAGAAGTGCTATTGAAGGTTTACTTTTTTTAAAGATTTTATTTATTTATTTGTCAGAGAGACAGAGAGCGAGCACAAGCAGGGGGAACAGCAGAGGCAGAGGGAGAAGCAGGATCCCTGCTGAACAAGGAGCCTGATGCGGGACTCGATCCCAGGACGCTGGGATCATGACCTGAGCTGAAGGTAGACGCTTAACCGAATGAACCACCCAGTCATCTCTGAAGGTCTACTTTTAATCAGTAAAGGAAATGAATTATCTTTCTTGGCCTCATATCTGCCCTTCTATATTCTACTCTCTAATACTGTGGTTTTTGTTTGTTTGTTTTTGGGGTTTTTTTGTCTTATCCTGAAAATTGCATTTGTCTGACTCCTTTGCCAGTCATTTTTCTCTTGCTTTCTCCCAAGAGGAGTCACTAGAGGTAGATACAAAGGCAGGACGAAGGAGAAGCACTGGGGTCCGTCATGGACAGGAGCTAGCTATCCCAGTAACAGTGAGGGCTGGGCAATGGGCTGATAGCCTCCAGACCAATGGCATCATCGGCTTCCTAATTTTAGGACAACACCTGTTCTTTTTCCTCTCTGGCTCTGCCAAACACCTTCACTACACATTCCTTATATGTATTCCCCTCTGCTACAAATATGAGAATGATGCCTGATTTTTTTAATTCAAACCTCATAGTTACAGAATTTGTATGTTTATGTCTTTGTCATCTTAGAGAATGAGGAAAAGCAGGAAAAATAACCATGAAGGAGGCACCTGGGAAAGTGAGATCAAAACGTCACATTCAAATTGTAGAAGACAACTTCCAAAGAGTTCAGAAAAATAAAAGCTAACCTATATCTCTTCAAATGAAAATAGTACCAAACTGTTGGGCTTTTCTCCAGAAGGAAATCTAATATGGATGCTCTGAAGGGGAAAGCATCACTTCTATAAAGGTGAACCCTGATGAGACACACAACATGGAGACTTTCAAGCTAGCACCAGCAACTAAAAAGAATGGTTAATGATAATATAATAAAAACAATTATGATAATACCACCACTGGCTGCCTGGAAATCTAAAGTGGGTGAGGACGTAGGTGTTTTAATAATTAAAGTGAACATTTTTGTAAATGAGGGAGAATACAAACCTATGGGATGGGAACCCCTACTTCCTCTAAAGGAGGGTATTTAGACAAAAGCTCTTTGAGTGAATGAGGCCAGCCCACCCTCCCTTAAGACACTGACTTTGTTGGTGAGGCCTTTTTAATTTTTCAACTCCTACTCCATTCCTTCATCCCAAACACTCACACATGATGCAGAATATTTAAAGAACTCCCCTTTAATGATAACTTTATACCCACCAAAATTCTAAGTTCCATGGGCCTAATGAAAAGCTTAAGAAAAAAATGCCATTCCTCCGGAACAAAGGAAGTTTCTCTAAATCCCAAAACTGAGTCTAAGCAAATTCATACTCTTGCAGGGTCTATCTCCATCACCCAATCCTGAGTATGAATAAAAACTCACTCTACTCATGGGGTTATCTTAGAGGTTATTAAATTTGGTATCAAGGCTAGAACTTACTATCTCACTATTCTAAGGAAGAAGATGGGGCGAAAAAAATCCCACACAAGCAAGCCCTCATCCCTGGCACCAGCCCTCAGCATGCCCTCACTCGAGTTTGCTATGAGAACTAGTGTTCACTAACAGGCCTTGATGGCAAATTCTTGCAACATCACTTCAGGGGAAAGCTTTGTAGAAAACAAAAATCATTTGAGCTGGAAATGATTTAAAACCTTTATATATTAAAAATATTGAGTTAAAGTCATATACACAACATGCATGGATTTCCAAAAAAAAAAAAAAGATTCTTTCCCACTACAGTTTATTTTTGTTTAGCTATATCCCTAGTCTGGTAGAAATTATCTTTATACTATCACCCCATTAAGACACTTTTATGAAAAAGATTTCCAAAAGTATGTTATTTTTACTTCATATAAATTATTGAAAAATGCAAATGATTACAAAATTAGCTTCTGATAAAAAAAAAATTCAGCTTATGTACACCAGATCTTCATAATATCTTATCATGGGGACAAAAGTTTCAGTAATAACTTTAAAAGTAATAATAAATCAGTTAAATCAATTTTTAAAGACTCAAACAGATCCAGGATTTATATGATCCTATACATGTGTGAGGTGTTTACACTGGTGAAAATGTGATCCAAAATAAACTAATTCATATTTGATTACATTTTCTGGCACTCGATTCAGAAAATTAGATGGTTTAATGTGCATCACAGCTTAAGACTGGTCCTTTAAATGATTTGAAAATGGGGCACCTGGGTGCCTCAGTCAGTTAAGCATCTGCCTTTGGCTCAGGTCATGATCTCAGGGTCCTGGGATCAAGCCCCACATTGGGCTCCCTGCTCAGTGGGGAGTCTGCTTCTCCCTCTCCCTCTGCCCCCCTACCCCTGCTTGCGCTGTCTCTCAAATAAATAAATAAAATCTTAAAAATATAAAAATAAATTATTTGAAAGTGAATTATCAAAAAAGTAGAAGAAACACTAGATTTCTAGGGAAAAAAAACAGCTTTAGAATAAAATCAAGTTTTAAATATTTTACTTCTATCGATCCCAAAGTTATTCTACTGAAGAATTCATAATGACTAACCAATAGTTTAATGTGAAATACTCATAAAGCTTGCCTATAGTTATTTAAAATTATAATATTCATTAATATAGTATATTGTATAACAGCAAAAATAAGTATATTTTGCTGAAATAATGAATTTAATTAATAATGGAATCGACTGGTAGTTAACCACAATTCATGTGATTTACAGATATAAAATGCCAGCAGTAGTAACATCTTAGCTATATTTACTGAGTTAGACACTCAGGTTCTGTTATAACTATCTTACATACTTATATATTAGAAGGTTATTCTTGAATTTGATCTCAAAAGTCAAAAAGCTTTGTTTTGAGGATCAACATTCAGTTTCTTTTCCAGATCAAGTTAAATGACCTTTTTTATAAAAACAAATTTGTATTTTTAAATTGGCCATCAATGAGCAGAAACAAATATGTGTGATCTTTCTATTTTATGCATTTTCAAATAATTTTTCTAAAATGAATGAGTCAATGCCACAATATTTAAAATTCAAAAATAGCCAATGGTTCTTTGTGCCAGGAAGTATTCTTCTTTCTGTCTTGTCTGTTACCATGAAATTACCCATTAGCACTCCATGGAATTCTAAGCAGGGTATGAGTATGGGTGAACGGTGCCAAAGGCATGGGATGACTCACAGCTACTCCTGCGGTAACTATCTTAATGCCAAGGCCAGTAGTTGCAAGGAGCTGACAAACTTGGATGAATATCACAATTCTAAATAGGTCATTATTTGTTTTCACTCCTCTGGTGCTTGATGTCACATTGGTGCCATCTCTAATATCTCTAATAATCTCCCATTATCTTCTCAAAGGACACATATCCTTTTGTAATCACTATTCTGTTTAGGGGACAATGTATTACCCAAGTATAGGAATCTAGTGACAGTTTCTGGATATATATGGAGATTTAATTGATTAACTCTATGTAGTGTTTTCTTGCTGTGCATTGATACATGGCCTGTCTTTGGTAAGCTGGCCATTAGTGTTTTATGTGACACTTAAAGTAATACATAATATTCTATTTGTCTTCCTAGGAGAAGGAGCTGCATAGATAGAAGTTCTATAGGCTGTGAAAGTAAATAAAACGTGGTTCAGATTCCTGATTCATATCTTTGTTAGTTGTAATCCTTAGACAAGTTATTTAAGCTTTCTGAGATTTGAAGTTCATTTTAAAAATGAGTATTTGTACAGATTCAGTCAGATTATGTGAATCACTTGGTAAAATGTCTATTGTAGTATATGCTCATTAAATAATACTTGTTATGTTACTATTCCTGATTATAAGCATAATGGTATGTTACTCAACTGAGATAAATTTGATGCCTTTTTAAAAAACTTCCTTGGCTATATTAATATTATGAATACTAGAGCAATTGTAAAACACCATCTTTCAAATCCCTTATGTACTGCCAACTAGATCTATATGCAGCAAAGATATCCAAGCTCATGGCTTCATTACTCCCAAATGTTTAGACCATTCACTTGCCCATTCCACAAACATTTACTGCTAATTACAATGTGATGGTTGTCCCCAAGGCTCTAGAGATGCAAATATTGAGGATACAAGGCAATCTCTGTCATATGATTAGGTATCCAATGAAGACTTTTTATTCTTAATAGTCCCATACCACCTCGATAGAGCAATATACCTGGATTATACCAATAAAACAGTAGGTACATGACTGGGTACTTCATTGAAAGTATGGTCTTACAGACTTCAGTATTGTTTTCTAATGTTTACTATCCAGTTGATCAAATCATGTAAGTGATATGAAGATCAACTAGCAACTATATACTCCTCATACATATGCTTTGTTATTTTTTCCATAAGTTATCAGTAAAGGAATAAACATCTACTTTTTAAAGAAACTACCAGTCAAAAAACATAAAAAGGAAAGTATAAACCATTGCAATTCAGTGTAGAACAATTGATAACTCTCAAAATAATGTTTACCATAAGAAGCACTTCTAAGAGAGTTCATTGGACAAACAACAGTGGTTCTGATTAAAAGAAAAATGTAAAGGGATGCCTGGGTGTCTCAGTTGGTTAAGCATCTGCCTTTGGCTCAGGAGTCCCACATCAGGCTCCGGGCTTAGTAGGGAACTTGCTTCTCCCTCTGCCTGCTGTACCCCCCAGCTTGTGATCTCTCGCTCTCGCTCTCTCTCGCTCGCTCTCTCTCTGACAAATAAATAAATAAAATCTTTTAAAAAAAAGAAAAGAAAAATGTAAAAAAATAAAATGCTCATTTTTATTTGCCTTAATAATGAACTTGAAAAATCTTACTGTCAAGTAAAAATTGGCACAATTTTCTTTATTTCAAAAAAGGGAAGCTTTTTATCCAAGAAGAAACCTATTTAGTGATTTTTTTTAGTTATTATACTGCATGAAAGTACATCATGTCACTGAAACCACAGATGTTTACAAGGTTTTTGGTTTTTTGGCACATATTTTGTTGAAACATGCCAAATAGGTGTTTTCAAAATGCTTTCCATTCTGCATCCAGCCAGGGAACCATATTTGGTATGGCTTATGTTCGAAAGCAAATGTTATAATAAGCTAGGACGCTGTTTATATCTTTTCAATCTTCTAACTCTCCAGTAATCAACACAATCAGGGACTTTCTCTTTTCTGACCATGGCAGTGGAGAGTCCTATGTGCTGCTCAGTGATTGGAACATCATGTCAGTTATTTATAAAATTCGCTCCTATGATACCAGCACCATTTAGAAAAAGAGGGCTTAGAAGTCATTTTGAGTGATTTCTAGTCCCTTTATGCTGCTGGGAACAGAGACAGGGAGGAAAGGAAGGGTGTTTGAAAACATTGGCCAGAGCAGATAGAGAAAGGTCAGTGAGAAGGTCATGGATGTACCAACCTGTCCTCTTTTTCCCCCAACTCCTAAACCCACACCATTTTTTGGTGTTTCAGTTGATATGGTCGCATGTTCTCATCCTACAACTTGGCCTACAGAATGAGGCAGCTACAAGGTTAATGGACATTGTTATGTTTAACTTCTTGAAAATTGAACTAGAGGTCATGATTAAAGCAATAGAAAGAAAGCAGCAGTCACACCATCAACTAGCCACACCACCTCCCCACTAAGAAAGGATCAAGAGTTCTTTGAGAAAAATGCTTCTGTCATTTGCTTTTCCATCTTGGTCCCTTTTAGTTTATATCAATTTTTTTTCTCCTCCATTTATTCTTATACTCTATTTCCCCCAAAATATTTCCCCTCCTTAACATTGTTTATTTACTCATTCATTTATTTAACATATCATAATCAAAGAAAAATAAACTTCACTCAAATTTATTTTTATTTAAATAATCAGATCTAAAAAATGTAAGATTTGTAGGTTTGAGTAACTTATGTTTCAATGCATGATTTTTGTATATTTAGTTGGTAATCCACCTTTCTGTTCTATTAGAATTGATTATAAGCTTAAAAGATTAGGACAATAGCGAATTTTCACTTAATTTACAGAGACTTCAAAACTCAAGCAATGCTGATACTTAATCAAGCAGAGACTGAAGAATTTAGTTCTTTTGAAGCATTTTAAAGAACTGAAGTATGAGAGTGAACAGTTTGGTAGATAGATATTCAGGATTTATAAATTCTAGTCTTCATTCTTTTTTTTTTAAAGATTTTATTTATTTATTTGACAGAGAGAGGCACAGCAAGAGAGAAGGAACACAAGCAGGGGGAGTAGAAGAGGGAGACACAGGCTTCCTGCAGAGCAGAGAGCTTGATGCGAGGCTTGATCCCAGGACCCTAGGATCACGACCTGAGCCGAAGACAGACACTTAACAAATGAGCCACCCAGGCGCCCCTCTAGTCTTCATTCTAACAAGTGACCATGGATCATTCACTCGCCTTCTCTGACCTAGCTTCCTTATCTGTGGACTAGAACTCATATCTCTGACATATGTGTAACTTCTAACAGGCTTGTGGGGTCCTATAAATAATGAATGTGGAAGAGTTTAGGAGATATAACACAAAACAAATTACGAATGCACTGTTTTTTCTAATTAAAAAAATTCTTGGGGCACCTGGGTGGCTCAGTCAGTTAAGCATCTGCCTTCGGCTCAGGTCATGATCCCAGGGTCCCGGGATCGAGGCGCACATTGGGCTCCCTGCTCAGTGGGAAGCCTGCTTCTCCCTCTCCCATTCCCACTGCTTGTGTTCCCTCTCTCACTGTCTCTCTCTCTAATAAATAAATAAAATCTTAAAAATAAATAAATAAATAAATAAATTCTTATATTCTCCATTCTTCTAGAAAGAGCAGTGTGGTATTTAAAGAACACAGACATACATGCACAGATTTTAACATGTTACTCTGCTTAATACCATTCAGTGACTTCCTACTAAGTTTAGGAAAACAATCCTACTAATCACCGGGATCTACAATGTGCTATGTTAGCTGTTCTACTGGTCCGTCAAATAGCTTTCTCATTGTTTTCTGCCCACATGACCCTACTTCTCTTTCAAAAAGACCAAACTGACGGGTTTTGCTCTAATGCTTTCTCTGACTGAAATGCTTAAGAGTCCTTTCCTCACTACTATATTTAAATTAATCACCACTACTACCAACTCTTAAGATACATCACTCTCTTCCAATAAACTAACATAATTTGCAATTTTTTGATCCAGTCGTTTGCTTATCGCTCTTCATGCTCTACCTATTGAAGTAGTTACTAAAATTTATACAACGAAACTCAAAGCAGAAAAGACTGCATTGTGGAAAGCATCCCACCATGTTTTTAAATATATCAGAAGTTCTGTGGCATTATTTGGACATGGCGCATAGTGTTCATTTATAGAACCTGTTAAGAATCTTAGTCAAAACCAAACTTTGTCTTCTGTAACCGTCTCTGCACAAATTCCAAAGCTAATGTCTTGCAATTAAAACTTTCCTGAATGTAAAACTTAAGGGAGAAAATAATTTTTTCAAGGCAATTATATTGCAACATAATGTTTTACATAGTGTTATGAAAATGGTTTAATTTTCTAGAAATATGAAAATGGATGCACTTGGTATTGGAAAGATTTTTTTTAATTGTTATCAGAGACCCTTAAACTAATCCAATATGGTAAAGAACTCTTTTCACACTCTTTTACTGGAAATTAGTAATCTTTTTCAATGCAAATATAACTGGAAATGATTCATTCTTAACTCTCACATACCCGTAATCTTCTGTCTGAGGCTCTTGTATCCATAAATTTGCTTTCTCTGATTCATCCCATGTAATAGAAATTCACTGTAATAAAAATTCAATTCCTTCATTGTTTTATATACCTACCTATAAATACACACAACTCATAATAAGCATCTTGCGGGCTTGTTCAACCTAACTTATTTAGTGGATTGTGGCAGAGTCAAGTTTACTCGTTCACTTAAGAAGCCTTAATTGAGGACTTGCCCACTTTGTGCCTGGCCCTCTCTGTCCACTGCCCTCCTGCTCACCTCTAGTCCCTCAGTTCAACTTTTCAGGAACAAATTCTACTTCTGGTCTCTCTAGGATTATTTTATATTCCATTTCCTTTTTTTAAGATTTTATTTTATTTATTTGAGAAAGAGAGTGAAAGAGAGAGAGCACAAGAGAGGGTAGGGTCAGAGGGAGAAGCAGACTCCCCGCTGAGCAGGGAGCCCGATGAGGGACTTGATCCCGGGACCCCGGGATCATGACCTGAGCCAAAGGCAGTCTCTTAACCAACTGAGCCACCCAGCCACCCTTATATTCCATTTCTACTCCTGAGCATGACTTTTTCCTCTCCTTCCCCATTCTAAGTACACTTCAAAATATATTTTCTAAACAAATTAAGGAGAAAATCTTGTGAATAATACATATTTTTAACTCCACCATATCACCTAAGCTTTGGAGAAGAAGGTAACAATCACAGATTAGGATGTGAGCTTTTATAAAAAGGAGGAAATAAGAAGATAGCTGTAATTAAGGAGGGAAACTCCTGAAAATCCAAAAAGAGTATGAAGTCTATTTTCCCACAAAGGTTTTCCACAGACAGGTGAATATGTGCTATGGTGTTTGGCTGGGAACTAAAATCAAGAAATACCCACCCTGATCCAAGGCAAACTCTAGCTACCACCAAGAAGCATACTGCTTTTTCACTCTATTAACAGCCAATAAAAACTCAATAAATATTTACTGAATTATAATGAAATAGAATTAGTAAAATAAGATATAGAAGATTCCAGCTTCAACCTACTTATTTCTGGAAAGGAATTTTACCTTACATCTTTATATATTCTCCTTCTCCGCTGTGCTAGGATGGAATTTAGGTTCACCTTTGTTCCTCACTCTTATCCTTCTCTTCTGATATTCAGAAAAGAGAAAGTCTTAAGTAGCCCACACTTCACCTTCTTTTTCCAGGAGTCACATTCCATTCTTGATCAAAGTATAATATGGGTAGCATGTTCCAAAGAGAAAAAAACATTCAAACTCTACCATATAGATCTAAAGGGACCTGAGAGAAAAAGTAAACAGAAAGAGAAAGAGAAACATTGTTCTCTGTCCTCATCAAAACTTCACCTATCCATACAGTGGCCCTTCTGACCATAGTCCTAGAGGTTTGTCATGGTCCTTAAGTATGATTAGAAAAAAAAGGGGTGGGGGGGAGAATGGCATACAATTATTTATCTTTATCTATAGTTCATCAAAAAAAGAGAGAGAGAGAGAGAAACCTACAAAGTGTTGATGAATTTCATTATGTGACATTTTAAAGGTTTTTTTTTCTTTAAAAATAGATCAAATAGCTTGCTTTCACCAAAATATAGTTTGGTGAAAATTTATAGCTAACTAGCTATAAATTCATCATTATTTATATGCAAGACTCTTCAGAATCACAAAAATAATCCCACCAGTTGTGAATATTTTGCAAGTGCCTGATGGTTCGCTGACCTATAATAACGTGCAACTTTGCTGAGGCATGAATAGAATCATGAGGGAAAAGCAGTCTTTAATAAGTGGTTGACAGCATAATATCTTTAATACAATAAGGTTTTGTACAAGACTTTGCATATCAACAAGCATGTGGACCTTATGTATGACAAGAGCTTTCTAAAGGACTTTCATACTGTTTATATTGGAGGGAGAATAGCCAAGTGCCTCAGTGCACTCAGGAACCAGACCGCCTGGGTTGAACACGTCACTGCCACTGCTAAGTAACCCCCTAGAGCGAATTACTTAACCTCTTCCTACTTCAGTTTTTTTTTAACTTTAAAATGAGAAAAATAACAATAAAACCCACTTTATGGGATTGTCATGAGGATTTAAAAAGGCTTGAAATGGTACATGGCATGCAGTTAGTGCTTCATACATGTTAGCTATTATTGTTACCTCTAAGTCTATGATGAGCCTTCAAAGGTCATATATAACTAATTATATTCTGCTATATTTTATTGGGAACATGTTATGCTTTACAGTAGTGGTATTTGAAAATACCGGATACCAGAAGTTCTTGAGATATTTTCTTTGAGAACTTCAAGGGTCCACTCTATTATTCTATATTGTCTGGTTTCTGGATTCTAGGAAGAGAGACTAAGTCCTGCAGTTTTGATGTAGGCCTTTATCATTAAAATTGTAATGAAGTAACTTTATTTTTATTCCTTAGATCTAAGGGAAAAAGAAATATAAAAGTAGGGGCACCTGGGTGGCTCAGTTGGTTAAGCGACTGCCTTCGGCTCAGGTCATGATCCTGGAGTCCCTGGATCGAGTCCCACACTGGGCTCCCTGCTCGGCAGGGAGTCTGCTTCTCCCTCTGACCCTCCCCCCTCTCATGTGCTCTCTCTCATTCTCTCTCTCTCAAATAAATAAATAAAATCTTTAAAAAAAAAAGAAAAAAGAAATATAAAAGTAAGAGAGAGGGCAATTGTTGTCATCCTTTCCTCTACTAGTTTTCACTTCCTAGACATTAATTTTTTTTCTTTGTACATATAATTGATAAAAGAAAAATATTGAGTGATTATAAATATGTAGTAGCATTTTATTCAGATAGAATTTTTTTCCAAGGTAACACAGAGGACTTCCAAACTAATTTTATTGTATAAAATAGATAATAAATTCTCATTGTGAGAATTTAGTGCTAAATCCATTTATAAGCATCACATTTCAGTTACAGAAGATTTTATGGAGAGATTCGAACCTAAGTGACTTTCTTTTTTTTTAAATTTTATTTATTTGACAGAGAGAGAGAGAGCACTAGTGGAGGGAGCTGCAGGCAGAGGGAGAAAGAGAAGCAGACTCCCCGCAGAGCAGGGAGCCCGATGTGGGGCTGGATGCCAGGATTCCGGGATCATGACCCGAGCCCAAGGCAGACCCTTAACCGACTGAGCCACCAAGGCGCCCCCTGAATGACTTTCTAATAGCTTAGTTCCAGAGGGGCCAGCTCTGTTGATGGTATGTGCTCTAATACCTTCTACGATGGTCAGTTTTATAGATTATAATGGAATACTCAGGATAATAACAAATAATGACTATGTTTTTACTTCTTGCCATGCAGGGATTTTATTTTTTTTCTTCAAGTTTTTATTTAAATTCCAGTTAGTTAACATACAGTGGAATATTAGTTTCATGTGTAGAATTTAGTGATTCATCACTTCCATACAACACCCAACACTCATCACTGCAAGTGCCCTCCTTGTTACCCATCACCCATTTAAACTCATCCCCTTGCCCTCCTCCCCTCCAGTAACCATGAGTTAGTTCTCTATACGTCACAGTCTGTTTTATGTTTTGTCTCTCTCTCTTTTTTACCTCCTATGTTCATCTGTTTTGTTTTTTAAATTCCACATAGGAGTGAAATCATATGGTATTTGTCTTTCTCTGACTTATTTCACTTAGCCTAATACTCTCTAGCCCCATCCACGTGGTTGCAAATAGCAAGATTTCATTCTCTTTTATGGCTGAATAATATTTCATTGTGTATATATAACATAACTTCTTTATCCATTAATCAGTCAATGGACATTTGGGCTTTCTCCATAATTTGACTATTGTTGATAATGCTGCTATAAACAATAGGGTGTGTGTATCACTCCAAATCAGTATTTTTGTGCAGGGATTTTAAAATACAGCAACAACCACACAAAACACTTTATATTCATTCTTTTATTCAATCTTTCTAAGACTGTGGAACCTGGAGCCCAGAAAGGTTTCACAACTTGCCCATAGTCACAAGCCAGCAACTGGTTGAGCCAGGATTCACACCCAGGCAACCTGACTTTACAACCTAGGCTTTCTCACCACCTTACATTTTTCAGAGGAGCAAGGATTTATGGAAACTTCTTGGTAAATCTGAACAGAGAAACTGCCTTGAATTTCCTTTGAGCGGTTTCTAGGACTAGTTGATTAACAGATGCCAATAAAAATTTCCTCTTGTTGACACTCTCCCCGCAGCTAATACAAAAGCCTCTTGTGATGGTAACAACACAGAAATGAGAGTATAATATGAACTAAGAAAGGACTTTAACCTTTGTTTTTACAGAATTCTTATGCACATAATTAAGAAACCATGGTTCTCTTTTATTTTGCCATGATGATGATACCAAAATAAATTGAATTAGGTTAAAAAAAAAAAAAGAGGACATTTCCTGAAAATAATTCAATTTTATTGAATGACTAGAATCACCGCTACATTTCTGATACTTATGATTATAATTACTGGGCGTTCTGAACATGCCAATGACTAATTAAGAAAAGCTTCACATTTTTATAACTGCAGCCAGTCGTTCTTGAAGGCTTATCATGTTCCAGGCACTGAACTGAATGCTTCAGCTGAGCTGTTTTACTTAATCCCTGGAACTTCTGAGAAAATAGGTACCACAGACACACCCATTTGAAGGTTAAGGACACTATAACCAAAAGAGCAGAAGGCACAGGGTCACATGGCTAGTCGGCGACAAATCTTAGCTTTGAACTCCTTTCACTCTCTAACTAGAACCAAGACTAACAGCCACTCAGTTGAGCTGCCTGCCAGGACCGTGGAGGATTTTATATTCTTCTGAAAAGCACTCCATGCATTAGTTCCTTCCTTGCTCACACAGCCTCCAGAGATACATAGAAGAAATTAAGAAACTGAGTTTCAGGGAGGTCAAAAGTTTGCTCAAGATCATAAGGATTTTGACATAGGAACTCACATTCATGACCAGATTTTATGTCTTTGCTTCCCAGTTTCCTGATATGCATGTTTCCTCCTCAGATGACCACAATCAAATGCTTATATTTTATTACTCATCCCAGCCCCTTTAGCTGTTGAAATCTGACCACCCGAAGTACAGCTGCTGCTTCTCAGAGAACCCAGCTCTTTTTTGACATTGGCAATGTAATTCCGGGTAGAAGGAAATACAGCCGTGAATGCTGATCCCTCCGCCCAGCCCCTTCTCTATTCCCTTTAGGCTCTGATGTCCTGAACACCAGCGGTTTCCTGACACCTCGTGGGTGTCCTGTCCCAGTACAAGATGTGCATTCAGAATTTGAATCAGGGTCCCTTTGGTCCTCTGTGTTCCTCTCTGTTACATTGTGAAAAACAAACAAGATCTTGTCATTAATTTAAAACACGATTTTATATCCTCTCTGACTTTATTACTGCTATTTATCTTCATTTGCAAACTTCCAAGTTCTCCAATTTTTCTCCATGCTACTAGCACTTTGAGGCTATTTATAGGGTACATTTCTGCCCAAAAATCAAGCAACAAAACGATTTTCAAAAAATGTCTTCATTTTTCTTATTATCAATCATGATTGTCATGTTCCCCTCAAGTTTTAAAATCCCTCAAATTACCTCAAACTCAGCTTTCTCATTCCTAGTTTTATCTATTCTAATTTAGTGATATGTCACAGCAAAATATTCAGCTTCTTCAAAAAGATCAAACCGAAGCAGGTGGAGACACACTTTCCATATGAGGTATATATTCAGCAATTAAGTAGGTAATTGGTAATTCAGTGGCACTAATAATGTCACATCACAATTATTCAGTGTTATGGAAATGTGCAAGCATCTGATGCTTTTAAAAAATATATTTGCTACTTCTACTGGTCAAGAGTATATGTATCAAAGTTCCAGAACTGCGAGTATCACCCTTTATGATTTATACTGGTTTCTGCTGCATTTAGCCAACCAGGTGAGTCAGAAACATTAAATGCTACTACTTTCTACCATATTTTTATCATGAGCTCTTAGACTAACAGAATAGTTACTTCCAACAGTGAAAATGCCAGACACGGCACCTCATTATATTGACCGCATTATATGTAAATTTCAACAAAGGACTGTTTATAAATATGTAGGCTCTGGGGAGGGGGTCTCTTTTAAGTTTCTTTTTTAAAGCACTGCTGAAATACTTAGTAGAATGAGAGCAGTGTATATGCATGGGGTTATTTATATTCTCAATCTGTCTGAAAGGCAGCTCCACATTGTTATTGCTTACCATAGAGGCACACTGAGAATTGCAGGTATCTACAACCACGCCAAAGAGCTGTAGGACATGCATGGTCAGGAGCTCTGGTCCACACCTGGGCCATCATCTGTCCACACCCCATCCACTTCAGGCCTCCTGAGTCAAAGGAACTCCTCTGCATCCCAAGCCCTTGGCATAATAGATTTATAATACAGAAAGAATGAAAAAAGAAAATTGAAATTATCTATAATCCAGAGAGGACTGCCAGTGTTAATATTTTAGTTTTTTTTTTTTTAAATTATGTCTATAAATTGATATGTCAGTAGACAAAATCTTCTGAAGGGCAATTTTGCAATAAACATCAATGCTATTTAAAATATACCTAAGATCTGATGCAGAAATTATACCTCCAGAAGTTTATCTTTAAGAACTAATCAGAAAGCCTCAGAAAGACTCTGTGTGGGGAGTCTGCATGTGTGCACACATACGTAGGTTTATGTATGTGTATTGACATACAAATTCTTGTAAGTATTCTTGTATATATGTACATGTGTATACACACACATGAATAATCATTTTCGTTTAAAATACCTTGAGACTTTACTTAAATTTGTAATAATTTTACATCATTTAAACGGCTGTACAGTACTTTTAATGTAGACATGCCCTAACTCTCCTTGTACTCCTTCAAGTGCCATTTGCGTGCCTTGCCCAGTTTTCTAAAGTATTCTGAATTTTTATTTTAGATCCGCAAAAATTAACATATTAATGATTAGTTAACACATTAATAACTGGTTATTAATCATTAATATCATTAGTAAGTGGTATTACTTTTTTTTTTTTAAGTGGTATTACTTTTTACCATATTTTTATAATGAGCTCTTAGGCTAACAGAATAGTACTTTCAACACTTAAAGGTGTTATGTTTTAACAGTTTGACATTTATGATTTTGATTTCTTACACCTACTCTTTTTGGCAGATTACAATTACTGAAGCCACATTCTAGGAAGCAGATGTTTTAATGTTCAAAGTATTTTTCTACAAACTTATTCTATATAATAAAAATATTTTATTTCTTTAAAAGAGAATTATTTTTAAAAATTGTTTTAATAGGGATGCCTGGGTGGCTCAGTCGGTTAAGCATCTGCCTTCTGCTCAAGTCATGATCCCAGGGTCCCTGGGATCGAGTCCTGCATCAGGCTCTTTGCTCAATGAGGAGCCTGCTTCTCCCTCTGCCTGCCACTCCCCCTGCTTGTGCTTGCTCTCTCTCTCTCTAACAAATAAATAAAATCTTTTTAAAAAATTGCTTTAATAGGGATGCCTTGGCACTCTTTTCTTTTCCCATTTTCCTGATGCCTGACCTATCCATGTCATTCATAGTCAACAAATTTCACCTAGACTCATATTATCAAAATCATTAGAGAAGATAGAAACAGGTGATCTAAATATAAAAGACCGTTTATACCAATTCTGACTTTCTTAACCCAAGGATCCTCATTTCTAACAAATGTACTATCAATTACTTTGCATAGTAATAGTTTGTTTTTATGTGTATTTTATTAAAAATCATTAAAGTCCAAAAAATCATTAAATTCCTATTTCACAGAGGGTATTGTAAGTCTTCATATTTCCGTTAGAACGTAGAAAGGTCATAAACACCACTCCCTCTGCCATACTCATCAATAAGACATAGAAACAAAGAAGGAGACATAGGTTTTGGTACACTGCATTTTACTTCTGAAAAGTTACCATCTGAACCTGAAAACATCCTTCATGAATTTTTCAATATCTTAAAATTGTTTGATATACAATTTTCTCTCCTGTTTAAAATATCCTTTCAGGGGCGCCTGTGTGGCTCAGTCAGTTAGGCGACTGATTCTTGATTTAGGCTCAAGTCATGATCTCAAAGTCCTGGGATAGAGCCCTGTGCTGGGCTCCACGCTCAGTGGAGGTCTGCTTGAAGATTCTCTCTCTCCCTCTCCTTCTGCCCCTCCCCCTGCTTGCATGTGCTCTCTCTCTCTCTCTAAAATAAACAAATCTTTAAAATATCCGTTTCATATATTTTTCTAATATTATGCAAAATTACATTAAATTCTGATTATTTGACTTTCACTTGCTTCATGTTAGGCTGCTAATCTGACAAGAGACAGATAATTCAATTGTAATTGCAGTAGAAAGTACAACTTTCAAAAAAGTAAGGAATGGGTGCCTGGGTGGCTCAGTCGTTAAGCGTCTGCCTTCGGCTCAGGTCATGATCCCAGGGTCCTGGGATCGAGTCCCACATCGGGCTCCCTGCTCGGCGGGAAGCCTGCTTCTCCCTCTCCCACTCCCCCTGCTTGTGTTCTTGCTCTCGCTATCTCTCTCTCTCTCAAATAAATAAATAAAATCTTTAAAAAAAAAAAGTAAGGAACAAGTTATGTAAAGGTGAATAAATACACTTGATTTCAGGACAGAGGCATTCTGACAATCTGATCACACCCTCCATTGATGTTAGATCTGGAGAATAAATCTATTTGTGAACTTGATATAAAAAAATATTTGAACAGTCACCTAAGTTCAAGAAGCTGTTCTCCACTTTAATGTATTTCCAAAGTTGAATTATTTTTAACATTAACCTATTGGCCTTTTCTGTAAATAATATGAACTGATTGCATAAAATAGACAAATTCTTTGAAGAACGAAATTTACCAAAGCTGATGAAAGAAGGAATATAAAATCTCAATAGTGCAATATCTACTGGAGAAATTAAATCTACTGGAGAAGAAAAAAGAAAAAAAAAAAATGTCAGGTCTAAATGGCTTCACATGTGCATTTCTTCCAAACATTTGAAAAATACAGTCTTGCACAAACTCATACACAGAATATTAAAAACAACACTTTAACTCCAGCTAAGTGTAACCTTCATTCCAACACAAAGACCTCAAGATGCAAATGAGTATCTCTCAAAATAGAGATGCAAAAATACTTCACAGAATATTAGCAAATCAAATACAGTAATATATATAATGATAATCCACCACAATGTTTTACTCAGGCATGCAAGAATGATTTAATATTTGGAATTATATCAATATAATTAACCACATTAACAAAAAAAGTAGGCTATATGAATATCTCCTGGATAAAGAAAAAGCTCTTGATAAAATTTAATATTTAGGGTAAAAAAAAACCTTTAATAAACTAGAAAGAGAAGAGAGCTTTCTTAATCTCATAATCTAGAAAAATCCCTTCAGCAAATATATATATACAATGATTAAATTTTGAAACATTTTCTCAGAGATTAGCAACAAAACAAGGATGCTTAATAATGCCACTTCTATTCCATATTGTGTTGCAGGCCCCAGCAAGTGTGCTCAGGTAAAGAAATAATGACATAAAGATTGGAAAGGTAAAATAAAACTGTTATTATTTGCACATACCATAATTATATTCACAGCCATTCCAAAGAATCTAGAAGCTATTAGAATTAATAAGTAAATTTAGCATGATGAGTCAATATGTATAAAAAAATTGAATTTCTATATAAACCTGCAACAAAAAATAAAACCTAAGTAGTGTTTACAGGAATATGAATTTTAAAAAACTAAATAAATGAATCTTTAAAAATGTGTTTAAGAGACATTTTTAGGGAGAAAATAAAGAGTTAAACAGAAGGACAGATAAATCTTATTCACGGAAGGAAGGTACAAACTCAAAATAAAAAGGTTGCAAATTGACCCCAAATTACTGTCTATATGTAATATAACACAATGAAATCTGAAGGAAAAAACTGGAGGGCTAGTATAAAAGAATCAAGGCAAATTACAAAACTATATAAATAATACAATATGGTATTGGCACAAGAATAGACAAATTCACCAACACAACAAGATAGAAAGTTCACAATCAGACTGCACATATTCAGTTACCCGATTCATAATAATTGCTACTCTCCACTAAGGCTAAACTCTACAATAAATAATGCTGAATCAAAAGATAATGATATAGAAAAATAATGAACCTTGATCTTTATCTCCCACCAAACACAAATATCAATTCTTAATGGATTGCAGATTTAAATGTAAAAGGTCAAAAAATAAAGCTTTCAGATAAACACATAGGAGGACATTTTTGTGACCTTGAACTAAGCAAAAATTTCTTAAAATAAGATATAAAAATGCTAATCATAAAAACATTTTGAAATGTTGGGCCATATTAAAGTTAAAATTTTATTTTTATTTTTATTTTTATTTTTTTTAAGATTTTATTTGAGAGACAGCATGTGCACAGGACAGAGAGCATGAACAGTGGAGAGCAGTGGAGGGAGAGGGAGAAGCAGACTCCTCGCTGAGGAGGAAGCCTGACGTTTTAGGGCTCAATCCCAGGACCCATGAGATCATGACCTGAGCCAAAGGGAGACGCTTAACCAACTAACCCACCCAGGCACCCCTAAAACTTTATTTTTATTAAGTAGTACCATTCAGAGAGTCAGAGAAAAAACCCACAGCCTGAGAAGGTATTTGCAATACATACAACTGCTTTTAAAAAAGTCCTAAAAAAATTTAACAGAAAATTTGGCAAAAAATGTGAGTGAACACTTTCCAAACGATGATGCCCAAATGGTCAGTAAGCTATGAAAAGATGCCCAACTTCATTATAAAATACAGTTAAAACCAAAATGAAATACTATTATACTCCTACCAGGTTGGCTAAAGGGCGAGACTGATGACATTAAATGTTGGCAAGGCTGTGCAATAATCAAGACTCATCCACGGCTTGTGTTGATATAAACAATAAAGACACTCTGGAAAATATTTTGGAAGTATTTATGTAGGCTTATTAACATATGCATTATGCTATGATCTAGCAATTTCACTCCTAGGCATACTTCCAATGGAAATATGTGTATATTGTCACCAGAAAAACTCTGTACTAGAAAGGTCATAGATGCATGATGATGATGATGATGATGATGATGATAATAAACCTGGAAACTAACCAAATACTCATTAACAGGAGAATAGGTCAATAAATTGTGATATACTCATGCAATAGAATGCTAGAACAATGAAAACAAAGGATTTACAACCACAGATTACAATATGAATAAATCTCATGAACATAATGTTGAAGTGAAAGAAACCTGACAAAAAAAGTCGACACGGTATGTGTGCAGGAGAGGATTCTCAGTAGACCTACGTTGCTCAAACTCTGCACATTCCACAGAAAGGCTTGTATGCTTAACTGGCTATTGGTTAGCTACTGAGAAATAAGCTCTGAGCCTTTAAAATATTCTGCCCGATAACAGTGTTTTGTAAATATGAAGAACAGAGAGCATATAATTCAGAATGTCTGCCTACTTTCATTAAGAGGCTTGAAAATGTGTTTATGCTGGCTTGAGTGCCACTTAAGACATTTTCAATCATATTTCCCAAATAAAGGAGTCCTATCATCATGAAACACAGTGTGAGTAGTTTTATATTTCTAAAACATCAAAACAATTGTGTATTAATTAAAGATTGTTTGGAAGAGTATAGTAATTATTGTATTAATCATCAAACTAGAAATTAAAGAATATAAGATGGAAATAAAAGACCATAAACTACATCCTCTATAAGCCCAAGGACTATCATCCCTCAGACTGGAGTTCAACACAAAGAAAACTGCTTCATGTCATTTCCAAAATTCTCTTTGTTTGAGAAATCACTTTGAACAAATCAGAGGTAGTTATTCAAATGCTATTATTCTTGATCCAGGTCACAGCACGCTGATGCTGTCCCATGCTGAGCTGAGTGCTTTCTGGTGGGTTTAGCTTTTTAAAGATGAACAAACCTACAGATTATCCTTCAGCTACTGAAAACAGTTTACTTTTTAAAAAATATGATTGTCTTTTCAGAAAGGAAAATATATAGCAAACATTATTTTGAAAATGAAAGTAACATGCTCTGACTCTGTAGTCTCCTTTAGTGTTTTTACAATGTACTAATGATTATGAACCATTAAATACACAGGAATTACTGCTGTTCTCATAAAAAATTATTCAACTTTGATATTGAATAAAAAACAATATAGAACATTAATTTTTCCATATAGAATGGATCTATAAAATATGAATGTTTAGCACGGAATAAAGGCAGAAAATGTTTACAGTAAGCATGGTAGCTCCAAGCTTACTACCAATGGTTGGACTGTGGGTCTACTTTAGTCCCCATCTGTATGGTCAAGCTAAAATAAGCATACACACATACACACACACACACACACACACACACACACTGAGCCTAGGGTCATTTTAGGATTTGAAAACACAATTTATAATTTGGATATTTGCATTTGAAAATTCATAGCCTTTCAGTCATTATTAACTGTTTTATTTTGTAGATGAAGAAATGAAACTCAGAAACGCCTTCAAATAACTTCTCCAACATAGTTTGTATTGACAAACCCCTAACCTGGGACTTCTCCAATACATCATACCCTTTGTCATCATTCTCAAAATCAATGAATTTTATTATAGAAGAATACAATGTAGAATGTAAAGGAGAATGAGATAATTTCTAAGAATTTAGAGCACACCTGGGAAGGGTTTACTTTGTTATTAAAATTGTTTCATCTTCTTGATTTACTTTAATTTGACTCTTTTAGCTAATATTAAATGAATTTAAAGAAAACAGTGAACTAGGGAGTCTTAATGTCTCAGCTGTTTGAATATATCTTCTATCACCTGATGTGATATTTTAATGATATTTTATTAGAAGAATTAGGACACGCATTTTATTATTTTCAGCACAGAACATTTCCTCAGGGATGTTCACATATACCTCTAAGTATAAAATATACCCTAGACAAATTCACAAATGATGAACACACATCATTTTCTGGCATTCTCTTTTGCCCTAGGATGGAGCTGGAGTGGTGGGGGGTGGGAGGGATGGGGTGGCTGGGTGATAGACACTGGGGAGGGTATGTGCTATGGTGAGCACTGTGAATTGTGCAAGACTGTTGAATCACAGATCTGTACCTCTGAAACAAATAATACAATATATTAAAAAAAAAAAAAAGGGGCTCCTGGGTGTCTCAGTCAGTTAAGCGGCTGCCTTCGGCTCAGGTCATGATCCCTGGGTCCTGGGATCGAGCCCCACGTCCGGCTCCCTGCTCAGTGGAGAGCCTGCTTCTCCCTCTCTCTCTGCCTGCTGCTCTGCCTGCTTGTGCTTTCTCTCTCTGTGTCAAATAAATAAATAAAATCTTTAAAAAAAATAAAAAATAAAAAATAAATAAATAAATAAATAAAAAAGAAGATAGCAGGAGGGGAAGAATGAAGGGGGGGAAATCGGAGGGGGAGATGAACCATGAGAGACA
>NC_138380.1:55679867-55713405 GCF_054177405.1 Leptonychotes weddellii
AGCCTGGTGATGGGTATTAAAGAGGGCACGTTCTGCATGGAGCACTGGGTGTTATACACAAACAATGAATCAAAAACTAATGATGTACTGTATGGTGATTAACATAACAATAAAATATTTTTTAAAAAAAGAATCATTTATTCAATATTTTTTTCAAAAACTGTTCAATTTATTTTGGAGAATCAAGAAATCTGAAGTGGTTCTCAATGTACTTTTTTGTTATTTTTAACAGGTCTGTTTAAGTATAACTGACATAAAATAAATTATACATTAAAACCATACAATCTGATAATATTTAACACATATATACATTCATGAAACCATTATCACAATTAAGATAGTGAATATATTCATTACCTTAATAGTTGCTTCATGCCCCTTTTTAAGTCCTTTTGTACATCTACACCAAAACCTGTCTCCAAATATGACTCATCTTTTTTCTGTCATTAAAAATTAGTTCATGTTTTCAAGTATTTTACAGAAATGCACATAAATACCATATTAGTAATTTTTGTCTGGCTCCTTTCTCTCAATTATTTTGACATCTATCCATGTTGTAACATGAAACATTCCTTTTAACTGCTGAGAAGTATCCCACTGTATGGATGTTCCAATTTGTTTATCTATTCATCCCATGATGGACATTTGGATTGTTTTAGGTTCTTGGCTATTATATATAAAAATGCTACGAGCATCCATGTACAAATTTCTTATGAACATATGCTTTTGTTTCTCTTCTATAAATACCTAAGGAATAGATGAATCATATGGTATGTGTGCATGTGTATGAATAACTTTTTAAGAAGCTGCCAAATTGTTTTCCAAAGTGGTCAATTATACATTTCCACCAGGAACATGTGAAAGTTTCAGTTCCTCTATATCCTTGCCAACATTTGTTATGGTCAATCTTTTTAATTTTAGCTCTTCTAATAAATGCTTACTGCTATCTCAGTGTGGCCTTAATTTCCATTTCCCAAATGATTAGTGAAGTTGAGCATCTTTCAGTGTGGTCATTTGCCATCTGTATGTCTTTTTTTTAAATAAAATATTCAAAAATGTTGCTCTTTTTCAATCATTTGAGTCATCTGTTTCCTTAAGTTATGTGAGGTCTTCACATATTCTGGATACCTTCATCCTATGCGTACACTGCAAATATTTTCTCATAGTCTGTCTTTTCTGTCTTTTGAGAGTAGCTTTGGACAAGTAGAAGTTTTTAATTTTGAAAACTACAATTCAAAAGTTTGTTCTTTGTGAATTATGTTATCAAAGTCATATCTAAAAGTTCTCTAAGCAAAGATCGTGAAGATTTTGTTCATATGTTATCTTCTACAAGTTTTATAGCTTTCAGTTTTGCATTTAGGTTTATGATCCATTTTGAATTAATTTTTACATATGACATGAGGTACAGATTCAGGTTAATTTGTTGGCAGGTGGATATTTAATGCCTCAGTATCATTTGTTTATACAACTATCCTTTCTTCACTGAACTGCCTTTGCACTTCCGTAAAAAATCAGTTGTCTAGATAAGCGTGGATCTATTTCTGGAGTCTCTATTACATTCCACTGATCCATATGGCTAACTTTACTCTAGCCTAGAGTCTTGATTTCTGTAACTTAATAATAAGCCTTGAATTCATATACAGTTTTTAACTTTTTCATTCTTTTTCAAAGCTCTTTTGTTTGCTTGATGTCCTTTGTATTTCTGCATGAAGTCTGTTTGTCAATTTCTACAAGAAAATAAAAATCCTGGATTTTAATTAGGTTTTTGTTGAACTTGTAGTTCAGTTTGGAGTGAAGTGACATCTTAACTATATTGAGTCCTTCAATCCATGTGTGTGATGTATCTCTGTTTATGTCTTTGATCTCTGCTAACAATGTTTTATAGTTATCAGTGCATGAGTATTTTACACTTTTTGACAGATTTATCTCTAAGTTTTTCACATTTTTGATGGAATGATATTTTCTAAAATTTCAAGGTCTAGACATTTAATATTCTTACATTGATCTGGTAATCTGTAAACTTACTAAACTTATGTATGCATTCTAATGACGTTTTTTGTAGATTTTTGCCAAATTTTCTACATGTAAGACTTGTTGCCTATAAGTAAAGATTTTTACTTCTGTCTTTCTAATTTGAATACATCAGCAAGAACCTCCAGTATAATGCTAAATAGTTATGGTGAGAATAGACATCATTTTCTTGTTTCTGATTTCATAGGGAGAACATTGTACCTTTCACATTAGTATGATGTTAGCTACAGGTTTGTCATGGACACTCTTTATCAGGTTGAGGAATTAAACTTCTAATCCTACTTTTCTTAGAGTTTTTATTACCATGAATCTTTGATTTTTTTTTCAAATGCTTTTTATGAGTATATTATGTTAATCATTTTATTTTTTATAGTGCTTTAATATGGCTGATTACATTGATAAATTTACAAATATTACACCAACCTTGCATCTGTCCATAATGTAGTATAATTTCATATATTGTTGGATTTGATTTACTGAAACTTTGTTACAAACTTTTGCATTTATGTTCATTAGTCTGTAGTTTTCCTTTCTTCTAATGTCCCTGTATGGTTTTGGTATTAGGGTGATGCTGGTCTCATAAAATGAGCTCAGAATTACTCCTATTCTTCTATTTTTTGTAAGAGTTAATGAAAATGTTGATTGTTTTACCCATATATGTTCAGTAGTATTTACTACCCTAGCGATGTGGCCCTGAACTTTATTTGTGTGAACGTTTTAACTTCAAATTCAGTTTCTCTACTGAATATAGGGCTATTTAGGTTATTGGTTTCTTCTTGATTGAGCTTTAATAGTTTGTGTCCTCAAGGAATTTGATCATTTTAAATAAGGTGTGATTTTACTGCCATACAGTTGTTTATGATATCCCCATATTATATATGCATCAATTTCTAGAATCCATAGTGATGCCACTTTTCTCTTGCCTAATATTGGTGATTTGTGACTTCTTTCTTTTTTCTTAATTTATATGGCTAGAGATTTATCAATTTTGTTGAATATCCTTATTGTTTTTCTATTTTACTGATCTTTGCTTTGTTTCATATTATTTCCTTTTTTCTTATTACTTGGGGCTTAATTTTTTTTCATAATTGTTTATGGTAGAAACTGAGGTTATTCATTTGAGATAAATGACCTCTTAAGTACAGCGTTAGTCGCCTCTCAATAATTTTGATGTGTTTTTTCATTTTCATTCAGCTCAACATACTTTCTATTTTCTCTTTTGTTTCCCTCTTTGACTCATGAATTATCTAAAAGTGTTAGTAGTTTAAAATTATTTGAAGATTTTCCCTGATACTTTGTTGTTGATTTTTATTTAATTTTTTTTAATTTTACTGTAGTCAGAGAAAAAATTTTAACTGACTAGAATCCTTTTAGATGTACTGAGACTTATCTAATGGCCAAGAATATCTTCTATCTTAGTACATTTCCATGAGATTTTGAAAGGAATGTATACTCTGCTGTTGGTGATGTGTTCTTTAAACACATTAATTAATCAAGTTGGTTGATATTGTTGTTCAAATATTCTATATTCTTGTGTACTTGTACCAGATATTGAGAGAGGATACTGAATTTGAAGACTCTAAGACTAAATCTTAGAGTATTTAGATAATTGACTCAACGTCAAAGGAAAATGTCAATGCCAGAATTTGGAAACAGGCAGTCAAATCCAGAGAGCCAGGTGTTGTGTGTTTGTAGGCGTAGGTTACTGTGTATGTGCATGTGTGAACTTCCTCTTTGAGACTGTAATAAGCAAATATGTCTGGGAAGAGAGTATTAGTTAATTCAGCTTTTTTGTTGTTTGGTAATTAGCAGGCAATAAAAGGAAGGCAATTAAATTCAGAATTTTCTTTTGAATATTATATTTTAATAAAAAAGACTGAGGAAGAATATAAAATTATATGTATTGATAACAATAAGACGGTGACATTATATTTTCTTCCTCTGGATTTCTAAAACTTGCTATCATGATATACTGTCTTTATAATAACAAAGTTAAACAAAATAAGGAAAAAAGATTATGAGATGTGAAAAATATATTAAATACTTAAAAAACTCAAGCTGGTAAATAAAACAATCAAAACTACTGTGCTACATAGACAACAATTCATAAAAAATATGGCTTACCTTCTATTTCTTGTTATGAGAAAAACAGGTATAATTATAAATAAGTTCTTCTAAATCTGTATCTTCTAAATATGCATTTTAGTTCTTCTAAATATGTATCTTCCTATCACAAAGCCCAAATAATAAGCAAACAATAAAATCCCTCAAATAGCAATATTTGGGAATCATAACACAACTTCTTTAAAAACATTAAACTATTTTATTCCTCTTCATAAATAATAAATGAGGGGTTCTTTGAAGAGTTATATAATCTTCATTTGTTAAATGCTCCAAAAATCTCTAAATCTTGTACTTGGTCTCAGTTGCAATGATATTAACATCCAAGGTTTTCAAATGTATAATGTGGTATTCTCATGCTTATAATTCCAAAATCATGTTAAGCAAAAGTGGCTCAAGTGACCTTTGGGGATAATGCATATTTTCTCTATCATCACTGTGGTAGTAGTTACATGGATATATAGAGTCATCAAAACTTATTGAATAGCACACTTAAAATTAGTGTGTCTTATTGTATTACATTGTGCCTCAATAAAGTTGATTTTAAAAGTACATAGAAATAGGGGAGGAGTGGGGAGCTAGACAAAATGGCTGAAGAGGAGTGGGAAATACAGGCTCCCATTATGTAATGAGTAAGTCGTGGGAAGAAAAGGCAGAGCATAAGGAATGCAGTGAATGATAATATTTATAAGGATGTAAGGGGACAGATGGTAGCTACACTTGTGAACATAGCATAATGTATAAACTTGTCAAATCACTAGGTTGAACATCTGGAACTAACGTAATATTGTGTGTCAACTATAATCAAATAATTTTAAAAAGTACATAGAAATAAAATAGTTCCAGGTCCTAAGCTTTTCAAGGGAACTAAAAGAGCTATAAAAAGGAAACTACTGATATACACACCAACATGGACGACTCTTCGAGTAATTTATACTGAGTGAAAAAAAAGCCTATCCTAAAAGGTCAGATACTTTTTTACATAACAATTTTGAAGTGACAGATGTTTTAAAATAGCGAACGTATCAGTGGTTATTAGGGGTTAGGAAAGGGTATTGGAGGTAGTAGGTAGAGAGAGGTGGTGTGGTTCTGTAAGATCAATATGATGAATCAGCGAGTGATGGAAATATTTTATATCATGTGGTGATGGACAAACCTTCATGTGTGATTTAAAAATATATAAAAATTAAGTATTTTCAGGGCTCGGGCTTCTCAGTGGAACTAATGAATATGAAGGACTTCCCAAGCAATACTGTGAGCCAGCCACACTGGTCTTCCTCAGCCCTATTCCATTCATGGATCAGGAAGGAGGAAGAGAGGGAGGGAATGAGAGTATATAGTACTGAAATGAAGCAGAGGCAGTCATGTTAGAGATAGCGACAAAAATGAAAAATTAACAGTTATGCAATTGACTAATGAATGAAAACTAAGGAGGTTAGGATCATCTACACATGTGTTGGCCTAAGTGAAAAATATTTACAGTAGTGGTGTAGGAGTAGAAATTTGTAAGTAAATATAGGGGCTTTTTAATTAATTATGACATCTGAGGACGAGCTTGTCAGATAGAGGGATATATTGATCTGGAGACCAGGGAAGAGGCCTACACTAGAAATATTCTGACCTCAAGGCTTAAAAAAGCATAGTTATCTAGCATACAGCATATACATTAAGTATACTGAGCAATGCACAGTGTATGAATGAAAGATATACCATCTTCTATCTGTCAGGAATAATACTAATTATAATGACATCCAAATTGTTTTGATACTAAACATGTACAAGGGACTTCTCTATATACTTAATATAATTTATCTAATTTAATCCAATAAAATCTTGCAATATAGTTATTATGATCCTTATTTTACAGACCAGAAAACTCAATTTGAGAGTCCCTGGGCTCTTTAGAGGGGGGTTCAGGATTCATACTCAGGAGTCCAGGCTCAGGAGCCTGCCCTTTTGTCATTGGTTATCTGTCCCCTCACATTGGTAAATCCGTCATGCCAAGGTTTATGGCATGTCCAGAATTTCTTAATTTTTAGCTATTCACATTCTCATTTCTTTCACTTAATTAACACTAGGTGTCTAATGATTTTTTTGCACGTCTGTACAGTTGGGCCCAATTATTCCATCTCTCGTTCACGCACCCAAGATGTGTACAAGTAGCTAAAATGAACTTAAAGGGTAAAACAATGTTTTGCACCTCTGAATAAAGTTGTACCAAAAAAACCCTGTATTTAATTAAAGAGAGGTTACTTTAAGATACATCAGATTGAGACAATGCTTGAGGCTTCTTGATCGAATGCTGATTTCAGCTGAGGACAAAAGAGAGGTAGTAATTTCATTATATATCTATTAGAAATAAAAATTATTGATGAAAATAAATATGTTGGAAGTGCATGTTTGCATATAAATTTGCATGAAACTCATTGTTTCTTACGATAAAATGTCATCTCCATGGATAATTTTTTGTCACTCTAGTGAAAGTAGATGATCTCCCCAGTATTTTGTAAAATATATTAGTAACCTATTCCAATGGATACATCAAGTACAAAATCTCATATACCTATCAATCCTGCTTGTTACATATTAAGCAACTAAAAGCTTCTGCTTATTCAATGGTCTCTTCCAGGGTGACCCACAGAGACTAACATACATGGCAGGCTCCCTGCCCCCTACCCACCTGTCACCACCCTCACCCACAATTTTTGTCCAAGGCCTCGACACCAATCATAAGGGAACGAGGCAACCTATAACTATGATGAAAAGTCTGAAATATGTGAGGTACCTGGAGAGCAGATGTGGTAAATTTGCTTAGGATAATATAAAACAACCTCTAAATCTATCATCACCCCCACTCGGTAATTCTAGAAGAACTCTTTAGGATAAATTGTGAAGAGTGGTTAGAAATGGCTACACGTTGCAAGTCACAGAAAATTGATGGCCAAAAAACAAACAAGAACAATAACAAAAAAAAAAAAAAAAAAAAACAGAGATTGGAAGTCCTAATATTAAGAATGTTCTCTGCACAAAGTACTGTTTTGGCTGACCTAGAGCAGAGCATTGTTACGCAGCCTGTATTTATTAGATAAATTCTAATAAAAGTCATAGAGTACACTGAACAACTTCAATTTATTTTACAGATTAACAAATTTATAGACATAATGAAGTAGTTAAGGAGGTAGTTGCTCTTTAATAAAATTTATGTTCTCAGAGATATCAGTGCCCAATTGGGTAAATCTAAATCTCTTCTTTACTCAGTATTGCACAGCGCAAACTTTTGTTCTATTTTCTGTAACAGAAGAATGCAAATAGTATCAACAGGTCCCTGTCCAACACCTTCTAGGGACTGATGCAAAAATTCACTGAAGTATATTTTAGATATACCGTAAGAATTTACTATAAGTATAAATTTAATCAGCTGATATAAAAAAAAAGGTTTGAATGAATTCAAATCTGATGGTTTTCATCCCTACTGAGGTTATAAACTCCCCAAAAGCAGACCTTTAGAATATAGCTGCTCTCTTTAAAATCACAATTGAACTGACCGAAATGCCAAATACGCTCAAGGCTGGCCTGACACATATTTACGTACACACACACACACACCATACCAAATATGCTATACATTTAGAGAAACTTGCCAACTTCTTCACTGTTGCTTAATCTTCAGCTCCCTCTAATATCACTTCTGCTCCCATGTTTACAAAGACTACTTTTTATAAATTCACAGACTGCTGATTTACAGGTATAAGTTACTTAACCATACACATTTTAACTCTTGTCTCCTTCACTCTTGAAACTTCCTCTTCTCTTGACTTCCATACTATTAACCCTCTTGGATTTCTTTTTTTATTGCCCACTGGCTGCTCCTTTTATGGGATCTTTTTGTTTGTTTTGCATTTATTTTCATCTTCTTGATCCACATACTTTCTCCTATAAAATCCCATTCTCATCTATGCCTTCAACTACCATATATATGCTGTAAATTCAGAGTTTATTTCTTTTTTGCTTTACAGCCACATATCCAACTAGATACCCAACATTTCTACTTGGACATCTTATAGACTCAGAAAATTCAGCACATCTAAAACCAAAATCTTTAACTCTGCCTCTAAACTATATTTCCTTTTTTTCCCCTTAGTTTATTCCCCAGGCATTTATACAGGTGAGAAACCTGAGAACCATCACTATAAGTCCTACTTAATTTTTTTGTAAAATCTTGCTAATTCTACCTCCTGTATAGCTCCTAAATCTATTCACATCTCTGTATTTCCATCATCAATGCTACACGCATTATCACTAATATGGATTACTTTAATGGCCTTTTAAAAATGTTTTATTTATTTATGAGCGAGAGAGAGAGAGAGTGCGCACAAACGAGCACACAAGTGGGGAGGGGAGGGACAGAGAGAGAGAGAATCTCAAACTGCCTCACCTGGGGCTTGATCTCACAACTCCGAGATCGTGACCTGAGCTGAAATCAAGAGTCTGACCTCAACTAACTGCACCACCCAGGAGCCCCTGGACTCCTTTAATGGTCTTTAACTGGTTTCTCTGTCTCTAGTCATCCCCTTGTAATCTACTTTCATCCTAAACGAATGTAATGCAATATTTACATATTGCATTATTATACATATAACACTATCAATCTAACCATATTATATCATATATAGATATATCTATATATGATCTGTTTAAGTTACTTTGGTATTTCCTTATCAATACTCTTTGAGAAAGAAAAGGGAAAGAGTTATGTCTGAAACACCCAAAGGACTTTCTAAAATTGCACATCGCTTTTTAATATGTGATCTCCCCACTTAAGAATCATTTCCAGAGACAGCTTCTATTTCTAATGCGAGAGTCTTAGATCCTTTAACTGTGCTGGAGCACAGAAAAAAAGGAGGCAAATCACTGAACTCTGGATAAAGTACACACTCTTCAGCATGGCAAATGAGACCATTCATAGTCTGGATACTATCCATCTCCTTAACCTCATCTTTTCCCATTAAACTTGGGTACCTTCTGCTTCAAGAAATTTTCCTGAATCTCCCATTCCCACCCAGACCAGACTGAATTAGTTAACTCTCTTTTATCTACCCGTAGGACCTACAGTGGGTTGAATAGTGTCTCTGCCAAATTCATGCTCACCCAGGATCTCGGAATGAGCTCTTATTTGGGAATAGGGTTTTTTGCAGAGGCAATTAGTTAAAGATCTTGACATGAAATCATACTGGACTCAGGGTGGGCCCTCATTCCTAAGATTCATGTCTTTATAAGAGAAAGGAGAGGGAGACTGGGACACAGAGAAGGCAGCCATGTGAAGATGGAGGTGGAAATCACAGTGACTGACATATCTACAAGCCAAGGAATACTAAAGGCTGCCAGAAAGTGCCAGTATCTAGGAAAGAGGCATGGAACTTTCTTCCCTCAGAGCCTCTAGAAGGAACCAATCCTGCTGACACCTTGATTTTGGACTTCTGGCCTCCTGAAATATCAAAGAATAAATTGCTGTTGTTTTAAGCCACCCCACTTGTGGTATTTTATTATGGCAGCTCTAAAAACTAACATGGCACCTGATATTTACCTCTAATATAGTACTTACTTATCAGATTGTATCATAGTTATTTTACTTGTTTAACCCAACTCCAAGCTCAACTATACTCCCACCTATTTAAAGGCAGAAATCTTTATCACCAGTGCCTGTAAGTTCTAGATAAAGCCTGGTATGTTAATATAGAATATATCAAAAACTCAGGTTAAAAACATATAATTTTAAATGACATATTTCCCAGGAAAAAATTATATATATTACAAGTTCCTTAAAGTCAAGGAACTACAAGAATTTTGAAACTACAAAGATTTTTAAACTTAAAATCTTTCTTTCTTTTAGTACATCACAATAAGCTTAAACTTCTTGGCACCCAACTTTTTCTTCCTTATCAAGGGAACCTATTTGGCAGAAAAGGTGTTGAAAGGATCATGGACTGAAAGGTGAGAGTTTTACAGTGGAATAGAAGATACAAGAAACAGGCATTTGGAATGAACTTTTGGTCAATCAGGTCATCATTATTAAGGAAGGGGCCTAGAGATGTAAAGCCAATAAAACAAATCTTTGTTAAGCCCATGACATCTTAATACCTATAGAAAGGAAAAATTGATTCCACTTGTTATTTTTCTGTGTCAGGCTATAATAAATATAAAGTTCATAGTACTGTGATATTACATTCCATGGAGATAGAGCATTTATATAAGTAGACATCATGTCACAACCAGAACAACTTATTTGAATACTCAAGAGGCTCACTGTTGTTGATCTGTAATGGCAAATGTGAGCCACACCACTAGTAAGAAGGTAGCTTCTTTCCTTTTCTAATAGTCTTTCTTTTTTTAGATTAGCATTTAGATAATAGTAATAGTGTTGCAAAAATGAACATTTATGTTCTACTGATTTCCCATCTATTGTCTTCCCTGCTCTCAAGAACCACAGCATGAAGCACAAAAATTAAATAACTCATTTTTCTTTCTTTTCCGTCTTCAAAGAATCAGTTGGTTTCCACTTCACATTCAAGTTTATGCAAAGTAGATTCAATTGCCTGTCACTCACATTGAGAAATGTTTCAAATATGGGTTGCTATTTAAAACAGTTAAAAGTTCATATTTTTCACATTCCCATATTCAATTAAATATAAATGCACTGAAAAGAATAAGTTATTCAATTCCAGAAACATGATATCTAGCTAAGATTTAGGAAATTGAAGTTCCAATAATCCAAATTTTGTTTGTTTTGTTTTTAATGATTATTCTCTACACTGGCCAAAATAATCCCAAGAGATGCTGGGAAATTATATAGCAGACTAATGACAGATACATATTAAATTTATTCTTGAGACATACACAGATATATTTTTTTCTTATGCAATAATGGCACAGATGTCAAAGGCGTGTTTTTTCTCGTTTTGTTTTCAGACATTTCCCCACTAGAATTGCCAAAATTATTTTGATATACCCTGGGGCATACCTCCGTGTGCCACTAGAGGGTAGCATTGTAGCTACGGAGGCGTAAACCAGAATTGTTGACACCAGGAGAGTACCACACCCCCGTCTCCTGCTGTCAACCTTCTAGATACTTTCAGCCGATGAGCACTCCAGCAGACATTATCACTGACTGAATCAATACAAAGACAGCAAATTATATCTGGGTCCACTAACAACTTCTTTTTTTTTTTTTTAAAGATTTTATTTATTTATTCATGAGAGACAGAGAGAGAGAGAGAGGCAGAGGGAGAAGCAGGATCCCAAGGAGCAGGGAGCCGGATGCGGGACTCGATCCCAGAATGCTGGGATCTTGACCTGAGCCGAAGGCAGACGCTTAACCATCTGAGCCACCCAGGCGCCCCCCACTAACAACTTCTGAATGAACTGGCAGTTCATCAGGAATGGGTAACTCTAACAAGAAATGATCAAACACTGGGATGCAAGACGAAGACTATATACACCATTCATTCCCCTACTTATGTGATTGAAGAGCCTGGGGAAAAAGAGAAGGAGGTAAAGCACAAACTAATTTAGAGTCTTACAGGGTTAATGGACCTAAATCCAGTAATTCATTGTTCTACTGCAGTCTTGAACCAGAAAAGAGAGGAGTGACACAGCTTATATGAAAAGAAAAATACTACGTGGCTTAGCAAATGCGGGTGGGTGGGGGGGGGGGGGTGTGTGGGTGTGTAAATGTAATAGGTAGGTAACTATAACAGGGACATTCTTCATCCTCTCCAGTCTTGGACTTACTTATTTTTTTAGTTCTGTAAACTTGACTCTGAAAACTATCAAAGGAAAAATCCTTGAGATTTTCTTTTAAAAGATGGAAAGTGGGGTCTTGTAATTTTCCTGCTTCCCCAGACATTTCCAATCTTCCTTGCTGAGCAGTGTTTTGGAGGAAAAGCATGTTGCCTACCACTTACAAGCTCTAAGACTAAATTTGTAGAGCCTCAGTTTCCTCAATCTTGAAGTGAGAGTTTTAAGATTTACCTCACACAATTGTGTGACAATTAAATTAGGTTGTGATGATAGAAACAGTTGAATACTGAAAATGGCACATAGTAGAAATTCCACAAACGCTAATTTTCTTGCATCATCCCTTTGGATATCCCAATAAGACATTAATATCTTCAAAGGAACACAGTCTCCGATCAGAATTGCAAAAACAAGGGAATCAGAGACAGGATATTGATTTTTTTTTTTCCCATCTACTACTGCCATCTTTAAAAATGACTGCATTTATGGGACTTGCAAAAAAGAGAACAGATCTGATACGTACAAAGTATACTAATGGATGTGGAGTATTTCAATATTTCATTTGCTCAACAGAGTATCTCCAGTCACATCCCCTGCACTCCACTCCGCTGCTGGCCTCTATTTTTACCATCCACTATTTCTCCATCTCAACTGGTACGTGAAAACCTAACTGAATTAGACATCTTCACAAACACCCTTCTGATCCACTCCAGCATAATGATAACTCTGGAGTAATGGAGTGAGGAGGAATGACAAAGTTGTTAAAGGATTTAAAATTCCAAATGGGGAAGTATTTGTCATAGGAATACAGTCAAAGTTACATAAAAACCTTTAATTCCTAAAGTGGCTTAAATCTATAGAGCTTATGCATCTGAATATTTAGATGACGGTTTTTTATTTTAATTTCCATTAAAAGAACTAAATTTGGAGGGCAACTAAGAAGTAAAAAAAAAAAATGTAAAGATTCCTATTTCTCCACTTTCTCTTCTAATGGTTAGACATTTACATGGCTGCTACAAACATCTTTACTGTTAAATTTTCTGTGCTTATGTGGGGGGGGAGGTTATTGAGAGAAGGGGGTTTTAATGCCCATGATCCCAGGCAGCTGAATTCCCCAAATGCTTCAGCTGCCTGGAATCTTCTGACTTATGGATGCATGGCAGAGCTGAGGATTTCCTCTGTTGCTGCTTTAGTCTTTGTTTTCCTACATTTTGCTCCCCAGCAGAGTTTACTTTAAATGAATTCTTGGGAACACAAATTCCTGAATAATCCACTCTGTGTCCTGACTTCTGACATCACTTATATAAGCATTCATGGATTTAAAATAGGGATTTTCTCTCTACAAATAAGAAAAAAATTGTCTCTTTATTATGTTGTAACTCCTCTGGAATCTTGAAGAAGTTTTTAAAAAAAAAAAAAAAAAACAGAATATGTATTACATGGTGAGAATGTGTTTTAAGACTTTCCCTGTGAGCCCCACCTTTCTAAAAGAATCTAAAATATTGATTCCAGATATTTCTTCCATTTATCTTTTCTTGTTGCTTAAAATAAGGCCTGGAAAATCAGGAGGCATGGATTAAAGTAAAAGCTTTGCCTTATTGAAATAATCCTCTTCTAGAAGAGAGGAAGGTGGCTTGATGATGAAATTAAAGAAATTAAAGAGAAGCCACTAGAATGTAGATATATTGTGACATTAGAGCTAATAGTAATTGCTGAATAGGGTGACTAACATAACATAATAAAATAAAACTAAATTAAAAAAAAAAAAAGAAGTGGGTGTGAGATACAGAATGAAGTCAAGGATTATGACAATGTTTTTCCCCCAGAGTTTTGATTTCCTGAAATGGGGATGGGAAGACTGGCAGCATCAAGTGTTGGAGTTAAAATCAGGAATCTGGTTCGGATCCTGGTAAGATTAACGTGCCGATCAGAAGTATTGAGTGAGATATGTAACTCTGAGGTTTGGGAGAGGGGTCAGGACTTGGTGTTGACAGTATACAAATGGGATTTAAAGGCTTCTGGAAAGAGTATTAAGTCAGGGATTCATGACAGGAGAAAAGGAAAAGGTCTGAGGATTGAGAACACTCCCATGTGTTTAAAGAGTGGGGACATGAGGAACCAGCAAAGGAAACCCAGGTGGAGTGGACAAGGCATGGAGAGGCCTGAGAGGGAGCGGGGCTGAGATATGGGGCTTTGGGAAGCTTCAGCGAGCTCAGAGCCATCGCCACCTGACTTGCAGCTGCCGAGGCGGGGTTCTGTCTTATGTACTCCTCTAGTCCCGGCTTGGAATAAAGTTTGCCCCAAATAAAAATGCAAAACACAAGCTTTGCTTTTGATTGTGTGACCTTAGAGTCACTTAAACTCGATACTAGTTATTTCCCTTACATTAGTCGGAAAGAGGATGATACATTTTACTTCCCTTCCACTGAGTGTGCGAAACTGGTCTTGCAAAGGTAAAATTTCAGAAGAAGCAAAGGAAAGATTGTAAAAGATTTCCTGTAAACCAGACAAGAGTAACAAGAGTTACAAGAGTTAACATTAAGCTCCCTGATTCTTACTTTTGCTGAGATACACAGCAGCCAGGCGCTTCCTGCTCAGCCTCCAGTTAATTGCCGGGCCAGCTTCCCCCCAGCCACATGGAGCAAATTCACAGAGGTCGGGAACAGGAAAAGTGGAGTGTTTCCCATATAGGAAGCACCCACGATACTTCTAAGGCAGAGGAAATACTGACAAAAGTAAAGTATGGTAATGTGGTATGGTATGGTAAAGCCTAGGTACTGTGCTACTGGTTTGTACATTATAATAGACCCTGACTGAACTTGTATCATGACGACCTGTTTTCCTAATAATGATGCAAGATGAAAGAATTTCTTATTGGAGGAGGGGGGTTGAAATGGGTGAATGGGGTCAAAATGTACAAACTCCCAGTCATAAAATACATAAGTTATGGCGATGTCATGTACAGCATGGTGACTACAATTCATAACTCTGTATTGCATATTTATTTGGAGGTTGTCAAGAAAGGAGATCTTAAAAGTTCTTGTCACAAGAAAAAAAATTATAACTATGTATGGTGGTGGATGTTAACTAGACATAGTGTGATGATCATTTCAAAGTATCTACAGGTATTAAATCATTATATTGTAACCCGAAACTAATGTTATATCAGTTATACTTAAGTTTTAAAAAAGTCTTTTTTAAATGCAAAGAGTGACATATTTTCTGTTCTATATCCTTCACTTAAAAATCATAGATGCCTAGATTTTTCTTTTTAATTGATCGCCAGAGCCAATTAGCACTGCCTCCTGAAATGACCAGTCAGCATTTTCATAGGACACCTGGCTACAGATAGAGCTGGTGTTAGTAACCAAGGCCATGGACTATCCGGTCAGCATTTGTTGTTTTTTGGGTTTTTTTCCTCTTCCCCGCCCCACCTCACAACCTCACTAAAATATTTTGACTTTGGTTTTGAAGCATAGTCTCTAGTTAAACCAGTTAAATCCTTATTCATTTAATTCTAATTTTAGTTTTCTTTTTAAATACACTACTTAGGCAGTTCTAAAGCTAAACAGGACTATTAATTGTATGTTGCCCAAATCAACCATTGGATTTGAAAGACAAGACTTATTTCTACCATATTAAAATCTAAATTTCAAGTTCAAGGACAACAAGATCTGGTCTAGGTGGTTTCCCATAATATTCCTCATCTATAATAGTAAGCATGCAATAAATATTTAAGGAATAAATAAAGTTTTTGAATCCTTTCCTCCAGTTATCCTGTGGCTTATATCCATATTTCCTTTGGGTCTTGACTGAAATTTCACATTTTTAGTGAGACCTTCTCAGGCTAACCTATGTAAAATGTTAAGCTCACATTATTTAACTCTTCCCTGATTTATTTTTCTCCTTTTTACTGACCTAATTTCTTATGCATTTTACTGAATTTCCTTGTTTATTGCCCACCCCTCAAATGAAGCTCCATAGGGTAGATATTTCCATCTCTTTTTTAAAGATCAATCTCTAGTGGGAGTACAATGCCTGGTACCCAATATTGCTCAGTAAACCTTTGTCATATTAAATGAATGAGTGAATGGAATGACAAATACCTCCTTCCTGTTAAAGAAGATGTTTTACATCATCCTTATCCCCCAAAGTTACAGTGGATATGAAGATGCAGAAAGATGTTTTAATAGAAAGTCAAAGAGCAAAAAACACAGAGGTTTCTTAGCAAGAAGAACAAACCCGAGTGGGAGTCAGCCCCTTTCCTTCTTACAACATCAGAAGGCTAATTATGAGCTGAATCCTTGAATGAGAATAAGATTAAATATAAAAGAGAAATGAATTGGGTTAGGCATGCTGGGAATGATTAAGGAGATAGAGAAGTGTGAGAGTTTACATTTACTATTGGTAAATCCTGTGCTTGTCAAAATATCTTCCACAACACTGGACAGAAGATAGAATTTTGGGGCGCCTGGGTGGCTCAGTCATTAAGCGTCTGCCTTCAGCTCAGGTCATGATCCCAGGGTCCTGGGATCGAGCCCCGCATCGGGCTCCCTGCTCCACGGGAAGCCTGCTTCTCCCTCTCCCTCTCCCAATCCCCCTGCTTGTGTTGCCTCTCTGTGTCTCTCTCTGTCAAAAAATAAATAAAAAATCTTAAAAAAAAAAAAAAAGATAGAATTTTTTTCTTTGCTTGTAAAAAAAAATATTACAATGCAAGTGTTGATTAGGATATACAAACACATTATACATATATATTAATTCTCACGAGTTATTTATTTATATATTCCTTTTGACACTCCTGAAGTCTATTTTTCAATTACTTCTGGAGGGAAAATTTTAACAATTTCAAAAATCAGTGCCTACTATGGAAATGCTTTTTCTCACCATTACAGTGGATGTATTATCAAAGAAATTAATTGAGGGTGCCTGGGTGGCTCAGTCGGTTAAGTGTCTGCCTTCGACTCAGGTCATGTTCCCAGGGTCTTGGGATCGAGTCCTGTGGCGGGCTCCTGGCTCAACGGGAAGTCTGTTGCTTCCTCTACTTCTGCTCCTCCCCTTGCTCATGCTCTGTCTCACTCTCTCTCTCTCTCTCAAATAAATAAAATCTTATTTAAAAAAAGGAAATTGATAATTTGTCACTTTATCACCCAGACTCTTTTTGCTCAGCTATAACCAAGAAATACTATATTTTCCTAGCACATATACTGTGAAGAATAAATGAAATAATGACTATGGGAGGCCCTTTTAAACTGTTACTATGTAAATATGAGGTGTCATGATATGAGGAAGTAATATTTTTATTTTAAATGTCGGTATAAGAAATCTAGAGTTTCTATATGACTGAAGTTTTCTCTCCATCTTTATCGTGTGAGTGCAGGAAGGACTGCTTATTTTTACAAAGAATAAAAATAAAAATCGCCCTGAATCTTACCAATGATAGATAATGCCTGTCAACTTTTTTGTCTATGTTCTTCCATTGTTTTCTTTGGAGATATAATAATTTTCTATTATTTTGGGTTCTTTTTAACACAAGGTTTGGATCATGTGTTTAATTTTTTTTTTAACGTTTTTCAATTACAAAATATTGTGACTATATAACTTATGTAAATACCACATAATGGTTATATAAATAACCATAAATGGCTCATTGTGTAACTATACTTAGATAACATTTTTCCAATTATCCTTATTACAAAAAATATTGCAGTAAACATCCTTCAAGATAAATATTTGCCCATTCCATGACTAATATGTTAAGATGATGTTTTAGAGGGAAAATGCCTAGGTCCAAGTAAAAGACATATTTAACGTCCTTGATACTTATTGCCAATTTACTCTTAAAAGATTAAAATTGACAATAACTTTAATAGAAATGTCTTAAGATACCTATTTTTCATGTATTATTGCCAACCTCTATAAGCCTTAAAAAAAATTTGTCAATATGACAAGGAAAATGTTATTAGTCTATATATATGTGGATGTGTATATATATATACACACACATATATACAGTTCTATATACACATATGTGCAGACATATATGTATATAAATACATACATATACATGTATAGAAATATTGCGTTACTACAAATACTACTACTGGACATTGTTTTTTCTTCTAAATTATACTAGATAGTATTTTTTCTTCCACAAATTCTATTTTATTATCTTTACCAAAATATTTTATTGTCATAATATACATCTCTTTTCCAACATCCACTTCTGTCTCATCTTCATATCAGGTGCTATACACTATATTGCTAAGAGTACGTATTTTCTGTTTCTTTAAGAAAGAAAAGTTGCAAAGACAGTAAAACTAGTTACTTCAAAAAGGCTAGAATCCCAAATTCAGGATATAAGTATAAACATAGATGTAGATAGACAAAAGAAATGTATACAGACATATCTGTGTGTATGTGCATATAGATACAGATAAAAATTTAGTACAAACTTGATAGATTATCTCTTTTAATTCCATGTCACTTTTAGAAACTTTTATTATTGCTTGCTACTTACTTATTAACGAGATTTCCTTAGTGCCTGGTTTACCCCTATGTGTAGATTAGCCATCTCTCAATGCTCTTTCAGCTCGTTAAAGATACTGCAAGTGACCATTCACTTAATGTCTCTGTGTCCTATAGGGATTGGAGAAATCTGGCCTGGACTAATTTAATTCCAAATTTAACCAAATCAATATGATGAAATCCCACTCTGAAAGAATTGAAAGAACGACCCCATGTGGCTATTCAGAGGTGAGCTTTAACAAAGTCTACCTTCATCCTCCATATTCCATTTAGAAAGTTATTAGAATCATAAATCTGAGTCCTAGAATTTTAGAATTTTAAAATCGTCTAAAAATTTTTCTCTCTTTCCAGAGAGAGGCCACAAAGATCAACGAATTAAAGCAACTTGCTCACAAGGCAGTTGAGTAATAGCCCAGTTCCTAAGCTATTTATCTTTCCATGAAAGTTCCTCTGATTTTCTGTTGTCTCTAAAAATGTCTTTGCCAAACTTGTTCATTAACAGAGTTCCCTACGAGCATCTGACTCGTCTGGTCAAGTGGATGTGGTTTCCTCAGGGAGGGTATCCTTGCAGGGCTGGAGACTCATCGACTATGTGAGGGTCCTTAAATAGCTCTTTCCTCAACTCCTACTAAGTTTGTTTTAGTGTTAAATTTGGTAACAGGGTGTTGAATGGAACATTTCCTGTTATCCTGGAATTGTGGTTAAGGCTCAAAGCTTAGGATAAAGAAACATACATTCTAAAACAAACACCCTATATTCTAAAGAAAGCAACCGACAATGGAACCAGACATCTTCCAAGGTCATTTTAAAAGACAGCAAAAACGGCACTTCTGCCATCAACCATCCCCTTCCTATCAGTATATGAGAAAGGAACAAGGGAACCATGTGGATTTGGGGTAAGATGAGAGAACTGAGACCCGAGTAAAGCGCCACATGTGAAGGATAGAGTTTATGGTGATGCTTCTCTTTCCAAAGGTAAATTGAAGTGCATTCTGAGAAAAGTACTTGAAATGATGAGAGAGCCTGCAAACAGAAGAGCATTTTATTCCTCCCTAACTGGAAATCTGGCCCGGACTAATTTAATTCCAAATTTAACCAAATCAATATGATGAAATCCCTCTCTGAAAGAATTGAAAGAACAGCCCCATGTGGCTATTCAGAAGTGAACTTTAACAAAGTCTACCTTCATCCTCCATATTCCATTTAGAAAGTTATTAGAATCATAAATCTGAGTCCTAGAATTTTAGAATTTTAAAATCATCTAAAAATTTTTCTCTCTTTCCAGAGAAAGGCCACAAAGATCAACGAATTAAAGCAACTTGCTCCACTAGCTGCATGCTGGGTACGTTCATCATGCTGCTGTCACTGGGAGCAAAGGGAAGAACACAGGAGAGTTGTTGTGAGCCATCGTCATGCTCGTCATGTGGCTTGGAGGTACATGGGAACACAAGACTGACACATATCTTCCAGGAGACAGAAGCCCTTTGAACAGCCAATGCCAGCAGGCAAAGAAGAAGTCATAGTGACATAAACCTGGGAATGAAATGGGGGCAACCACAACTTTGGTTTCAGAGAACACAAAAAAGAAACTCAGTGTTGACGTGGTTCTGTATGAATGATCATGAAAGTTATAGAAGGGGAGAAAGTTGCATTTTTCTCAAGAAGTAAGAGGCCGAGGAAGATAATCCCACCCAGGAATCTCATGGATGATAAAGACAGACTGTATGGAGGCTGAAAGAAGACATGCCTGCTCCATGGAGGAAACTAAGGAAAGCTAAACCCTACTCCGAGAGAACCATGCATACCATGTTAGGGGCCATTTTAGCACAATCCCTCAGAAAAAGATGAAGACAGGACAAAATAGAGCAAAACCAAAGCATACTGAGACCAAGAACAGAACAGAAAACCAGTGATGTAGGACAACCCCAACCCTTCCTTCTTATCCCAAATTCCAGGAAGCTAGACCCAGATAAAGGAGAACAGAGGAGAAGCGAGAGAGACCAGATTCTGCCCCCTGTTTTCCAAGTTTCTTAAAATACAAGTCTAGCCAGTGATGAACCTACTATAATTTCTAAGATTAAGTAGATTGAACTTTTCATACAAGTAACCACAAAGTTGGAAGGGAAAGAGAGGTTTAAAATAATTGAAGTTGACAATTGAAAATCTGTAAACAAAACTAAGAGTAACTAAGAAAATCTTTAGCTAAAATGAGTAGACATAATAGATATGTCCAGTAGATAAAATAGTAAATAAATAAACAGAATTAGCAGAGAAGTCTAGTATAAACACAGTCATCAATAAATGATAGTGATCTTGACTATAAGGCTCAACACTTTTATCTGCTTTGAGTTTTAAACACCATATGTACATGCAAGTGCGATTTCCTCTTAGAGACTGATGAATTGACATATGGCATAACAAGCTCTTCCATTTCTTTGGTTTAAGTCTACTACCCTCATCGTCTGATCCATATATACTCCTGGTTATGACATAAGGAAAGGCGCCAAAGTCAACACCACGTCATCACTGCTTCCCACCCTCGGCCCCACCCACTCTTCATCCTGCTCCTGCAGTTCCCTGCCTGGGTAAAGAGCAGTGCCATGCACTCTATTACTCAACCCAGAAAACCGGATTCATCCTCAGTCTTCTGTCCCTCACTCCCCACCTTCCTGCCAGTCACCCAGTCCTGCCTTCTTTGCTTCCTGAATATTTTTCACACCACCTCACCTTCACCTCTGTGGTGGCTGCCGCAATACAAAGGGTCAGCATCTCTTCTAATGAGTGTATCTTTGTCTCCGCCTTGGTTTCCCTAATTCCACTCTCCACACATCACACAGAGAGTTCTGTGGGACAGCACAGCTTAAGGATTTCATGTCGTCTCTGTCACTCAGAGAATAAGCACAAGCTCAGGAGAATGGTGTCACCAGGACGGACCTCTCTGGATCCATTTCCTGTTCTCTCCATTTTGTATCTTACTCTCTGGAATCCAGCAATTTTGGGTTACTTATGTGGTGTTATGTGGCTCTTTCTCTTTGCTCAAGCTGCTTCCTTCTAACTCCTGACTGCATTTTACTGAGCTTTTGTGATGATCTAGAAAACCTTCCCCGACTCTCCACATTGGAGTGCATGCCTGTCTGTGTACTGACCACGTACCCACTGCATGCCCTAATATAGTGAAATAATCCATTTTCTTCCCAACTACATTGTGGGAGCTTCTATTCAAGAGCCAGTATTTGACATCTCTAATCCACATGCCTCACTCCAAAAGAGAAATAAAATGTAAAACTTAACTAAATATTAGAAAATAAAAATTAACAAAAGGTCCCTGGTGTAAAACCCTTTCAACATGCAAGACAGTGTGCTAAGAATTTTCTATGTGTCATCTCATTTAATCTTTATAATATTCCTATAGGCTAGTGCCCTTGTGACCCTCATTTCACAGATGGGGAACATGGGGCCTACTAAAGTCCTTAAGTAATTGGCCTAAGGTCACAGAGGTGCTGTGGCTAAAGCCAGGATTTCAAATAGTCTCTTGGCCTCAAGTGCTCAAGCAACACATGACCAGTTGATTTGCAAAACTTCCTTTTGCAAATGACTAGACTACAAATTCATGAGTAACCAGAGCAAACACTGTTTTAAGAAATAAATGAATTGACCACTGCTTTATTTCTGTAATGCAAGGCCTTTTGGCCACTAGAAAAGGGTGGATTTCATCCTCTGCTATTTATTTAATCATGCTCAGTTTCATCAACAATCAGGCTGTTTGCTTCCATTATCCCTTCCTGAAATAGCATGCTTGAATGGTAAATCCCTACTTATGGGAAGAAATAAACAGTGGAAAGGTAGATTGCTAAGATCAAACTCATGAGTTAATTTGACCCCTGCCTCCAGAGAATTCCAATTATAAATAGGAAGCAAACCACCAAATGATACCCCTCTTAGCTTTGTGAACAGTTAAATATAAAAGAGCAGAGGCAAATATAAACCTAAAAATCCCTAAAACTTCCTAAAAGGAATTTGCAGGTATAATAAACAATGAGTCTACAAATGTAGAAGTTGCACAAAGTCAGGCAAATCTTGAAAATCAGTTCGATCAGGAGTTCCTCTGAAAACATCACTTCACATAAGCAAATACAGACTATTCCTCACAAAACATATTTCTAAGGGCTTCTGGGCTTCTTTGTGATGGTATTTTAAGATTTAATTTTTTTTTAGTTAGTGTAAAACTCTCAAGTGGAGTTAAGACTTAACACAGATTTTTATCATCACATAAAATGATTTTTTTGGAAAAACATAGACGTCATGGTAGTGAATCAATGCTTTCAGAAATACTTGTAATATTTCTTAAAATAAAATCACAACCCAAAAATAAAATGAGAAACAAGCATAGTAAGGGCTATGGGAAATATTGATTATACAAACTATAAAATAAAAGATAGCAGAAAGAATCTCCATTTCTCTTAAAGATCCACCCACCACAGTGGTAAGTGCCTAAAAACTGGATTTGGGGTTGTAAAGGGCTTGTCAGTTTGGGAAATTGTGTTGATATGATAGGAAGCCATTGGGAACACTGCCAGGCAAGCTAATTCAGATATCATGGAACAGAAAGGCTTAAAGACCAAATTAAAATGCTTGAATCATACAGCTTCCTGACTCAATCTTAAACACATAGCAGGAAGTTAATGGAAAGAAATGGGATATGTCAACACACTTATGTCCTGAATCATTCCTGTGCTCATTTCTCCTATAGACTTCATGAATACTTGGTGTCTAAGCCCTTCTGCGTTCTTTGCTCGGTATGCAATAACAAGGTACCACAGAATTTGTGGCTTAAACAACAGAAATTTATTGTCTCCTTTCTGGAAGCTGGAACATCAAGGCCGTAGAGTTGGTTCCTTCTGAGGACCGGGATTCCATGTCCATGCCCCAGCTTTTGGGGCTTTGCTGGCAATCTGTGACAATCTTTGCCTTCTGTATCACCCTGTTCTCTGCCCTTCCTCTTTACCTGGCGTTCTCCCTGTGTTTGTGTGTGTCTGTATCCAAATTTCCCCTTTTTATAAGAATACCAGTCTTATCAGATTAGGGGCCCACCTGACCCCAGTATAACCCTCATCATAACTAATTACAACTGCATTGATCCTATTTCTAAATAAGGCCACATTGTGAGGTTCCAGAGTATAGGACTCCAACATGGGAATTTTAGGGTGTGATGGTTAATTTTATATTTCAACTTGACTAGGCCATGGGATGCCCAGATAGCTCACTGAATATTATTTCTGAGTATGTCTATCAGAGTGTTTCCAGAAGAGATTAACATTTGAATTAGGAGACTAAGTAAAATAGATCTCCCTCCTCTATGTGAGCGGCCATCAACCATCGTAATGAAGGGTGGAAGAGGTTTGAATTCTCTCCATCTGCTAGGCTGCTTGGGCCAGACATAGGTCTTCCTACTGTTGGACTTGGACTACACCATCAGCCTTCTTAATTTTCAGCCCTCCAGACTTAGGCTGGAACTTATACTTCCCTGGGTCTCCAGCTAGAAGACAGCAGATCGTGGGACTTCTCAGCCCTCAAAACCACATGAGACAATTCCTCATAACTAATCTCTCTCTTTCTCCCTCCCTATATATATTTATATTCAATAGATATACAGGTAGAGAGTAAATATAGATACATAGTAAATATAGATATATAAAATAAATATAGATATAATATTCTACTGATAATGTATATCATTGGCAAATTTCTATGTCATATATTTGAAACTAATATAACTACACTTCAATTAAAAATTAAAATTTAAAAAAGTATTCTACGGATACTGTTTCTCTGCAGGATTTTGACAAATACAGAGAGCAAATGGCACAATTTAACCCATAACATCTCCCATCCCTTCTTACCCCATGCACGTGCTATTTATCTCTGTCCACACAGCTCACAAGCCACTTGCTTGTATAATCTATTTCACCTTTCTTTCTTTCTCTTAGCACCAGAGATAAAACAGAATATTCTTAAACTGAGCAGCAAACACACATCCTCGGCCAACTTCATTCGTCTGTAAAATAATGCAAATCTATAGGAACCTACTGGCCTACAGATTTTTTAGCCATTTGGCCAGATATGTGAAAATCCTGGCCTTGAACTACAGTTATCCAGAAAGTCTTTTTATCCATCATTATCAAAGGGCCTGGCTCTTGAATCAAAAGTGACACCACTCGTCTCTCCTCAGAGGCAGGAAGCTAAACGGCAGCACGTTGTGTACCCCAAAAATCACATCAATCTGATGAGGCTCAAAAGAAGGAACGGTTTCTATTTTATATATGAGAAGAATGAAGAAAGACTGAGAGGTGAGAGACAGCTTTTCAAGAGTTTTTGATTAATGCCCTGCAAATACTGGGGAACAACATGTTTCCTGTGGGTTTCCAGGCTTAGCTGGCTATTTTCCTTTCGTTAAACATTGATTCTTAGACCTGCAGGAACTGACATGCTGTAAAATCTGTGCAATAGCTAGAAAATAGTTCTTCAGTAGAGATAAAATGCTACAAAGAATAATGAAATAGAAACTGTAACTCCTAGCATTTTCTAATTCTCTAATATTTGCAAATTTATAGCTTAGGTGCAAAGAGGACACATGATTTTTTTTTTTTTTTACAACACAGGTTGAAGTTATACAGAGAAATACCTAGATCAGCATTTGTCCTAGAAAAACTCCCTAAGAAATTTAATATTTTCTTCCCACTTTCCTATTTGCATCTCTTCCTCTGTCTGGGAAGTCTTCCTATATACTCTGGCCTGTATTTGCAAAACTTGTAAAGATATTAATTAATAGCTAGCTTATTAACTGCTAAGCGTTTAATTCTCTACATATTTACATGTCAGAATCACCCAGGGATGTTGTGTTCCACCCTCGAGACTCAGATTCAGCAAATCTAGGACTGTGCTCCAACGGCCAAATTTTAAAAGACTTCTGCAGGTAATCTAGATGATCAGCCAGCCTGAGAACCTCTAGTTAAATCTCTTAGAGGCTAATACAATAATGTGTAGTCATACAAAGAAAAAAGTGAAAAAAAAAAAAGTGCTCCCAAAGCCACAAGCCCTCATTTTTCTTTCCAGAGTACAGTTTTCCGGAATTTTTTACTCACAGAAATATTGTTACAATTCTTTTCAGCATACACTGGCAATATCTGATTTGTCTTACTTAAAAATGATATTTTGGAAAACTGTATTAAAAATATTTTAGTTGTACAAAATGTGAATCTAAAAAGATGAAATAAAATGAATATACTGAGGAGTACATGGATCATTTCAAGCACATTGAGAAATAAGTACACTCTACTTTGGGGTTCCTTCCCCTAATTGTTTTGAAGAACATAATTCACCTTTTCTGCTACTCTTTACAGTTTGTTAATGCTGCCACTGTGTATTTCAACACCACTCTACAGTTTACAGAGTACTTTCATGCCCATGATCATTTTTGATGCTATTAATCTATAAGAATAGGCTAATTAATGCTAATAATCTCTTACCAATGAGGATATTAAGGCCCTCCAGGACATTTTCAACATCACATAGTTTAAAATGGTGGAACTAAAGTTAAAGTCCAGATTTTTTGCCTCAAAATTGAATGCTTCATAATCCAAATACATATATATATATATAATCTCCAGCCCAAAACATCATAATACAGCAGTTACGAGAGTTTTAGCTATGAATCATTGCAAGTGGTTGATGCAGTATATACAACCTCCCAAAGCACAAGTATATACATACAAAATATTGTACACTTGCAGGGTGTTTACTGACTTGCTGAAATATATTCGTAAACCACACAGTGAGAATACTCTGTCTACAGAATGAAGCAAGCAATAGGTCCCAAAGAGTTCCGCTGAATTGACTTTGTTTTTCACAACTCCTCAGAGACATGAATCACTGTAAGATGTGTTCTGGGACTCCTGTTATTAAACCAGAAAGTCAGATTCAAAAGTAGCCTATGGATCTGCATGCATGAGTGCTTTGTGGGATATTAAAGTCATTCATTACCTAATTAAGTAATATTTGTACATTTTAATTGCGAAGGAGGTTCATATAATCTCACTCCACACGACATTTTTAATTAAAAACTAAAAGGCCACTAATCTCAAAGTGGACTTGGTGGGTTATTTTATTTCATTTCCTCTAGTCCTTTTGAGAGAGATTAGAGGATTTGCTTCATCAAGTATATCAGGCAGTTATTAAGAGGGCCCCTGGTGGATCATAATATTTTGTCTCATAAGGATAAGAACAAACACTTCATGAAAGTCTTGTCAGCAGACTTTCTGAATTTAGGGGGAAATTATGAAATAGGCAGTTTGTCTTCAGTCACCTTTACTGTCCTTTCCCCTCTCTTTCTCCCCTTTTGTGGCAAAATTCCATCTGCCCAGTTCCCTCATGATCTCCTATCAAAATCTGTTGGTAATATAAATCAAACATGAATTCAGCAACGTGTACTTTTTCCAGTATGTTTTGCTCATACTTTAAAAAAACTCACAGAATGAGAGTTGTTCTCATTTACCCACTGCTAGGTATTTTAAGCTTAAACACAGGATGAAGAAATATTTAGGAACTGGATTTACTTTCTCCAGCTACCCAATCTAATAGCATGTATTCAGGTCCTGCCAAAGACACACTTTGACTTAAAAAAAAAAAAATGTAGCTTTCAACGTGGGCTAAACCTTACAGTGCCATCTATAAAGTGATCACATTTTATCTTAGCTAAAATAAATCAGTTAAACAAGCCCAATCCTTTATCTATGCATATCTATTAAATGAGTTATGCATAAAATTTACGTTTTTTAAAGTAGCTGTCCTCTTTCTCTCAGTAATTAAAATCTAATTTATTATCTCCTGTGCCATTTGGAGTTAACAGAATGGCATTTTCTGCATATTTATTTAAATTTAACAAATATTTTTGAAGGCTCATTATCTGTAGGATCATAAAATCTTAAAACCTCCCAAATTCTAATTAGGTAAAGACACATAAATCATTCAAAAACAAACATAAAGCATTTAAAGAAAGCATAATTTGACTCAAAATAAAAGCAAAACTATTAAAATATTGCTTAAATAAAAATTTGCTTACTCAAGTCTCATATGACAGAGAGAAAGAGAAAGATACATTCAGGGTTCAAGCAGCCAGAGAGGAAGCTGAGAAGCTCAGGGGTCTCCTTTTCTACAGCAAACAAGACTCCCAAATGCCTGGAGTCCATAAAGTTTTTATTAGATTTCAAAACCAATCTCCTTACATTCGTGTTGGGCAACACTGTAATGAATCTAACACAATTCCTTTTCTTTTCAAGGTAGCTATTCCAACCACTATTACAAAACCACAAAAGGTTTTAGGGAAGATATTTTATAATGTTCCAGTCTAGAAGCCTAATCAATGCAACCCAGCCCTCAAATGATGTCCCCATTAATTTTTCTTTGCCACACCAGATATGAAGTTTCACCCCAAATAAAGACCTGACAAAATTTAAAAATATCACTTTTCTGGGGCACCTGGGTGGCTCCATCAGTTAGGCGTCTGCCTTTGGCTCAGGTCATGATCCTGGGGCCCTGGGTTCGAGTTCCGCATCAGGCTCCCTGCTCAGCGGGAAGCCTGCTTCTCCCTCTGCCCCTCCCCTCTGCTTGTGCTCTCTCTTTTTCTCTCTCTCAAATGACTATATTTTGTAAAAAGTCACTAGCCAAAAGAAATGAGTGTTCCTCTTTCCAGCTCCAGACTTTCCATAACATTATTATATATTCATATAGTCATATATATACATATATTCTAAGTACTCCCCATGTTTATGCCAACCACTCTCTTGATACCAGTCACCTCCGCTCACACAAGCCTCACATTGTTTCTCCTAGGGTGGGCACTTACTCAAGGAATGTTTGTGGACAGCAGGCAAAAGTGCTGTACGACACTCAAAAGCTGTCCGTGACATACCACCGTGAATCTGCCTGGTTACTCAGCCACTGGCTTTTCACCCTCACTTATCAATGTCCCCAAATATTAACAAAACCCATGAAATTCATGGAAGGCCAGTTCCAGCCCACCCCTCGCTGTGTCTTGTGCTACTGTTTACCAGTTCTTTCTCCATCATGATCCCATCTTCCCACCCCACACCACTCAGACACCAAAGTTCTTTTTTAGACTCTGAATTGACTGAGGTAGGGAAGAAACTCTTAAAAGTTTGGGTAGATCCGGACACTTATTATTACCTAACACACAATAAAATATATTAAATGCAAAAACCATACTTAAAGCTTGACAACCATGCCCATGGCTGGTTACATAATCTGTGGATCCCAGCACAAAACGAAAATGTTGGGATTCTTATTCAAAAAGCAAGAAAAAGTATGAATGTCACTGAAATATAAACCACTTTATCTTTTGCAGTTTCTCTCAGTCTCGGTGTCTTCTATTTGTTTGCTGAGAGATGACAGATCTTCAGAGGCATAATGGGGGCTCTCTATTGTAGCTCAGTGCATGTGTGTGCCTGGGCCTCCAACTATCAGGGTCCCTTTCTTGCCAGGACGAAACCAATGTGTTGTGTCCTGAGTGGGGGCAGGTAAGTCAATTCCCTTTTCCCATTGGCTTATTTCCCAAGCCACAGCAAACAAATGACTCCCCCAAGTTGCAAGCTCCAAGCCAAGATGCACTCAATAGCTGAATGGGTAGACAAGAGACTAGCACCAGACTCCCAACCTGACGATGCCCACTTTCTCATAAATGTTTACTGTCAAGTCTACCAAATATAGGGCTAGGGATGGTAATGGGACTATATTCATCAACACAAGACTGGTGGCTTACTCTGTAAGAGTAAACAAGAGGAGAAGAAATGCTTTTGTACTGTGGAACTCCCTACTTGAGCTTAACTTTACTTTGGTTTTTCTTATCAGTATAGCTGACATATATACCATTGGAATCCATTATATCTGGTGTTTGAAACATCCTACAGAAAAATGGAAGGAATTTTTTTTAAAAAGGGGGCCACAATTGAGTACAAAAGTATTGCAAAGATCATACTGATGAAAAATGTGCTGTTCCATAAAACACCCTCAGATAATTCACCAAGCTTTAGATTTAAAGCTGTACCAACATAAACATTTAACCAAAAGGTCAAAGTGTTTGCTAAGATGCATTTTCTTAAAAATCCTGAGTAAAGTAATCAACATTATTTCCTATGTGTGATTTAAGATCTCACAGAATCAGGCATGCTTCGCCCTCTGAAGTTCAACCATACAATGATTATTTCATTGCTTGGCAGAGGGAATTCCTGGCCAACAAGAAAGAAAGTGTGTGTATGAAAGAGAGAGAGGGAGAGAGAGAGAGAGATTCACCAGACCATTTCTGGTGAATCTGATGTCCAAATTATATTTAATGCTAATATGTTCCCTGTTTTCAGTCTTCTAGAAGGTGAGAAGCTTCAACCTTCCAAATATTCTGTTTTCTAGAACTAGAAGGGTGCCTCTCCAGGCTTGAGACAAACAGTAACAGTGTTTTCTAGGCTCATCACTGCAATCACACAGTCTTAACTTCGACTCCCCTTCCATCAAACAAATGGATATTCTGATCCTTTGCCAGCCAATAAACTTCTTAGGCTTGAGACCACATTAAGTGAATACAAGAAGCAAAACCTTCAGACCTCACTCTCATGAAGCTTCTTCTTTTACCTCATTAGGGAAACAAAGAGAAAGTTATCTTCCAAAAGAGATCGTGGAGGCATATATATAAAAAGTGCTTCAAGCAGAGGATTTGCACATGGTTTGATTCCCCGCACTGTGTACATGGAGCTACCTTGTCAGCAAAAGCACACTGATGAAAGTTGGCATCTTAAAGAACAATGGCCTTACTTTATTATTAGCCTCTTGATCATTTAGTAGAAGATGTTTCATGACAAATATAGAAATGTTTTGATCCCATGTTGGAATTGTCTTAAGGATCATCTAAAACAACTCAGTGGGGGAAAAAATGGGCAATTTGATGCACTTTTGAAATTTTTTTACAAATAATTATACATACAGACTTTTGGTAATGAGTATTCCCAAAAGTTTTTACTCTAATAAATTAAGTAGCTTTTCTGTGTTACGAAGTTATAAAGAAATAGCTGTGTTTTATGTTAGAGTTCTGAAGAGATGGTTAATACTTGGTGAATAGCAACCAGAGGAGTCCATACATACATTTGATGGAAAATATTTTTCTCCTTATTCCCCATATTTCTTCAGGTATCAGCCAGTCAGTGGATAAATGATAATGGGAAGATATATGATCAAGATAAATTTTACTAGATATTAAGAAAAGGGTTTGCTCTAGTTTCTATGTATTCAGGAGATAAAATTAAACTTTTTCCTCACTATTACACCTCCAAAGGATTCAATATTTAATAAAAATCATTAATTTTGAAGTAATAATGTGTACTTTTAGTGATAGCATATATACAAATTCAAGTAGTAGAGATAAAATCAGATTTAAATACATAATTTTTTTTTTGGAAAATGAAAGTAAGTTTTCTGAATAAACCACTTAAATACTTAGGCATTTAGGAAAACACCTTGTTATGAATCTACTCTGAGTTTTTGTCAGAGTGCAGGGACAACATTTTTGAAATGTAATCTATTGGGAAAAATCAGTGGACCCAAGTTACAGAAATTTAGATACAATCATGGTGCTGCCATTTATTCTTTTCCATGACTTCCTTTAACCATTTAAACAAAGGAACAATAACGTCTTTCCATTTTATACACAGGAACACAAAGGAAAAGGAAATAAGATACAGTTGCTCTGTATTATAATCCAGTTATAATTCCTTGCATTTATATACATCATAGGGCACATCATGATCTTGAAGCATAAGAAGATATGTAATAAAAGTCCAATATTTATAAAATCTTTTATCATTTGTATTGGTTCTGCCTCCCAAACAACTGGTTTTAAAGATTTACATTGTATGTACCATCATTTGGGATTCATAGTATAAGATAAAATTATGGTATTTTTTTAAGGAAATTACTTCAGTAGTATGCACTATATGGTGCCCATATGGTCTCAAATATGGGAGATAATTTCTCTCAGTATCTCAGTTTTGACCTTGTACATAGTATCTCACTAAACAAAACTGATCCTCTAGGACTTAGATTAAATGACATTAAGAGTGAATAAAATTTTGAAAAATCCAAATTCACTTAATAATACTTCAGAAATGATTAGTAAATAGTGTTATCCATCTACCAAAGTAACAAAAAAATGAGGTGTCACTCAGAAAAAGTTAAAGGTAGTAACCTACACTGGAGTTTTTCAGGTTTAAATGCTTAGAGGTTTTATTTTAGATCTAACAAAATTTAAGTCATGGATAAGTAACACAACAGAATTTTGGCAATTTGATATGAAAAGTGAAACAGTGTTTACCAAGTTAAACAATTAAATGGCCCAAGTCTTAGGGCAAAGGTAACACACTTGATGGGTGCTGTCCCTTCATTATATTTCATTATGAAACCACAAGAAGAATCTCTCAAACATACACACTTGCATAGTATTTCCAAAGCTTGTTGTAATTCATACTTGTTTTCTAGGAAATTAATCAATATTCCTTAGAGTTCTATAGTCAAAGAAGTTTGGGATATGTTGATCTAAGAAAATTAACTGCTCAGAACCCTTCTTTGACATGTATCCACTAAAAATATCTTAAATATCTGACAGAATACAGGATACAGCATACCTGTGATAGTGATACTTCAATTTTTAAAAGAAAATTTCTCAACACGTTTTGGCAAACACAGTGGTCTAATTTGTGTTATATCTCTAGTCCCACCCCTCTTGCCCATCTTCTCTCTCTTCAAAATTAAAGCAATACTTTATACACATATTCTTATTCCTGTTGCAATTAACAGTCAATTTAAGTCCACTTCTTTTAAATAAAATAATGTATATGATTTGGAAATATACCTGATCATTTAACTCATTATAGCTGCTTTCTTCTCAGGCCCCAGTCTGGCTGTTTACTTCTGACAGCAGCCTTCCAAATTGCTACTGAAGTTACTGGATCTTCTGTCTGTAAGAATTCCCAATTAATGATGCAGTTCAACAGTATATCAGGAAGAGATACAATTTAGTTTAGAAATCATTATTCCTATGTTTCTATAAAATTATAAACTCTGTGAGTAGTCCCTGAAGCCAAAATCAAATTTTATCACTCACAAAACCGAATCAATCTTAGATCTGAATAGTAAGATCTAAGAATGGGCTGCTAATAATTGATAAGTGCCACATTTATTGACCCCCCCATGGCTCGCAGAGCTTTGTTTCAGTAAAAGCACAGGAATGACAAGGAAGGATAAGATACACTTCTATTTCTGTAAGGGGCTAAATTTGAATTTTGAGAAACTACATAAAGAATTATGCTGTAGGGGGGAAGAGCAAGATGGCGGAGGAGTAGGAGACCTGGATTTTGTCTGGTCCCGGGAATTCAGCTGGATAGGGATCAAACCATTCTGAACACCTATGAACTCAACAGGAGATTGAAGAAAAGAATAGCAACAACTCTCTGAACAGAAAAGCGACCACTTTCTGGAAGGTAGGACGTGCAGAGAAGTGAATCAGAGGTGATATTCGGGAGGATAGACAGCAGGGGAAGGGGCCTCCATCGGCTACTTCTGGCAAGTGATAGAGCAGCAGAGCACAAAATCGGAACTTTTAGAAGTCTCCTCCACTGAGGGATGTCGCTCCAGTGGCTAAGTGCGGGGAGGAACTCTTGCTGGGACAGTGTGGTCTCAGGACCCTCGGGGTCACAGGAAGACCGGGGGTGCCTGAGTGTGGCAGAGCTCCCAGGTATCGGGGCAGGGAAGCCGGCTGCAGAGATGGAGCCCAGGCGCGGGCTCTCAGCTCGGGGTTGCCATAAACCGTGATCCGCGGCACAGTCGGGCCACTGCTCCTCCAGCAGGGACCCAACAAGCGGCAGATCCGGGGAGACTCCCCTTCCTCCCCCAGGAGGAGTGGAGCGGGACTGCACTGCAGGGATCTGCTGGGTTTGGAGACTCCACACTGAGT
>NC_138380.1:55713905-55729960 GCF_054177405.1 Leptonychotes weddellii
ATGGTTTTGGGTGCAATTGTAAATGGGATCGACTCCTTAATTTCTCTTTCTTCTGTCTTGTTGTTGGTGTATAGGAATGCCATTGACTTCTGTGCTTCTTTGAAGATATCTTAATGTTATACCAAATAACTATTAAAAATAGAAAACTATAGAAATGGGAAGAGAAATTGTAATATAAGATTTATCAGAACAACGTAGATAAGCTCTCCTCCCTTAAGAGAGCATCTGTTTCTAGAGAATTGAAGTAAAAGTAAAGTTTTTTGTAAGAAAGTAAAAAAAATTCCACACCATAGTAAAATGTAAAAAAAAGTTGCAATAAATATATGTTTGTAAATAAATATGTGATAAATATTCAAAAGTAGAGTTCAGTATTAAGAATATCTTCATTGTCATGATTATTAATGGTTCTCACATTTCAAGTGTTCGAATCATGGTAGCAATTTCCCATTGAGAAAAAAGAATTCAAAAAGCAGATTGTGAAAGAACAGAAAGAAATTAGAACAGATCAAAGACAAGCTTTAAAATTTTTATGAGAAATACTTCTTAATCCTTTACTTTGAGAGTTTTCTACTCTTATCAATTCCTACAGGCCACAAAAGTAAATATTAGCCATGCTTTTAAAAAAAAACAAAAAACAAAAACTATTGAGTGTGATAGCCTGCACTGATCTCCACCAAAGGAATAGTTATTTAATAGGACAAAGTGATAGAGAACACTTCGCAGGGGAGGCGGCCCTGGGTTGGCAGGTAGAGCTTTGGAGGGCAGGGCTGCGAAGTGCCAGGCGTCCCTGGAAGCAACAGATGCCCACAACACTGGACACTGGATGGAGGCCACATAGCTGCAGAGAGAGGAGAGGAGTTTGATTTCTCCTTTGTCTTTACTTTCAGGAGAAAAGGGGGAAATTAGTGTGTTTGAGTAAAAAGGCTGTCTTCCTGGACATAAATCCAGGAGTTGGGGAGTTTCCCAGATGACCTCACTACCTAAATCTAGTTCAAAAACCTCCATGTCCTCATATTCCCTAACTTGTCTACAGCTGGGCTTTTACTCTATCATGCCTGGTACAGAGATACTGGGTGGTAATGGAGGTGGAAGAAAGTCTGGATTTTGGAGGCAAACAGATTAAAGTTTACATACTACTTCTGTATGTATTCAGTGTACCAATTGCTTGTTCTCAGATGGTCACTTTTTTGTCTTGTGAAAATAACCATATCTGGAAATATACTTTTGGATTTTGAAAGGTTGCATTTAACTACCTAGTAGATTACTTAGGACATAAAAGTTCTCAGTACGTGATACCTGTCTTTATGTCACAAAGAGACTACAAACTTAACATCTCAGTTTGTAGCTCAAGTTGCTCCAACCTTATTATTAAAAGCCTGAAACCCTCCCTGCCTTGGAAAGCTGCTGTACCACTATGTAGTGAATCTTCAAGGCTCAAATGTGAAGTTGAACGTGAATCTATTTTATAAATGGCAGAAAGTCGCATCAGCTGGTCTCATAATGAGTTCCATGGAATTGTTATGAGGACTATTAATAGCTGTTCCTCAAAATATGATTCTGTGATTATTTCAGCCAGCAAACACAGAATTTAGGACACTTGAGAAATGTCTGCCTGTCACTATGATTTCTGAAGATCCTAGTAGAAGATGAGTAGAATATAAAGCATTTTCAATTTTTTTCTTACTGTGAAACTTTTGTTTTTGTGAGGTTTCTCATGACTAGTCTCCAGGGGAGGAGACTTTGAAATAAAATGTGTTCATAATTATTGTGAAAGTAAATTAAGAAACACAATTCTATCCACTTCTCAGTCATGTATTTCTCCTGCTAAACACACTTTGATCCATTCAGTAGAGCACTACAGAAATGAGACTTTAACACAGAGATTCTAGTATTCATTTAAACATTACTTCTAAAGGAATATGGAAATTCTATATGCCACTACTAAGGCAGAATAAAAAAAAAAAACAAAAACAGCAAACCATGCTTATCCAGGTTTGCAGAGTTCTGATGGGATTAGATTCTATCCAGTTGTCCCCTAGGTAAGAATGTCACTGATAATTATAAGGGAGTGGGGGCTGGGTGTGAGCAAAAGATGATTGAAACTTAGTTTTAGACAATGAGGAAGACATTTTCTTAAAAAAGATCATTCTTCTCATTGGAATGGCAAAGAATAATACTTTATTTTTACTGCTTTGGATTAATGTAGCCTAAATATGTTTACTTCTATCCCACTGATTATAGGACTTAGCATAGTATACATTTGTAGTCATGCCAATATAATTATCTGCATCCTTATTGGAGAGGTGGGGAAAATTGAGTCACTATATAATTAAAAAATCCCTCTCCAGACACCCTTTGTGTTCCTTGGAAAGTCAGAATGGAATTTGACTCTTAATTCCACACGTTGTGTTTTAGCCATTAAATCAGTATGCTGGATTTGACACTTTATAGGTTCTGTAGACATTTGGATGTGACTCCAGAGGGAAATAGAAATATTACTAAGAGTTCTTCAAATACCTTTTGATAATCACAATTGTGTATTTTGGTGGTGCTAGGGCCTCTAGGGTTCTTTCTGATATTTTAGACATGAAAAGTATCTAAAAGAAGACAACCTCAAGACAAAAAAAAAAAGACAGGGACATTGGTCATTTCGGGGTTAGAGACTATTGAATTCATGCAGATCAACACGATGGTCCAGCTGGGACTATTTTTTTTTTCACACAGTCCCTCTCAATGAATAGCCTTTTCTATCCTGGAATTGATAGTTTATTTTCGTAGTAATTCATCATATCACAATAGTAATGTTATTCTTTGCAATATTCACTATATTGGCATGAAATGATAGCCTGGGGAAAGGAAAATCATGAAAGCTATAGGTAAGGGTATATATATCTGCATTAAGTCTTAACCATGGCCATATCATAAACATAGTCCTAAATCAAATCCAGGGCTCTCAAAATCTTCCCTGTTTAGTTTCTTTTGATGTCTGACTCATACCGTTACACAGCTGTACCACTCTTCTCTTGGTAGCAAAGATATTTCCTTCAATGTGTTTAGCAATTTGTGACTCTCTTTATTTTGAAGATATAGGACTTAAAAGTGGGGTTTGGGACAAAATCAAAGCAAAACCAGATGGTTCAGAAGACACGGTTTATTTTCCTTAAGCTTTTAACCTTGCTAAATGAGCTAATAAAACAAAGCCCAGCATAGAAAGAAGCCTTCTGTGGGATTTAGTCACGATGAAGCTCTGTTTGTAGATTGTGGCAACAGAAGAGCATGGTAATAAGCAAAGCCTGATGCCTTCCAGCATCTGAACCAATCCATCCAGTGAAGCAGAGAAGCAAGAGGAAAAGCAGTCAGTTCTGAGATGAAATCTCATGTACATCTCAGAACAGTGGCTGTTCATAAACATGGAGAAACCAAAGCCCGGATCTTAACTAATTTTCATATCAATATATGACATCTGAGAAAGCAGGAGTCTTTGAAAGAAAACTAATGAGGCACAATGATTTCCCATAGATACTGTATTGGAAGAAATCTCTGCCATCTTGAACATCCAATAAGCGCTAACTCCTCCCTGGGCACCAAGGCAATAACTTGTAAAAGTTACTTGGATCCATGAGATTTAACATCAAATCTCATTATTTGGATCCATATATTTTTGGATGCATGTATTTCTGATTTAAAAACATTTTAAGAAATTCTTTGACACCTAAATGAATGAGGCAAAGAATTTATGGAAAAGAAGCAAACCAGCGTATGGCTTTACTAAATGAGATTTATCATGTGAGTTTGGGTATATTTCCATAAGTCTAGTTGACCCTTGAAGAACATGGGGGTTAGGCGCATCAATTCCCCCACAATCAAAAATCCACCTATAACTTTTGAACCCCCCCAAAATGTAATTACTGATAGGCTACTGTTGACCAGAAGCCTTAGACATAACATAAACAAGCTTATTAGCACATATTTTGTATGTTATATGTATCATATACTGTAGTCTTACAATAAAGGAGGTTAAAGAAAAAATGTTACTAAAAATCATGAGAAAGAAAAATTATTACAGCACTATACTGTATTTATTGAAAATAATCCACTTATCAGTGGACCTGTGCATTTCAAACCCATTTTGTTCAAGGGTTGACTATATATAAATTTTGGGTGTAGTATTTTGCTATCAATATTGCATTATTAAAAATAAGTTTTATTTCTGGGCCTTTAGGCATTTGCATTTGTTTGAGTCTGTTCAGGGTGCTATAACAAAATACTATAGACCGGGTGGCATATAAACAATAGTAATTTTTTTTTTTTTCAAAGTTCTGGGGCCTAGAAATCCCAGATCAGGGTGCCATCATGGTCTGGTGAGGGCCCTCTTCCCAACTGTGGACTTCTCTGTGTACCCTTACATGGTGAAAAGGGCAAGGATGTGCTCTCTTTTATAAGGGCATCAGTCCCATTCACGAGAGCTCTGCACTCATGACCTAATCACCTCCCAAGGGCACCACCTCCTGGTACCATCACATTGGGCATTGTGATTTCAACATAGGAGTTTTGAAGGGACACAAACATTCAGACAGTAATAGTATCAAACACTCAGGACAAATCCATATGCCTTTGCTTGCCTTATCCCTCTTTATAGCAACAGTATTGTTGTATCTCATTTTGTTTATTTTGTTCTTTGCTAAAATTTGGGGAAGTGAGGGTAAGATAGGTATACTTGATCTTCTGTATGAAGAGAGAAGACCTCCTGTCTTATAGAACAACACCTGTAGTCTTAGAACTTTGATCACTGTAAGAAATAAGCCCATGGGATACCAGGAGCACAAAGGGGAACAAATGAACTAGAATTTGTGTAACGGATTTGCTTTATCCTTAGCTTTCTCTTCCTCTACCACAATCAACACCAGGCTGCCCCCACCTTATTTCCTAAGCTCTTGGCCATGTGTGGACTTTTGGTTCCCCTTATTGCTGCTGAGAAAGGCTATAGCTTCCAAAAATCATTGTTAAATTCCATAGGAAAACAAAAGAAAATGGAACTTGGAGAATTTTAAAACCATGAAACATCTTATAAAGTAGAGATTTCTAATTAACTAAGCTAGGTATTTTCAGATAGCTGCATAAATGTGTTAATTGCTTGACTGGGAAATATATTCTTGCTATTGACTGTTTTCTCCTAGACAGTAAGCATATTTTGACCTAGACTATGGGAGTTGTCCCTCAGACATCTTAATACTTTTACTCAAAGCAGAGAGCTGCCTACTCTATCAGCTACCAAAGATGTTTCTCAGTTTTTGTTCTGACTTCTCTCAGACACATGTCATTGAGATATAATTTTGTCGTAAGTACTGGAAACCTATTGGTTAAGCCCCAAACATGTGTGTTTGAGTGCATACACACACACACACACACACACACACACACACACACACTTTACCAATTTAAAGCTTAGAATCTTTTGAGGGGGCATGAAAAGTAATTGTGCTTTCTTAAATGTATGTTATAAAAGGAAAAGTGTAATAGAGTGGAAGATGACGGGAATTACTAAATATAGGTCCTCTTTCTCTTTCTAATATTGATGAACTGTGTTTTTCCCTTTTTTTCTTGACCAGTCATGCTAGGGGTTATCAGTTTTATTAATCTTTATAAAACCCCAACTTTTTGTCTTCATTGATTTCCTCTATGGCTTTTCTCCATCATATTTATCTTAGTTGTTTTCATTTTTTCCCCTTCTACTTACTTTGCATTTAATTTGTTCTTCATTTAATTTTTATGGCTTTGTTGATTTATTTTTTATTGTAATATTAATTTTTCTGTTTTTATTTAAATTCCAGTTAGTTAACACTTACTTTAAACCATTTTTTCTTATATAATATGATTGTTTAAGGCTATAAATTTCCTTCTTAGCACTGCTTTGGTTGGGTCCCACAAATTATGACAGATTAGGATATCATTGTCATTAGTTTAAAATATTTTCTAATTTCCATTGTTAACTCATTGGTTTCTTTAGCTCACTGATTATTTATAAAGGTGTTGCTTCATTCCCAAATAATTAGTTAGGAATTTTCTAGTTGTTTATTTGTTATTGTTACTGATTTTTTAATTTATTTTTGCCTTCATATTTGAAAGATAGATTCACTTAGTATAGAATTCAAAGTTGGCAGTTTTGGGAGTTTGTTTTTCCCCCTCCCTTCAAGCCCTCTAAAGATACGTTCTTTTCTTTTGGACTTCATTCTTTCAATTGAGAAATCAACAGTCATTATTTTTGCTGTTCTATATACAATATCTCTTTCTGTTCTGGTTGACTTCAGGACTTTTTTCTATATTTTTGACTTAAAGTAGATTAATTCAAATGTGTCAATTTTTTTTTTTTAAGATTTTATTTATTTGACAGACAGAGACACAGAGAGGGAACACAAGCAGGGGGAGTGGGAGAGGGAGAAAGATGCAGGTTTCCTACGGAGCAGGAAGCCCGATGCAGGGCTCGATCCCAGGACCCCGGGATCATGACCTGAGCTGAAGGCAGATGCTTAACTGACTGAGCCACACAGGTGTCCTCCGATGTGTCAATGTTTTATTCTGCTCTTATTTTACTGATTTTTTAATACATTTTTCCATTGCTTTAAAAAATTTTTTTTGAGAAAATTTTGTCCAGTATTTCTTTGAATGTTTTTTTTGTTCCCATCTTTCTATTTTCTTTTTTTCAGACACCAATTATGCTAGGCAGTATGATACTGTCCAAAAGTAATTTTTCCAAGCTACGTTCTTTATCGCTACTTCAGTTTAAATTATTTCCTTTGGTCTCTCATCAGGTTCACTGACTGTTGTCTTTGTCATCTCATCACTGTACTAGTGAAATTTAAATTTAAAACATAGCATCTCAATTCTATAATTTTGACAGGCCTCTACTTTTATAGTGTCCATTTCTATGCTAATATTCTCCATCTGTATATCCTTTACGGCCATTTAAAAAAAAGCTTTTGAACATTTTTTTGTAAAGCTGCTCTAAAGTCCTTGTTATCTCATTACAGTATCTCATTTGTCTTCAGATATGTTTCTATTGACTATTCTTAACTTGGAACATGCTTCACATTCTCTTGTTTCTTCACATGCCATGTGATTTTGATTGAATTATCTACATCGTGGCCAAATGTTATAGACCCTCTAGATTTGGTCCTCTGTGGAGTGTTTTGTTTGCTAGCAATCTGTTTTGCTACTGGCTGATCACTGTGAACCCGTGGAGTTTTGCTTTTACACTTGGTTAATGGAGGTATGTTTTAGTATTGCCGTTGGTATAAGGAAAAACACTAAGCCCTAGTGCACAGCCTTTACTTGCAAGATGTAACTCTTTTGTAATTTCAGTGGAGAGAATGAGATATTTACTAGGCCCCTCTAAGTGAGTGTGACCCAAAATCTAAAGCTCTTTTTCCCTTGTTGTGGATTAACATCTGAGATAATTGCTCACTCTTTCAGGCTTCTGTTTGATTGCTTTCTACTGGATTCTCTGAAGTCCCCCCAAATATATGCATTTCAAGGGTCAACCCATGATAAGAGGAGTACATCGATTCATGTACAGGAGCTCCGTCCTTTGGATCTCCTTCATTTATTGTATTTTCATTTTCAGTTGCCAGTTGCTTTGGCAGCCCCAGATTTCATCTATGACACCTCAAGCTAGTAAAATTGCAGGTTTTGCTTTAATTCTTTGTGTTCCATGTTGAATAGTCTTGGAGGTGCTCTCAGGGAAAAAGACACACACATGAATATTATCTAGGAGAGTCCAATTTTTTAAGAATTGAAATTTCTGCCTATTTTTGGTTTTTTTTTTTTTAGTGCTTTTAGGCCTTAAACTCCCCACCCTGCCAAATACACACACACACACACACACACACACGGAAATCTAAGTTTGTTAGAAGCTACTCCATAAGTACCAGAGCCAGAAGAACCTTCAGTGATATATTTTTGTATATGAGGTTCTTCAAGATGCCAGTATATCTCAGAAGTCCACAGTTTGATCAAAGGCTTCACTGTTGATCTTCATTTGTTCGCATCCTTGCAATCTGAGGAAGGCCTGTCCCTTGTTCAGCCTACACCTGAATATATCTGACTTTAGGTATGGAAGCTGCACATTGCTTGCCTATGGAAGGTTTATTTTAGTTTAACATTCATCTCATGAAACCTTTTTTGTACTCACCACTCATTGATAGCCCCCAAGAAAAGCATGATTTGTATTTTATCCATTTTCTTTGTAATTCATAGAGGAGCAAAGGTCTTTCATGTTGTTCTACATTCCAGCTAAAAGGGAAAATGCTCTGCCTTCATTTTGAAGAATATTTTTACTGACTGTAGAAATTCAGGTTGGCAGATACTGTCATTTAACATTTTAAAGAAACCATCATTGTCTTCAGATTTCCATATATTTGATGAGAAGTCAATTGTCACTTTACCTTTGTTTCAAGATGGTTAATGTATCATTGTTTTTCCTTGCTGTTTTTTTTTTTTTTTTCAGATTGTCCTATTTTTGACTTTCAGAAGCTGTACTGTGGTGTGCTTTGATGTAGCTTTCTGCATGTCTTTTAGACCTGATTTTCTAGCACCATTTGATTTCATGGCTCAGTGTCTTCCATGGCTATGGAAATTCTTGACCTTTGGACCTTTCTCTCATTATGTAGTACTTTAACACATTCACATTTGTCAACTCCAATTACACTTCATTAGCTTTTTCTATATTATATCTCTCACGCTTTTTTTCTGTATTTACCACTCCCTTTTCTCTATGTGCTACAATCTGAATATTTTCTAGTTATATTCCATCTAGTTCAATAATCTTTCTTGTGATTCAATACCTAATCATTTCTTAATGTACAGTTGGAAATCTTAGTAACTCTTTTATTGATCCTTAGATGAGTTGCTATCTTTGATCACTAATACAATAATTGTACAATGTACACAAGCTTAAATCATTTTTGTAATCTGTTTTTCTCACATCTGGTTCAGTGTTGTGTGTATCTTAACCCTTGGCATCCATCTATATTGAGTCTGCCTGTTTTTATGATTTCCATTTCTATTGCTCTATTAAATACCCTTATGTTAGATATTTGTTCTATTTAAAAAGCATAGTGAGTGTTATTCTTTATTCACACCAATCATCTCACCCTTCCAGTATGTGCTATACATAGACCATCCATTTTATTTTATTACTAGATGTCACCTGTTCAAAAACAAACAAACAGATTTTCCCATGCAGGAAATCTATGTATTTAAAACATTTTCCCTCCTTGTGCATCCTTGTGTTAACAGCTTATCGATAAGTCCAACGTATAAAACAGGCCAAACATATGCTGTCGTGCAATGGGACACGAGGAGTTCTCTTCTCTAGGTTCATTAAAGCACAAATTGAAATCACCTGACCTAGTGATAAAGGACAAATCTTTTTAGTATGTTTTCAGTATTGCCTACAATCTGTTTATATGCTATCTGGCTACCTTATTTCCCACAATTTCTCCAGGTAAGTGTCATTGGTGTTACCTGGGAACTGGTTAGAAACGTAAAATCTAAGGCTTTACCTTAGAGCCACTGAATAAGAATCTATATTTTAACATTAATGTGCTAGAAGCATTGCACATGACCCTTATATTTTAGATAAGATTTGTTCTTATTTACAAGTATTTATCATTTTTTTTAATTTTCATGTTTATTTGTATCTTCTTCTCTATCTTTAATTATCTTTATTCTTTCTACTTTATTCTAAATTCAAACTTAACATCTCTTTATATTCCACTACAGACTGTTTTCTATCAATAGCTCTTAGTTGATACAATTCATATAATATTTATTACACATAAGTTATACTTTGATTATGTATATTTATACCACAACTACTAGCCTGTGATCTTCTTGAGTTAAGAACCACATTTGTTACAAGTTGCTGTTACCCACGGTGCCCCACACAAAGATCTCTACAAAGATTTGCCAAGTTTTTGTTGTGTGAATGGGACTTTGGTTAGTTCAGAGTTCACTATTAATTTTATAACATGCATTAATGATTGTTTTTACTGTAGTGTTTTTAAACCATATAATTTCTTTGAATCTAATAACATCCCATTGTTTCTACTGCCATTTTTGAGAAATGATTCCTAAATCCGCATTTGTAACTCACAGATCCATGAATCCTAGGCCCATATTTTCAACTGTCTGCTCTGTTGGAATCTCCCCTGGTCAATAAGAATAGTCAATCTCTTGCTTCTTTAACAATTCCCAACTGTCACTGCCAAATATACAAACACTAAACCAGGAAAGTCTGAATGAAAATGAAGAGCTCACTTATATTAAAACTGTAGCTCTAGTCCTCTGAGTGGATTTAAACACAGTATTATTTAAGCTTCTGCATTTTAAAAATTTTACTGTGTAGTTATTTAAAATGAGTTTGTTTCTTTACACCCTGCTCATGATTGCTAAATTATTAATTCGTTTCCCTTTAATATGTTGAATATAGGCACACAGGAATTGTCTTTCTTTCTTTTTTTTTTTAAAAGATTTTATTTATTTATTTGAGAGAGAGAATGAGAGAGAGAGAGCATGAGAAGGGGGAGGGTCAGAGGGAGAAGCAGACTCCCTGCCGAGCAGGGAGCCCAGTGTGGGACTCGATCCAGGGACTCCAGGATCATGACCTGAGCCGAAGGCAGTGGCTTAACCAACTGAGCCACCTAGGCGCCCAGGAATTGTCTTTCAAAAACACCTAACCTCTTAGGTGAATTTTTTCAGAAACCCAAGAAATCTAAGGTCTTCATTTCCCTTCATGATCGGGTCCCTAGTTAGTTTTCCCTAAAACCATTTATACCTGCCTCTATCATAAACAATAGACGTATCCTATAGACTAATTATACTAAATCATATTAAAATTAAGAGCAATTTTTAGACTGTGCTATGCACTTTCAAGTCTCTGTTCCTTAGCAATTTCTATTTCTTCTGCCGAAATGTTCTTTCCTAAAAGTTTTGTCTATTAATATCCCTCTAATTTTTCAAGATCCAGTTAAAATGCTCTGTAAAACCTTGGCCAATTTCTCAAGTTAAAATTATTCCCTCATCTGTGTTATTTTTAAAAGCTTTCTGGCAAGAAAGAAGAACTTATTTTAGTGTTAAAGAGTTTACAATAGTATTAACTGAGGGCCACGTAGAGCTTTATAGAGCTTACCTCAAAAACAATATTAAATTCTCTCTCTAATTGATATGTTTGTGGAGGTCTAAACTAACATAATTAAGTGTCTTCCAGGTAAAATAGATTGCAGGTGTCTTACATTGATTATAAAATAATCATTTTTATAACATCATGAAGTAAATGTCGACTTCTCAGATGAGAACACTGCAGATCTGAGATTTTATTTTTTTTTCTTGTCAGTATTTTTTAAAGTTATTAAGCAAGAAATGTATTGAGTTATATCCTCTATTAACTGGAGTGTGACTAATCTATTTGCCAGTTAAATATAGAACATGTTTAATAACGAGCCAGGTATTTCCTTACTGGAGATGAAAGTGGTTTAATAAATGGCGATGTCAGAGGCAGGGTTCAAATCAGTTTTCCCTCATACCAAAGCCCATGTTCTTTTGAGAAAATCATTCTCTCCGAGGTGAGTTGAATCCTAAATACAGAGATACTTAAAAGTCTCTGTGGTAAATGCGCTCTGTGTTTACTCTTTTCATCGATGTTCTCAAAATTCCCTTTAACCTTCCTGTTCCCTACCTTGGAGTTGTGTTTAATACGCCATTCTAAGTTTTAATTTACTTTAGAAAATTGTACTGATTTTATACCCAAATATTTTTGTCAGTGTACAGCTATCTTACTTGGCCAACTTCCATTTTTGGTTCCCACTCATTTTCCTTTTATTGGTTAATGGATACTTTTTGTTCATTTTTTGTTTTCCTTGGTACAATCAAACATATTGATTACATATAAATGTTTTACTAAGCACAGTCGTAAGGATTAAGTATAAAATGAAGTAAGGTTTCTAACTTTAAAGAGTCATGGTCAAGCTAGGAGAAATGTGTATAAACAGCTTGTTGTTTGGGAATCCTTGGGACCACACTTTGAGCAAAAGTTAGCAAAGACCCTTCAGAGCTTGCTGTAACAAGGGAGTCAGCCAACTCTACTTGTGTTCAGTCAATGCTCACAGACAAGGAGTTTAAAAGATGTATAGTGGAAAAAATAAAAGGCTTAAAGTATACTCTCACGGGAGGTTTTGGGCATGGGAAAGCTGAAAGGAGGGTAGGTAGAAGTGGGCATCTGTATGACTAGTTAGGTTAGCATACTTGGCTTTCTCTAGTCCATCCTAAGGTTGAAGGAGGGGGAGAATTTTGAGAAGCTGGCGGCTATTAATACAGTCGTAACCACTTTGAGCTAATTGCTACAGACGTTGTGGTTAAACTTGACTGGTTGCTTTAGATGGTGAGTCAGAATTCTCTTTTGCTATATGGTCTGGCCATTGCTCATTTGTATATTCATTCTCTCAGTTATATTTAAAGACTTACATCATGACTGATCTTGATATGTTTAATCCATATAGCATACAGCAGCATATCAGAGCATGAGACAGATTTTATGACAGTGGAAATGTGACAATCGCTGTCCACAGGATCGTCAGTTTTACCACGTGCCCACAGCGTAGAGGCCATCATCAAAGGCTATTAAAGGCTCAATTAAAGTACCAGATTGGGTACAAAATCCAGTGGGATCGTATAATAAACCAACAGATGATAGACAGTACTCCATCTATAACAGCTAAAATACCCAGGTCCAGAATCGAAGGAGTGGGCTTAGGATTGGTTCTTCTTAACATCTATTGGGTGACCCAGAAGCAAAATTGGTGTTTCCCATCCTTGTGAAATTAATCCTGGTTAGGGTAGAGGTCTGGTTTCACTGACACATGGAAAACTGAATTTAGTGGATAAAATTCCCGCCCACTTTCCTTCTGGATAAATGGTCTTAGAATATAGTTTATATGTCTACTAGAGGGAGTTGTCTGGGTGATGGAGCTGTTAGTGTCCCGTGATGTGCATCCTCATATTGATTCTTCATTTATTCTTTCTGCCTCACGTTGTCTTTTACTGAAGCTCCATGTGATTGTCCTTATTAGTAAAGCAATAACACGGACCTCTTTGCTTTAGGCTCTGCATTTTGTCGAACCCAGGCTAAGGCATCAGGGTCCCAAGAACAACTGCTAGACTTCTGCTTTGTGAAATGCAGTTCACTGATTGAGAGTAATTGAACAAAGATGAGATTTAGGACAAAAGGATCATTCTTTTAGTTGGGCTTGATAACTAATTCATATCAACAAAAGAAAATTCTAGGGAGGAATTTAGATATAGATGCATATGGCTCAGGAAAGGTCAGGATTGTATATAAAATAAGATGGGAGTTATCAACATATGGATTATAACTGATGCTATAATTGGGATGGATTGTCTAGAGAGAATATGTGGAGAAATAAACAGATCTCTGAGCAGCCCTGAGAAATATTACATGTATTACTTGAAATGAAGAAAACAAAATTGTCTAGAAGCAAAGAAGCAGATGATGAGTTGGAACAAAAAACAAAGTAGAAGCCAAGAAGAGAGAGTAGTTCACATTTGGGGTGATTGGCACAACTTTGAATGCTATCACAGAGTCAAGTAAAATAAGGATCCCCAAAAATCTATTAGATGTAGAATCATGAAGATTATTGGTGATACTGTGGGAGGGGCAGTGGAAGCTAGTTTTTTAAAGTAAGACCGTAAAGAGGGCAGAGGATGTATTAGGCATTAGGAGATGGCACGGGGGAGCGGGGCGGGGGGGGGGGAGAAAAAGCATGGGATGTCCTATAAACTTCCTGTCGTTTGGTGTGCTCAAGTATAGAAATAAGACTGAAGGACGCTATCGACAAACAAGTTTTGTCTAAGAAGACATTTTGCATTATGAAACTTTTCATAACGTGGGGCACGAGAGAGGAGTATTTTCCCTAACCTGGAAAACATCTAGTGTAGTAGTTTTGTAATAGCCTATGGTCCCTAGATTGGATAAGAAAATTTTAAATAAACTCTTTAAATTTATATGAAAATGTGTGTGTGTTTATGTATGTGTTTTTTACTAGGGAAAAGAGCATTTATACAACTTTAAAACAGGTCCAATACCCCCAAAAGATAAATAGCCATTTATGTAGCTATGTTCCAGAATCTCTGTTTGCAAAAGATTCATTGCTTTTCGACATTTTTTAAATTGCTGAACCAAAATACGAGACTATAATTATAATCTCAAGTATGCTCGTGTAGATCTGAAGTGTGAGAAACCATGCAGACTCTGATAGGGGCAAGATAATTACAAGCAGTGTGCAGAATATAATTGTGGGTATGAATGCCAAGAACTGAGAGAAGCATGAACAAATGACGGATCTAAAAAGTGAAATTAATTTAAAGGAATGAATGTGCTTAAAATAATAGGTAAGAGGGGTTAGGTTTCCCTGGAGCCGTTTCTGGAAGAGTCAGTAAAGCATCAGTCTGGTGAACTATTAATTATATCTGAAAGCTGAAAATCTAAAATATATTGATTAAAAAGCAGTTTTATTTCCTTGGGTTGTCATGATCTATATCTTCCTCAACTTACGTCCTGTGGTTAACATAAAAAATGTGATAACTTGGGAATAATCATAATAAGACATGAAACAAGCTTTGAAAATTGAAGACCTTTTTTTCTATGTAAATGCAGATTTATAAATATTAGAAAATTTAAAAACTATCAAATGTTAACATATGGTTTCCCCTCTTCTACTCCATTTGAAATAGATGCTTAATATAACTCCAAAGAGTAAACATCAATTGATTATTTATTACTAGGAAATTCACAGATAGCAGGGTTCTATATTTGATTGCTGACTTTGGTTTTGTCATTTTCTTTTATACATTTAGCTTCAACTGTGCCAGATTTTAGTTCCTAGAATAAGTTTGAATCAAAGGCATGATGCAGGCTTAGCTCTAAACCTGTTGCTTATCTTTTCTCAGTTCTCTATTAATTCTATCTAAATGTTTACAATTTGTTGACCAAACCTTCCCCCCATGCTGTCAAATTTTTGCCCTATTTCTTTTTCTTTAATTCTCTGGGCTCCTCTCCACTCTTTCCATTACTGAGCTTGGAGTTCCCCTGTTCAAACTTAGCTTCCAGTTTTCCCCTCTGTAATGCATCTCTGGGCCAGAAATGACATCCATGGTTTCAGCTACCACCTCATGCTTATGGGCTACCTCAAATGACACCCCTCTTTAAAATACCTTTATTTGGGTTCCTGGGTGGCTCAAGCATCTGCCTTCAGTTAAACATCTGCCTTCGGCTCAGGTCATGATCCCTGGGTCCTGGGATTGAGTCCTGCATCAGGCAGGGAGCCTGCTTCTCCTTCTGCTTTTTCCCTCTGTTCCTGTGCGCTCCCTCTCTCTTCTCTCAAATAAGTAAATAAAATCTTTAAAATAAATAAAATACCTTTATTCAATTTAATTAAATCTTACTTGTTACTGTCTTTGCTACCCAAATTAATATTTTGGTGGTGAAATTATAATTTCCTCCCACTGTTGCCTCCTACTCTTTTATGTTACAGCTAACTTACTAGTTATAAAAACTGATGTTATATTTTATTCCTCTCTCTCTCTTCTTTCTACCAGTATCTGTTATTATACAACATAGTTCTTTTTTTTATTATGTTAATCCCCATACATTACATCATTAGTTTTTGATGTAGTGTTCCATGATTCATTGTTTGTGTATAACACCCAGTGCTCCATGCAGAATGTGCCCTCTTTAATACCCATCACCAGGCTAACCCATCCTCCCATGCCCCTCCCCTCTAGAACCCTCAGTTTGTTTTTCAGAATCCATAGTCTCTCATGGTTCATCTCCCCTTCTGATTCCCCCCCTTCATTCTTCTCCTCCTGCTATCTACTTCTTCTTCTTCTTCTTCTTTTAACATATAATGTATTATTTACTTCAGAGGTACAGGTCTATGATTCAACAGTCTTGCACACTTCACAGCGCTCACCATAGCACATAC
>NC_138380.1:55730460-55772467 GCF_054177405.1 Leptonychotes weddellii
CCCCCCCCCCCCCCCCGCTCACACACTCTCCTTCTCTCAAATAAATAAATCTTTTAAAAAAATATATAGTAGCTCTGCATATTTGTCTAGTATCATCTCATTAAACGGTACTTTTATATTTGTCAGAACTGTAGCTTCAGCTTTATCTCATATAACTTTTATTATCATTGTATATTCTTTAATCAACTTTGTTTAGGGACAATTAACAGAGAATAAATGGAGCCATTTAAAGCATATATTTGAGAATATAATAGCCATATACCTATAACCATAATCAAGATATAAAACTTCCAGTACTTCCCAAAATTCTGTGCTTTTTTGCAGTAGTTACTCTGCCCCAGGCATCCACTGGTCTATTTTTCTTCACAATATATTAGATTTGTCTCACCTTGAGTTTTATATGATAAAATCAAATAGGATATACAACTTTGTGTTGACTATCTTCAGCACATCATCTTTCATCCATGTTAGTGTACAGATCAGTGGTTTCTTCCTTTTTTTATTTTTGAATAGCATCCCATTTATAAGTATATTATAATTGTTCAAGCCACTTATTAATATTTGGGGGTCATTTCCAGTTTGGGGATATTATGAATAAAGTTGCTATGAACATTCATTATCAGGGGTCTGTGTACTTATTTGCTTTCATTATTTTTGAGTAAATGTCTAAGGATAGAGATATTGGGTCATAGGTGGATATAGGTTTACTTTTGTTAGAATTGTTGTGGCTGCCCTAGGCAACTAATACAATCAGCATGCTTTTTTCCTGGTTAATAACTACAACAAACTATGCAACTACAATAAAGCTGTGTAGACCTTAACATTTCAGCAAGATCGAGATAGTGTAACCAAGACCTCTGTATTATTCCTCTCTTTCTTTTACATTTTTTCAGAAGGAAACTTTTAAAAAATGCTATGCATGCTTGCTTTTGTTATTATTATTAGTGCTATCATTCCTGTTCTTCCCAAGTAATTTTTTTTCTGGTGCAATCTCTCTTCTCTCTTGTTCATCAACATGGTAAAGGTATGAGTGCAAGGGGTGAAAGATTTTCAAGGAGAGCGGAAACAATTAGATTTGAGATGGCTTGGAAGCTGGACATGTGTTAGGCTAAAGTCATAAAGACCAGGTAAGTGGTAAAAGACAACGAGTGCTTGAACTAAGTAAGTGAGTGAGAGTGGAGAAGTTGTCTTCTTTAGTCATCCTGACATCTAATGCAAACCAAAACAATTCAATGTATTAGTTTGCTGATGCTTTTACTACTATTTTAGTCATTTATTTTAAAACTATCCTTGGGTATAGGGTAAAATTCTAACTAATGTAAACTAACCAGAGAGTCTATAATGGTTAAATCTGTTTAAGCAAGTGGTTTTTTTTATCCTCCACTAATCAGTTTCACACATACATGTAAGATATTATCATTTACAGAAAATCTCAGGGGAAAAAAGTCAATCACATAATGTTATTATAACTAACAAAATTGTTTCATGGTTTGAGGGGTTCTCCAGTACAGAATTAATGTTATTTCACCTTATTTTTTCCTCTTTGTTAAAAAAATAATATTCACAATATTTTCTTTCCTAGGGTAAAAATGGCACTCACTTATTTAAATCATTACCAGTCCTATACACTGAATTTAGTCACATATTTAATAAAATATAAAGTGTGACAGTCATCATTTTTCTTGCCTGGTTTTGCCCAGGATGAGAGCCAGAAGTTAATATGTTGAAAGTGCTAGAAGGGAGAATAGCCACAGAGAAGGTAAACAACAGCATTTCTGCCATAAATTTTGCAAAGACTGACTGTTTTCAGCCTGTATTTTCTGTTTAAAATAGCTCAGTACACTGGAATAATTTATATTTCTCAAAACTTCCATTGCAATATATGTTCTGGTTGATCTTTGGTCCCTAAAGAACAATTTAGTCTCTATTTCACTTTAGACTTGATTAAGTTCCTATTCTATACTTATTTTTCAAAGCTCCTTTTTCTCCAGTTTTAAGAAAGTTGGTAGAAAAAGCCTACTGTTTTTCAAACCAAGACACTTTTGAAAGAGGAAGGAATACTATTCATAATTTCCCAGGAATATAGGCAAAAAATCTGGACTATGCCAAGCAAACTAGGATGTGTTGTTAACCTAAGTAAGTAGGTTTTGCTACTGAGTCTTGAGCCTTAAGCGTCAGAGGTCACATTTTACACTGTTCCATAAGGTCCTCTGCAAAGAGCAGCATCAGTTCTGAATATTTCCTAAAAATTTCACTGTGGTATCAACCCATTAAATCAAATTTAAAACAGACTAAGTAAAAAAGACCGTCATGTGTGTTTATCTAAATAAAAACACCTATATATATATATACACATATATATTACACACGGGCATATATAGTTATGTGTGTCTCTATCATCTAGCTGGCTAGCTGGCTCAGGGTCACGTAGTGAAAAAAGGCTGAGAGTCAGAACCCTCGTGTTCTAGTTTTATCTCTGCCACTTTATTGCTTTTTACTTTTGTGCCTCAGTATTTTTTCTGTTTACCAAAGTGGTGAAAACACCTATTACCCTGTGTCACAGAATTTTTCCAAAATTAAACTGAAACAGTCATTGAGAAAAGGAGTTATGAAACAGCTTAAGGTATTTTACGGATACTACAATGATTCTAATCAAAAGAGTTTGAAAGTTATGTATTGAAGAGAATGAGACCTATTCCGAATGTTATACTTATCAAGCATTTCAGTAAATAAAATTTCTCCCAAATTTCTTTTTGAGTGTCATTTTAAAGTGCCAACCTAGGTTTCTGGCCCAAGTGAGTGTCTGAATGGCAGCCTTATTTGGATGATGGAAGCTCCTGGGCCCAAACTTCTCCGTAAGAAAAAAATTAAAAATTAAAAAATTAAAAATCTCCAAAATCCACAGAATTCCTTAAAGTTACATGTTCATTCTAAAATGCATTATTAGACAAAAGACATTTGCCAAATTATGTTTCAAATATTTTAGTAACACAAATGTGCAACTAAATAATATCAAAATGCCTTTGAATGAACATTTTAACTATACTCCAAGAAAAAACAGTATAGATGTCAATTACCTTCTTTTCTTGTTATAAGGCTTCCTATGAGGAAAAAAATCCAGAACAAAATTTTTAAATAAATACCTAAAGTCAGGGTTATTTTCAGAATATCATTCTCCTTAATATCCTACATAATTTCAGATTAAAGAATAATTGTATGTATTTATACCCTGATTACCAGGAAGTTCAGAAACAAATTTGATTTATGTGTATACATTTGTGTTAGTAATGTATTTTTGCTCCCTTTCTGTAATTCTTACTTATAATTTCTACTTTTTCCTTTAAATAACTCAATTCTCTAAAAATATTTTGCCTTTTTTTTAAGGTTGCTGCCTGTAGTTTTGGAAAGAGAAAGGTGAAAAACTAAATTGCCAATATGTTAAAGCCCAAAGCATTCAGCAACAAATATACTGGTATTCCGAATGTTATACTTACCAAGCATTTCAGTAAATAAAATTTCTTCCAAATTCCTTTTTGAGTGTTATTTTAAAGTGCTATTTTGGTCTTCCATCACCATGGTTACCAAAATGATCAAAACCACAAGAGTATATTTCAATTTGATGCTCATTTTCTTTCCAATCATTGTGACTCTCTCCTTGGCACAGAACTCCCATTGATTGCATAAGCCGCTTTATGTGTGCAAGAACCATGGGGCTATTGAAGAGAGGATAAATATTCATTCTATTTAACCCCTGTTTCTACAATTTCTTTACTACACATTAGCTTTCTAAAAGCAAAAGAAGCTCCAAACAGGGCCAAAAAAATGGCAAAACAAAGCACTGTGTTACTTGTCCAGATCTCACGGTCTCCTTTCTCTACTGGCCTTTAGAATAGTTTAAGATTTTCAAACACCATTACCATCCATGCAATTGTGTTTTATAAGATTTTAGACTTTAAGACTACCTTTGGTAGTTAAAGGAAGAATCAAGTCAGTTACCACAAGTGGGCGAGTTGTGTATGTGTGTGTGTTTGTATCTTCAGAAATGAGTGGACTTACGTGGGTCCATGTAAAATTCTATACCCTCACCCAATCCAAAGACCCACGCATTAAATAAGTTGTCATCAGCCTGAGCCCCATGTTAAGGTGATGATTATTATTGATATCTAAATGTCTTCTTTCATTACTTCATCAGGAGATTCCTAAGCAGAAGCTATTAAAGAGATGATGCCTACATATGGAAATTAGGAAAACTAAAGCAACTTCTTCGACAGATAAGGTTAGGAACTTTGTTCTATGCTTTCTCTTAAATTCCTTTACTTATTAGGTTTACCTATCTCTAGAACAATGATTGCCAACTTAGGATGCTGTGGTCTGGAAACATTTTAATCATTACAAGTAGGGATGGGGGTGGGAGCAGTAGTGGCTACTGGGATCTAGGGGACCTCCTACCTAAGAACCTCCTACCATGCACAGGGCAGCCCCTGCAACAGAGAGCGACCTGGTTCATAATGTCAGTAGAGTGGATATTGAGAAATCTTGCTCTGAGTCAAGAATAACAAAAAGTTTTAATCTTATGAGCCCACTGTAATTGGTGTAGCTGCTGCAAGTGTTTCTTTTTTTTCTTGCTTTCTTTCTAAGAGGGATTTTGAGGCTATTTCCAACTGTAAGGGAAATAATGGCATTTGAGTGATGTCTCTCATGGGTAAAGGATGAGGACAGGAAGTATTTTTTTTTTTTTTATCTGTAACCCGGACTCTACATGTTAGAGTTCTAATTGTTTGTCCTTGATGCATCAAATGGCTTAAGAGCCTAAGTGCTTGTTGTTTAATAAGTAATTCTTCATCTCCTCGTCAGTGTTTCTTCCCTACATGCTTTGGAAAAGAAAAGTTGACTAGAGACAGGGGCAAAAAAGTGTGGAATCCTTTTCAGTTTGGAGATGCTTTGTCCCACAGCCTGCAGGAGTAACCTATTTCCAACCTGAGTTCCATGAGCCACCTTCTACATGCCTTCCATCACACCCAAAAGTCCACCACTCTTAATTACCCTACAGTGCGATACAATAACTCAAACTCCACATTCGAAAATTGAACAGAAGGTCATTAGGCCCAATGTCTTCTTTTATATTTAGATCACTACCGGTTGCTAAGATTTCTTACTTATGATAGAAAAATAAGACAGAAATTAACACCATAAAGTTCAGCAGGGTTTCTGCAAAGTATTTTCTCAGTTAAATTTACTGGAACTTTGCAATTAAGGCATGGTTACTTAACCAATCAGAGAGCATAAAATATTCAATGACATCTTGATGGTGATGTCCAAAATCCAACATGTTTGGTTTCCTAAAGCAGTAAGCAACAAAACATGTTTTGCAGAAAAGGATACAGCATATGCCAAGATGGGGTGGTAATTATCATCAGCTTTTATATTTAATGGTGCTAGGATGTTATTATAGTCATATCTAGTAGCTGTCTTATAATCAAGTTTAAACATAGTCTTGGAGTAGCAGAGCCCAGCTCTGTGATTTAGCAACAATAAAAAAAAAAAAAAAGTATATTTCCTGAAAGGTTATAAACATTCCAAAGGAGAAAAACAAAGTCACTTACACAGAGGTACAATTAACACTCAGTTCTCCCCTTTAGGTTTCTCTCCCAGAGCTTAATGTCTAGAGAAAGAAAACCAGTCTCTAGTATTACAGGTACTATCATTTCTATGATTATCACATCATTTTACTCCTCAAATTTTCCAAGGGTTTCCTGTCTCTGAGTAAAACAGAGGTCCTTATGATAGTCAATAAAGTCCTACACAACCCGGCCATTCACAAGCTCCCTGACTTCATCTCCTTCTTTCCCTCTTGCTTACCCTGTGTTAGCTTCCCTGACACCCTTGCAATTCCCCCAAAAAAGGTAAACAGGATCCTGCCTCAGGGACTTTAAGTTACTAGTTACCCTGATTGGAACGTTCTTCCTCTGGTTTCTGCGTAATTCACTCTCTCAATTCTTTACTATCTTTGTTCAAAGACTGTTACCTTGGCCATTTAAAAGTGTGAAGCATGGAATTTAAGAAACAAAATAGGGGAAGGGAAGGAAAAATAAAATAAGATGGAAACAGAAAGGGAGGCAAACCATGAGACTCCTAACTCTAGCAAACAAACTGAGGGTTGCTGGAAGGGTGAGGGGTGGGGGGAAGGGATCACTGGGTGATGGGCACTAAGGAGTGCACTTGATGAATGAGCACTGGGTATTACATGCAACTGATAAATCACTAAATTCTACCCCTGACACTAATAAAAAAAATAAAATAAAATAAAAATAAAAGTGTGACACCACCCAGCTTCATCAGACCCTGGTCACCCGTGATCCTCTTATCCTATCTCACATTTCTCAGAAAGGGTGTGTTGCCCTTCTGTTAAATTTTTTCCTATGTAGTCTGAATAAGTTCTGTATTAATTTTAACCTTTTTTTCTGCATGCATTTTCACACCACTGCCCATAATGCACTTTAATACTGTACTATCACCATCTGAATGATCCAATCTGAAATACACCTAAAACCATTATTCAATTACAAATCATTGTATTTTTTTATAAATTTCCCTTATACAGCATATAACTTCAGTGAATTTCCCTGAAATGCAGATTACATATATATATATATATATATATACACACACACACACACATACACACACACACACATATTAGCTGAAATAAACCATTTATCACCTCAACCACTCACAAAATCACATGATGGTAAACATTAGTGACTTTGCTGTTATTCTTACTTTGCTTTCCCTACTTTTAAGTTGTTTTTTAATTATTAAATGAAAAATATGAGATCATTTTATTCATCTTTATATTTCCACCTCCTTGCACTGGGCCTAGCACATAACTGGATAATCAATAATGCTGGTTACATTAAAGAATGAATAGATTTAGTAACAGAATTACTTAGTAATTAGTAGTTAGAATAATATAAAACTTCTAAATCCATCTTTAAAAACAAGCCCTCTATAATCTCTTCTCTGTGTGTTTCTAGTTCCAAAAATATATATATTAAAATAAGCCACTTTCTATGAATGATCTTTCTGCTTTCAAAGGCACACTAATTTTTTTTTTTACTTTCAATTCCTCCACAACGGTGATGTCAACAGGAAGTTACCTTTCATCCTAATGATAATTTAAAGCCACGTTAGGAAATCTGTCTTTACCCTAAGTCCAAAATCCATACATCTCCTAGAATGACAGGTATTCTCACTGGCAGATCACATGAACATACTATAGATCTTTTGAATTTAGTAACTGATCTTTAAAATAGAACTCTATACCAAATAAAAAAGTCTTTCTCTAAGGTGCTAAAATTAAAAATCTGACAAATCTAAATTTTTTCACATTTTTATCTAAACTCTCTTGTAAGTTCTATCAATTTACCAGAACTGCATAACAAATTACCATAAACTGGATGGCTTAAAACAACAGAGATTTACTGCCTCACATCTCTGGAGACTAGAAGTCCACAACCAAGGTGTCAGCAGGGCTATTTTCCCTCTGAAACCTCTTTGGGGAATCCTTTCTTGCCTCTTTACACTGATGGTTTACTTGGCATTCCTTGTATTGTAGCTAGCTATAGGACTTCAGTCTCTGCCTCTGATGTCACATGCCATTCTCCTGTTATTCTCCTGTGTCCTCTTCTTATAGAAACATCAGTTATATGGAATAAAGCTCCCACCTTACTCTAATATAATCCCATCTTAAATAACGGCAGGTACACGTGACCCTATTTGCAAATAAGGTCACATTCTGAAGCTCTGGCGGTTAGGACTTCAACACATCTTTGGTGGAACAAAATTCAACCCAAGGCATAAGCATTTTCCTAAGGAGGGGAAGAAAACCTGTAATACTCTTGTGTTAGGGTTAAATCAAATAAGGTCTTGCACTGCAATGCAATATGATGTAGTGGTTAAGAGGATAGGCCCCAGTAGGAGCATTTTACTTCTTGAAAAAGATGTTTGCTAACAAAGGAAGAGAAAGGTATTCTGGACGGTACTAATGGCAAAGAACATGGAGCCAGAGCTGTAAAATTCACGGTGCATCCAGACAATGGGTTTCTCAAGTCACTAAGGCGGAAAAAGTGGTTTCAAAAAATTAAAAACTTCCTTATAGAAGAGTTTTTAATAATGTAAAAGGAATGAGAAAAAATTGGAAATAGCACCACTAAACACCCCAATAATAAGGAGAAATAGGGTATTTGCATAGCTTTAAAGTACTTCCCTCAAATTATTAATTACTGTGTAGTTGTAATGGATCTCCAAATTTTGATATTCCTCCCTCCAAGAACGATAGCTTAATTTTCTTGAGTCTTAGTTGAATTTAGCAGCCCATTTCTAATAAATCTAGTATGGAAAGGGAACACATGGGAAGTTTACAGAAGAGAAACCTGCAGACATCACCTTGTAACCAAGTGATCAAAGTTAACATCACCAGCAATACATCATGTTGATATCATGCACCTCAGTATGATGTGATGAGAAGGGTGCTTCATCTCTGTGGGTATTCCTTCTAAAATTCCATAACCCCAGGCTAGTTATGAGAAAATATGAGATAAACCCAAATTATGGGACATCCTACAAAACAACCCAACCAGTGCTCTTCAGAAGTGTCAAGTTCTTTATGAAAAAGACTGCGATGCTATTACATATTGGAGACTAAGGAGACTTGGCAACAAAAATTCAACATGGCACCCTGGATTCAACCCTGAAACAGAAAAACAACATCAATGGAAAAATAGTTGAAAGTCTAAAGACTGTACAAATGTTAATGTCTTCATTGTATGGTTATATAACATTAACTTTAGGGGAAGGAGAGTAAAAGACATACAGGAATGCTTCTATGCAGTATTTGTAACTCTTCTATAAATCTAAAATTTCAGAACAAGTTTAAAAAAAAAAATAAAAGAATGTACCAAGACTTCCAACAATGTCACTATAAGTCAAAGAATCCCTTCCTCCAAAAAAAGTGAAAAAGTATCAAAACATTCATTTCAGGACTCTGGAGTTTGACCATGAGTTGAGAAGTGCTTACACATGGAAATACTCTGCTAGATCCCTGGGTAATAACAGTCCGAGTTTGCAATGCCATTCTGCCTCCCTTGCCGCCTGCCTCCAGATCCGTTAGCTCAGTAGTTGTACTGGGCCAGCACTCACTGGAAGACCCAGCAGTTTCACTGATAGAGGGTAAGATCTGATTCTGAGCACAGGGTGAAGTCAAATGCCCAGCAGTGCTTTCGAAGAAAGCAGCAAACTTGGTTGGAAACAAATGATAAAACCTGCAGCTCTGCTACCATGAGGTTGCAGTCCTACTTGGGGTAAGCAATGGGTAACCTGTAAATGTGACAAAAAGACCCTGTCAGTAAGACTTCATAGAAAGAGTACATAGCTCTGCACAAATCCCTCGCTGACTCAGAAATGACACACATGTGCATGAGAGACTCAAGGGCATGGAGGAAAGTCAAAGCTGAGACAGACTTGAAAATTACTGGACCTTTGAATGTATTGCTCTACCTACACCAAATTATAATATTGAAGGGTTATCAAAGCCTTACACGTTCAAGGTGTTTGAGCCCGGTCTTTGCCCAAATCATTGGTTGATAACAGAGATCTAAACAAAGGAGGGGCCCCTAGAAACTTAGGAAGGAAGGAAGGAAGGAAGGGAGAAAAATATGGTAAAGAGACATCAGCAGCTACATACACTGAAGATGACAGATTCCACCATTTAAGTACAGGCGGGATACAAACAGCACACAGCTATCGTTAGAAAAAATAAATCAGGAGCATGTGAAAGGCTCAGTGCATAGTGTGTGTGACTCTTGATCTCGGGGTTGTGAGTTTGAACCCCATGTTGAGTATAGAGATTGCTTAAAAGTGAAATCTTAAAAGAAAAAAGAAATCAAAATCCTGATTTGCTACAATATATTATATAAAAATGTCTGGTTTCAGCAAAAACTTGAGTCATATGATTTTATATTTTTAAAATATGTGAAAAGAGGGGCACCTGAGTGGCTCAGTCGTTAAGCATCTGCCTTCAGCTCAGGTCATGATCCCAGGGTCCTGGGATCGATCCCTGCATAGGGGGCTCCCTGCTCTGCGGGAAGCCTGCTTCTCCCTCTCCCACTCCCCCTGCTTGTGTTCCCTCTTTTGCTGTGTCTCTCTCTGTCAAATAAATAAATAAAATCTGTTTAAATAAATAAATAAATAAATAAAATATGTGAAAAGAAATCAAGCCTACAGGAACTGATCCTGAATGGCCCTAGATGTTGGATTTATTAAAGACTGCTACAAAAATAGTTACAAAGTAGCTATTACAAATATGTTTTTAAAATTAAAGAAAACTACGTTAATATGAAGAATAACAATGATTCAAGAAATATGGAAACTCAGTGGACAAATAGAAACTATAAATGATAACCAAATGGAAAATTCAGGAATGGAAAGGAGAACATCTGAAATAATTCAAAAACTGGGCAGTAATGTACACAAGATGGTAAAAGAAATGAACCCCCTTCATTTTATGACTCACAGCTCCTTGAAAGCAGGTCGGCAAGTACTTAGTCCCATATTACACTTATATTTTAACACTCACCCCATTTCAGGAAAAAGTGGCAGAGAGTGTAACAGTAAAAAAAAAAACACACATTCACACACACACACACACACACACCCCGACAATAACAACAACCAACCTCAACTAACAAAAACTTGAAGGGTTCAGGAGCGCCTGGGTGGCTCAGTCGGTTAAGCCGCTGCCTTCGGCTCAGGTCATGATCCCGGGGTCCTGGGATCGGGCCCTCATCGGGCTCCCTGTTCAGCGGGAAGCCTGCTTCTCCCTCTCCCTCTGCCTGCCTCTCTGCCTACTTGTTCTCTCTCTCTCTGTCAAATAAATGAACAAAATCTTTAAAAAAAAAAAAACTTGAAGGGTTCAAATAAGCTGAGAGAAAGTGTGGATAATTTATAAAGCGTTAAAGGAGAGAAAAGACAGTAACAGAGATAGGCAGGGACTAATATTAATTACACAATTACATTTTAAAATCATATGCTTTAGGGGTGCCTGGGTGGCTCAGTCAGTTTAGTGTCCAACTCTTGATTTTGGCTCAGGTCATGATCTCAGGGTCGTGAGATCGAGCCCCATGTCAGGCTCTGTGCTGCGGGTGGAACCTGCTTGGGATTCTCTGTCTCCTTCTCCCTCTGCCCCTACCCCCCAATCTCTCTGTCTCTCCCTCTTTAAGAAGAAAAAAAAAATCATAGGCCTTAATATATTAAAATACTGAACATAAAGCCTTTTGTGATCATTTTTTAAAGGAAGTTTCTTTTTTCTTTTTTTTTTTTTATTAGGAGACTTAAGGAATAACAAAGTGAAAATTTCTGGCTACCTAAGGCAGAAAAGTGACATAATAATAGATTTGCCACAAGTAAACCTTCCCCTCTTTTATCATCGTGCAATATCTGGACCTAACTATATCTTGATTTTCATTAAATGAATTACAATAAGGCAACAAATAGATGAATTTGATTTCATGTCATCACTTAATACATGTAGAGACATTGTAGTGTCAATGTGGGATGCTAACAGCTGAAGAATGGAAATCTTAGTTGCACTGTGTTTTGTTTTGCTTTTGTGTGTGTGTGTGTGTGTGTGTCTTTGTTCATTACTTTGACTTCTCAATATTTAAAACAACCTTTTGAGGGCACAATTGAGTTTCACTCTAGCTTGCCTTCAGACTTGGACTAATTTAATAATACTCCCTGCTATAAAATCAATTTTAATTAATGGCAAACCAATTACTAAAGCAATGCTATCTTTTGCCTTAATTATTTCTGTATGAATTGTTTTAGTTTGGTATTTCATCTTGTCCCCTAAATGACTTGCTATTGCAGCCTTTTTTCAAAAATCATTTTTTGTGCTTTTAAAGTCAATTAATTGCTTAATATCTCATCTTCATTTACACGTGAACAGAATCCTAATCCAAAAATTCTTTTTCATTCCTCAAAATCTTCAAGTGAAGGTATGTTCCCTCAAATTCAGCTTTAAGCTAGACAAAAAGTGTTGAGTCAAAGCAGACATGTCCTCCATAAATTCCCACAGGTTCAAGTAATCTTTTTTTTTAAGATTTTATTTATTTATTTGAGACAGAGAGAGATCACGAGCAAGGAGGAGGGATAGAGGGAGAAGCAGACACCCCACTGAGAAGGGATCCCGACGACATGGGACTCAATCTCAGGACCCTGAGATCATGACCTGAGCTGAAGGCAGACTCTTAACCGACTGAGATACCCAGGCGCCCAGGTTCAAGTAATCTCATGCAGGCTGAAATTACTTCATTTGGCAGGGGCAAATTGATATTTGCACTTTATTTTCTTTCTAAAAATGAAACTACTTCAGCTTGGGCAAAATGCTAAAATAGGAAGCAAATATTGTATTATTCTGTTAAACTCATTTTTAACAGTATTTCAGAGGTGAGTAGGGAGATGAGGGCCACAAATTAAGTGAATGGAAGGACACATCATCAGCAATAGCAGGTGTGAAGCCATTTTTATCTAAACCATGATCATTTGAGAGGAAAGTAGGGTATCTCAAATCTAATTTTTTTAAGATTTGAGAGAGAGAGAGCGTGTGTGAGCAAGGGGAGGGGCAGAGGCAGAGAGAGAGGATCTCAAGCCAACTCCCCACCAAGCTCAGAGTCTGACACAGGACTTGATCCCACGACCCTGAGATCATGACCTGAACCAAAATCGAGTCACTTAACTGACTGATCCACCCAGGCACCCCAGATCTAATTTCTTCTAATGAGTCTAGAATTACTTTATAAAATAATATTGACCAAGAGAGAAAAGCAAAAAAAAAAAAAAAAAGAAATATACCAGCTGTGTATAATTACTTCAAATTATAATCATCATGTAGTGGATGTGGTGCTCACTCATTGCACTTCTCAGGTGTGCAAGAAATCAAAGCTAATTTTATAAAATTATCTTAGTTTCTATTTTACACTTCTAAGCCACTACTGGAATACTAAAAATCTAGTGTCAGTCAACTGAGGGTTCTCTCTTTTCCCAGGTCAGATCTGATGTCCAAGGTCTTTACCTAGTTTCAAAGGATTGGAGAGGAAGGAACCACCTGGTTCTCAAATTTTTCTATACTTAATGCTAATTGCTAAGACATGTATTCACCAGTCTGGTCCTCAGACATTAATCTTTAGAGTATTTATGAAGATTTGTTTGGTAGTGACCTTGTTGGTTGACCGGGCGTTTGCAGATCCAAATAATCTTGTCCATAATTCTAAGCCCTGGGTGATGGAACTCATGTTGCATATTCCATACTAGCCTAGGGCATTAACTACCATTACACAACATTACTATAACCGTCATTGTGCTGAAGGTTCTGCCTGCCAGGCCTCATTGTACAGCCAGTCTAGGTCCCATTACATCCTTGCCAGCAGGGAATCCACTTTTCTCTCAGATCACACACACCAATTTGGATTTTGCTGCCTCCTATTGATCACTTCATCTCTCATTTTGTCTCTCCCAGTTGAGGTGATCTCCTCTAGTCTATCAGGCATTGGTGAATGAGGGAGGTGTGGAGGTGGGGAGGGGAAATTACATCCTCCTCAAACCCACTCTTTTCCAATATTTATTCATGAAATTCTCAAGGTATAGTTCCCACATGAACAAAATCTGCATCACCTGAGACTTAAGAAAAAAATGCCGTCTTCCAACATACAAACCCAAAAGATGACAGTATCTGGGGATGGGAGAAGGGTAGAGCAATCCAGGATTGAACAAGCTGTCTACAGAATTCTGATACAACTAAATTTAAGAATCACTAATTTATTCTACTATAAACCAAGATTAGTTTGATCCTCCTATGGACTTTAGCTTTTAAATACCAAAATCATGGAGAAGACACTTTTTTTTTCTTTATTTTCTCTTCTATCACATCCTTCTCCAAGGCCATGAGCATGGAGCATTCTAAGCATTTAAAGAAGAGGTAGCACATGGATAAAACAGTAAGTATCACATAAAAAAGACACTAGTATTTCAAGTATGTTTTCCCTCTTCAAAGTTCTATGAAAAGAAGTCAGGATAACCATTTCTAATTAAAGCCGAAATAAATAACTGAAATCCTCTGCTGATCCATTCTAAGTTGACTATAGACACATGGTTAATATAGACATTTTGCTCATCTTAATGATCTAGAGGAGAGATTTTCAAGCTCTAAAATGCCTAAGAGTCTTTTAGGAAGATAATTTAAAACTCATATTACAAGGTGAGATGATCTTCTAGTTTCTTGTTCTCAAATATCCACTTTTTTTAACAAAGACTATGAGTGTAATAGATATGATTCATTGATCCCAGGTTAGAAAGTCCTTGTCCAACTCTTTTTAGTTCTATGTATACATATATATATTTACTACCAAATCCTCTTGTCTCCCCAGGAAAAAGAATCACTGCAGCATATCCTTTTTAAATATTATAAAACGTTAGGCTATCTGGCTGGCTCAGTCAGTAGAACATGTGACTCTTGATCTTAGAGTCGTGAGTTGAAGCCCCATATTGGGCATGGAGACTACTTAAAAAAAAAATCACAGTATCTCAAATATTCTTGAAGAATTGCACATTTAAGAAAGTGGACTTTTCTCAAAGTTCAATTATTAATATTAAGTAACAATTTTAGAAGAGCCATTTTAATTAAACTTACTTCCTTTCATTCTGAAAAGACATACTTAAGATAGCAGCTTCCTCTTAATGACTTAAAGGCAAGGACTATAAATTTTTCACCTTTTATCCAAAAGTGGTGTAATGCCTTACTCACTATAGATTCCAAGTAAATACTTGATAACGGAATATAGAAGTATTCAGGATGAAAGTATTCAGGATGAATTCCTTAGGCTCTTAAGGAATTTGCTAAGTCTCTGGATCTACTAAGGATATTTGAAATATAGCCCCAGAAGGTTGTACTTTTGACACACTTAAACCATCCTCCCAAGTCCATCTTGAACCTCAAATAACATGCTGTAATTATGCCAATATTTACCTGAAATGCAATTTGCTCTGAATGTCCAAAAAACAGATAACCATACCGAGTCAAAACGTCTATAACTTTTAAGTACAAATGGGTTCTGATAGAGAGCTTGAGTGCATCAGCTTAGCATCCCATTTGATTGCTGAGAACTTGGTATTTCTTTCTTGGCTTTCAGCTATATTCTAAAGGCTTTAAAATAATTCTTCATAGAGAACACATTCTTTTAAGGTTATCTTACCTGGGAACAAATGCCCGATTTGTTACGTATTCATGGTCACTGACTGAGACTTCACTATAGAATCTTAATAATGTCATATGGCTGAAGTGGTTTTTATTTACCAAAAGGGAGGATACGAAGACTATAATATGAATATGATGCAGTAGTGGTCACCCATAAGCAAAACATTAACTGCCTATTTGTCCCTCAAGATTGAACTGCACCTTTTCTTTGCTTCAGGAATACAGAGAATGCATGTGATATTTTAGAAGACGAAAATGTTGATTACTGCTTTCATTCTCACTTTGTCTGGCAGTATGGCACCCATCATCATACATTTTTATTTTCTTTTAATTAAGAGGACTAGTTAAGAGCATAGGGAATTAGCCCTGAGTTAGATAAATAGAGTTGGGGAGAGATGATTCTGTCTCAGCTATTGACATAAGAGAATATTAATTAATGTTTAGTAAATGCCTACTCTATAAAGAATAATTATAATAAATGAAAACCCAAGTGACCCAAACCAAGGGGAAAAAAAGGCAAGAACTGAGTAATAAATATATTTACTCAACTGAAAAATGCATGGGTAGGACTGACTTTAAGTACAATTTGCCTAATCTGGTAAATCATTCCATAAAACTAGGAAGAGATTTCTTTCCATTTCTCTGCTTGTCATAAGCTACATTTTTTGAAATCTCCTCTAGTCCCAAGATGGTTACCAAATGTGAGATGTGTTTTTGTTTTCTTTACGTAATTCTTAAACATATGAGAGGTGAATTCTAATTTTATTGAGAAGGAAATTGAGGGGATTTTTAAATTGTGATAAAACATACCTGAAGTTTATCATTCAACCATTTTAAAATGTACAATTCAATGGCATTAAATACATTTACAATACCTGCAGCCACCAACCCCTCTCCATTTCTAGAACTTTTCCATTATCCCAAACAAAAACGATGCCCTCATTAAACAAGAACTTCCCATTTCTCCTAGCCCTTAACAACATCTTTCCTACTGTCCATATCTATGAATATGCCTATTTGAGGTACCGAATATAAGTGGCATTGTACAATATTTGTCCCTTTATGTCTGGCTTATTTTACTTAGTGTAGTTTTAAAGGTTTAACCATATTGTAGCATGTATCAGAATTCCATTTTTTTAATGATTATTTATTTATCTGAGAGAGAGAGAGAGTGATCACGAGCAGGGGGAGGGGTAGAGGGAAAAGCAGACTCTCCGCTGAGCAGAAAGCCCGATTCAGGACTCAATCCCAGGACCCTAGGATCACGACCTAAGCAGACGCTTAACCGACTTAAGCCACCCAGGTGTCTAGAATTCCATTCTTTTTAAGGCTGAATAATATTCCATTATATGTATAAATCACATTTTGTTTATTCATTCATGGATAAATGGACATTTGAGTTTTTTCTACCTTTTGGCCATTGTGAATAATGCTGCTATGAATACTGATGTACAAGTATCTGAGTCCTGGCTTTCAGTTATTTTATGTAAATACCTAGAAGTGGAATTGGTAGATCCTATGGTAATTCCATGCTTAACTCTTCAAGCCAAACTTTTCTGCAGTGGCTGGACCATTTTACATCCCTACCAGCAATGCACAAGGGTTCTAATTTCATCCTCACTGCACTTGTTCTTTTGCTTTTTTTCTCTGCTACTAGCCATTCTGATGGCTGTGAAGTGGTGGCCCATTGTGGTCTTGATTTCCATTTCCCTAATTACTAGCGATGTTTAACATCTTCCATGTGCTTTTTGGCCATTCTATGTCTTCTCTGGAGAAAAGTCTATTCCAAATCTTAATCCATTTTTTATTTTTTTTGAGGAAACTGAGTTTTAAGGCATTTGTAACTTTCCCAAGATTTTCCAATATGTAAGCAGCAGAAACAGCATTCAAAATCCATGGGATAGGCTCCCATAATTCCAAAGGGTCTCCTTGTAAGCCAATGTTCTTCCTGTCACTGTGGACTCAATCTAAGAGGGAAAACAAACATTTATAAATTATAACAGCTGCTGCTTCCCTTATGACTGCCTCCCAAATAATGAACTCTGGCATCACTGTTATAAAAGTGATAAGCACCCCTCCACGTACTGGCCCAATTTCATGGCTTTTGTTAAGAAGTAAAAACTGTTCAAAGCTTATTACTTAACTGAGCTAATATTCCTTTTCATATAAAATTTCTACTAGCACAAACATCTTTTTAGGTATTCGTGGCTTCTATAAACACAAATGAGTACTAAATTCCTAAGAATTTAGTATGTATTTAGTGTATGTAAAGTGCCTCACTGAAAAGCCAGTGATTAAGAAAAGTCTCCATTGAAGCAAATAATAACAAGCATGGGTTCGTTTTCTACTCTGCTTCCATTAGATGTTCTCTATGTGGGAAGAAATGTGTACACAATCAAACACACATCTAAGAAAGCAGTTTGAAGTAAAGATTCTTTATTTCCTATCAAGGTGAACAGCAGCTGAGGTACCGTACATGTAAATGATGCATAGATTAGTTTTAAATCACCTGTAGGAAAACTGAGATCATCTTTTTATATGGAAATAAGCATATATTGTGGGAGAGAAAGCCAGCCTGATTCTAGCTGTGGAGAGGCTAGTTTAGAAGGAGGCTTTGAAGCCAGTGGACAGGAAGAAAGAATTACAGTGCCACACATAAAGACTTGATCAGGCATTAAAGAAAGAGGCCACATAGGCGTCTCATTTACAATCACCGTGTGAGAGCCTGTGGACAACTGTGGCTCTCTGGGTGACTGAGGAGGCAGCCTCCCCACCGCTCCTCAGCAGGTGGCAAAAAGACGTCACCTCATCCATCTGCAAATTAATAGGGTTGCAGAAGTGCTCCATTCACAGCACAGTCTGACTTCTTTTACCCAATTCCCAAGAAAACAGTGACTATTATGGGAGCAACAATGAAGAGGGTCACTGGAAGGGTAATTACAAACAAAGCCACAAAAGGCAAGGCAGTACAACACAGATAAGGCAATAAAGTATCTTGGTATTTTCGAGTGGGTTTCTTAACAGCTTGGGATATTTTTAACCTGCACTTGATTTTTTTTAACTGCAGTTATAGGTTTTAAGAATTCAACTGGAGCGCATTCATTGGGAAAAATGGCATAAAGAAGCATCCATGCCTTTATTGTCTCAAGACTGAAAGAGTTCAAGTCAAGCATGAAGGTGGCCAGAAGACAATGTGTCCATAAGGGAATGTCACATAGCTAAGGGAGGTCAAATAACTGTGTGCCTCAAAGCTCCCTCCCTTACAATTGCTCTATCCAGGGACCTGGGAAACTGGTTTTTATCATGCAAAATTCCTCCCAGCCTTTATGGGATGATGCTTGCCTTTCTTTTCATACCATTCCCGACCAACATTGTCCCTTTGGTAAGGCAGCTCCAAACTTGTGTATGAATAGAATACCTCCTCGCCAGCAGACAACTTGAAGTGCCAAGAGAGCATCGCTCAACTCCTGCTCCTGTCCCTTTCCAATATGTGTTTAAAACCCGATTTTCAAAAATTACATGTGAATCAAAGGGGACACACAAAATTCAAAGCCCTCGATGCAAAAAAAGGTGTCATTTGACCCTAAATTCATCCTGGGCATATGAAAGAGTCAGTATGCCAAGTCCTGTGCAAAGTTCCTGGCACATCCCACATTGCTGCCCAAATATTGGAATTGCTCTCTGAACTGTTCATGACTCACTCACCAAAATCAATGTCATCACCCAGTCTTGATAACCAACTTACTCATCAAGCTTGGCTCCAAATGCATGTTTTCTCAAATTGAATTCTTGTTCAAAGTATGAAGATCTTTAGTTACTGACTCGTTGTGGATGTATTTGTAAGTGCCACAGGCAAATTCCAGAAGAATAGCTCAAAAATAATTGACAACCAAGGCAAGTTCTTCTGGCTTCTAAATACCTATCTCCCCAGGAGGGATTAATCTGAACGTTAGCCCGTTCCTTGGGATATAGCACCTACTGAGCCCAGTTGCTCTTACACAGAGATGATACTATAGGTTAGTCATAATGTACTTGGTAGCAGTTTAGTCAAGGCAAATATATTCGCACTTTATCAAATCTAGTTTGAAATATAGTAATGATTCCACAAATTTTAGAATATACATTTAGAGCTGATAACAATAATTAGCAGTTAGTGTTACAACCCATCTGACTTATGCTGAGTAAATTCAAAATGATTTACATGTATTCACTATATCATTCGTACCATATCATATTGGTTATTTGTAATTATTATGCCAGTGTTATAGATGAAAAAACAAAACAAAAGAAGGCTATATAACTTAGAGAAATAATATAACTTGCTGCAAGTTGGTAAGCTGTTTCAACACACAGTCTAATTTTAGAGCTCAGTCCCTTAACCATCAATTTAGCTTTTGAAAATTTACAAATAATTTACAATAGGATATGAATATAGAGGCTAAGATAGATTTATTCCTATATTTATTCTTTCTTTCCTAGAATCTCCTTACTAATTTTGACTTTCACAAATACGTGCTTCAGTCCTTTTAAGATTTTTGGAAATAAACCAATGATTACATAAATCATGAGTTTGCAAAAATCTAAGTTATGCTAATATTTCCTTAGATATTATACTATATACTTTACTTGTGTATCTTCTGCCAATTACCATTTTATTAGCTTGGGAAATTCAACCATCACAGTATTTCTAGCTTTAACAAGTATTCAGAAAATTTAATAGTCCAGATGAGCTCTATTAGGATTTCATAAAGCACAGACAACTAGTTAGTTGTAAAATACTATTTCTAGTATCCACCAGTAAAACCCAACTTAAATTATTTGCTCTAAATACTACATGTTGATGAAGCAACACAATCCAGGGAAGGAGAGCATGACTGAATTTGATGTCTGAGAGCCCTAAGTTCAGGTTTAGTTTCTGCCACTTACTAGCTATTGTACTTGGGACAAATTGCTTGCTCAACTCGCTCATCATAACATGACCGTAATATCACCTCCTCTTAGTGTTATTGTGAAGAGTAAGTTAAATTTGTATAAATTGCCAGTATCAAATTTTTCTATTGAAATTAATAGCCCTCTAAGCTGCAGTATTTGGGGGTGGAGAATTGTTGGGAAAGGAGTGTCTGTGTTTTTCTTTTCCAGAAAAAAATAATAGGGCTGGGAATTACAGTCCAAGGAAAATATACTTTCCTTCCTGTTATCCTGTTTATACTGTTTTTCATATGCCCTTCTAGTCTACAGTATCCCCCATGAGGATAATTTAATGCAGTTTTAAAAAGCTCTTCCATATCAATAACAAAAACATTAAACACAACCAGATGTAAAAGCATCTCCCTAAGATGTCCTGGCAACCATAGCAAATGGCTCCCTTGCTCCATCTCCTGTTCCCTAACCCAGGCTAACTTCTGATCAGATACCACTTGTAGCAACCAAAAACTCAAAGGTCATTCAATGGATCTACACACTAAAGACCAAGTAAAGAATTACTTGAAGAAATCCTAAGGCAGGCCTCAGGAGATTCTAATTTAGAACACATCCCAGGTTCTTGCGCTTTCACAGCTCCTTGGGGAAGCCATGCTTAACATGAACTATTTTGGAACCACCAATGGTCTCATCATGTAACAGTCTGAACATGCAATGATGTTGGAAGCCAAGAACTCAAAGCTGCTTTGATTTGTTACACAATATATTTCAGCTTCACAGTGAATTCTCTCTCATTATTTATAATGAATAAAAACATTATTCTCTTCTTGTAGTTGTTAGACATTAGTTAAATTATATTTTTGGTTCAAGACATAGGTAAGAAAAAGAAGCTGAGTTTATTCCTTTTCATTCTGGAAAAAAAATTGACTGTGTATAAAGTTGTTCTACAGATACCTTAAACAATTTCCAGGAAGCATAAGCAAGTGAAGAGCAGAAATATCCAAATGGTAACTTACATTGGCTCACCTTCAAGGGGGTGGTATTTTTACATCATTTTTTTAATTTTCAGGTTGGTGTCACAATATTCCTGAGGTTAAACTCAGAACAATGGTCAATTTTAAAGGCACACCAAAGAATTCTTAGTATCAACACAGAGGTAGATTTTCTTCCCAAGTGCTATAATCATGTTAGCTAAACTCAGGATATTCATGTAATTTTTTTCATAAATTCTGATTTAGAATATCTCTTGTGCAAACTCTTCTCAATGCTTCTAGAAATTTCTGTTCCTTCCTATTTCAATTTATGAGATCCCAGTGTGAATTTTCATTAAGGTCCAAACTCATAATGTCAATAGAGAATCCATTAGCATGAACATTAAGACAACAAGAGACAGTGGTTTTATTTTTCTGGTACAAGTGTGAGGGTATATAATTTGGGATATCCATAAAAAGATAAATTCTTGACAAAAGCGCTATTTAGAAAGGAGATAAACAGTAGAAGTAGCACACATACACGAACACTTTAGTAGCTTTGGTATTTGAGTAATAATTACAATGCATGTTGTTGAACTTATACCCCTTAGAACCAGTTTTGGGGCCAACTACAATTAAGTCCACAGCTATATTTTGGAAGGTAGTAAGTGAATCTGAAATCATTTTTAAATAATATTATATCAAGCAGGTCGAAAATATATATATTTTCATCTCTCAGATGACAGTATGATAAAACAATGATTCTTTGTTAGAATTTTGGAGAAGCCCACAAAGAAAAGTATTTTTTTCTGCCCACATTACATTGTCGGGGCTATGTAGTCCATACACCTATATGAAAGTATAATGTTTATCCTGTATTCCTCTTTTCCTTTATGTCAGTGTTGTATCAAGTTTATGCTATAAGCTGATTGACAAGGGGACACCATGTTGTTTAACCTGATGTTAACAAAAGTAGTGCACTGCACTTTATGTCAACTCTGAAATGGGTGCTATTCTACTATCTTTGGTTCCATTTAAAGGCAGAACCAGCAAAAGTCAAAATAAGACAGTTTTGAAGTATATGAAAAAGGCTCTCATTGAATTTATAGTATTAGGTAAATAACTGCATGTATGGGGTGAGGAAGGTTGTGAGAGTGGGTGGTTGCGTGTGGGTAAACAAAGATCCATGTATCTGGTGCAACATTCTACTTGTTTGATGCATGCTTTCTTCAATAAATAGGAAATCTAAAAAATTTCAATACACATTCAGATTTCTATATATTTAGAAAATACACATACACATTTAACTATGCCTATACAAATATATATAAAATGTATACATGTACATTTATGAATTAAGACGTATGTGAAACTATTATAACTAGTATTTATAAAATGCCAACTTTTTTTGGGGAATGTATTCAATGTTTTACACATATTCTATTTAAATCTTTCAACAACGTTTTAAGGACGATCTTAATAATTTATTTTTTTATTATATCAGAAACTTGAGCCGCAAGTAAATTATTTTACTTGTTTGACATCATACCACAAGTAGTAGAGCCAGTATTAAAATAAAGATCACCCTGGGGGCGCCTGGGTGGCTCAGTCGGTTGGGCGTCTGCCTTCGGCTCAGGTCATTATCCCGGGGTCCTGGGATCGAGCCCCGCGTCGGGCTCCCTGTTCAGCGGGAAGCCTGCTTCTCCTTCTCCCTCTCCCATTCCCCCTGCTTGTGTTCCCTCTCTCGCTGTGTCTCTCTCTGTCAAATAAATCAATAAAATCTTTAAAAAAACTAAAAATAAAAAAATAAATAAAGATCACCCTGAACCACTTACGTGGTTAATAATAGTGTAGGACTTAATTCTATTCACACTGAACCACACAGAGAAAGACGAATGTAGAGTTCTTCACTACAATTGATATTTTTAGGATCTATTACAAAAGAGAAAGAAAGAAAAAGAAGGGGAGGGAGGGAGAGAGAGAGGGAGGCAGAGAGAAGGAAAAGAAAGAAGGAAGAAAAGAAAGAAATTGTACTCTCAATACCACGGCCACCTTCTTATTTTTCTCTGTTGGAGCCAAAACTAAGTGTTAAACTGATTACAGAGATATATGATAATAATACTGTGTTAAGTATCATTTGCTACCCAAGACCTAATACCGCTATCAAAGTTCTCTATATTGATGACTTTAATGTTGAGGTTCCTTATCCACTGATGTGGAGTTTCGTGGTTAAATAAAAGTGATGTGACCAACAGCTCCAGTTAGCACTGGGCTACCACAGTAAATTTCAGTTGCAGTGAAAGTTAGTATGGCCTTAAATATCCTCATGAAAATAATAATTATCAAGGACTAATAGACATTATCTATTTTTATCAAAATGTAAGATATTTTATGCAAATTTTAAGCTATTTTTACGGACTATGACCCAGGCCAGTTGGGTTTTTTTGTCCGCAGTCTGCTGTGTTAAAGAACCACTTTCAGAGGTTAATTAAACACTGTTTATGATATTGTGATCATCTGACCTCGAGAATTTTAACCATATTCATAAATAAGGATGTGCGCATAGACAAGGAAATACAATGATTGCTTTGGTTCTTTTCCCAAAACCATCTTGGCAAAGAGACTTTCACACCCCAAAGCTCCACATCTGCAATTACAAAATAATTAATTGGTTGCCAAGCCATTGTGCATATTCCAGGACACCAGCCAAGATCTAATACTGGCATCATTAAGTGAAAAATATTGTAATGTTAAATACTGTATTTCCCGGCTTCATTTAGCCAATCAATGATGTCAGTAGTATCCTGTTCTTTAGGAAACTTAATTAAATTCTTTCATTCAGATAATCAACATTTGTGCTTCCAACCACTCTTTAAATAGAGTCATTCTTTGTCTGGCAGCTGTGAGAACTTTTTACCCCATCCCCTCACAGAAACAAATGGAGAAAAAACTTCATTTAACACTCAGATAATGAAATCCTGTTTGAGATACCATTCACGGGCATGTGGCAGTTTTAACAGTACAGCTTAATCCTGAGTTATTCAAACCAAGGGGGTATGTGAGTCAACAAGTTGGGTAAAATGAATTAATTGCCCAATGGATCGCATCAAAATGCCATTCTCTCTTCCAAGCCATATCAGAGAATGTATATTCTGTGAATAGTATGGCTTTAAAATGTGAAGATGTATCAAACCCAAATCATGTATTTTAGATTATGATATAAAAGAAGGGATTTTAACTACAAATGGACCTTCACACAAGTCAGAATTAAGCATTAATTTTATAGCATCTTGGTAAAGAGAGATGTGTGCAAGTGTGTGTGACGTCAAGGCAGGACTTGTTTTATCAACGTTTGATCAGCATACCCCTACTGTTCAATAGAACAGCTAGCATAACTTATAATTCACAAATAGTTGTTTCTCTTGCTTTCATATATATGCATACTTGTACAAAGGCATACACACAAACATATTTTCTTTAGGTCGTTAAAAAAAATTACACACACACACACACCTTAGGTCATTACATGTCTATTTTTTACCTATCCATCCTGTATATCCCTAATATAAAGTGTTCATTTGGAAACTTTGGAGGAAATTGACACTCAAACTTTCAAAAAAGACATTTGCAAATATTTAAAATGTTGATGGAAACGCTGATCTTTGATCTTAGAACACCTTTGGGAATTTGTGCATCATTTAAAACCACATATTTATTGCTGTTATACTGTTTCCTCTTATATAAGCCCTAAAAATAAGAGCTGGGCACTGAACAAAGGCATTTATAAAATTCATTTGGACCATCTATTTAACCTACCACTGAACTACAGCTCAAGTAACAAAGTTGAAGACCACCTGCCTTCTATGTGCTTCATCTTTTATAGAGTGTAACCATCTTAGATAGTCTGCAGAGTAAAACAACTGCAGAGTTGAACTATTTAGTTTTTTAGGCAATATCTAATGCTTGTGACATTAGAAAATTCATGCCCTTAAATACCTTTTATTTGGTTTGAATTATTTTATCTTATATTAACACACTTAAATTAACTGCAACTCTTTTGTTTTGTTTTGTTTTGTTTTGTTTCACATACATATAAAGCCTTTGCACTTTGACCCAGTTGGAGGAAATTTCTCCCAAGAGAGATCTGGACTCCTTTTGAATCCAGCTGTGTTTGACTTCCCTTGCTGACCTCCCCAAGCCAAATAATGGCCCAGCATCTTCTTAATTATCTTCAAAAACATCCTTTTAGCACTAAACATATTTGGCATTTACTAGGAAAGAGCAAAGCTATACATCTGCGTGTAATAAGACAACAAAATAGTCGTATTTGGATCAAGTCTGCTTGATATCAAAACAGGGCACATGAAATCATAAATCTACTGGTTATTAAATGCAAAATTTCATTCACTATGATTTAGTTAATTAGAGTTCAGCATATTATATCTTTGGGACAAATTCAAGGTAACACAAAATGTCTTGTTCTGGGAGAACAAACCTGTGGATGAATAGAGGAATATTTTTCTCAAGCAATGGAATCAACAACATTTTTATTTCTTAATGGATTTTCTATTTTTATCCTGAAACTATGCCTTACTGTGCTCTTTATCACATGCACAAAGAAAACCTAGTTTTCCAGGATAACTGCTGAATACAAAACCTTTCTCTCCTTTTGGGAGCTTTACCCTTGCTCCCACTCATGTGCTTATTTCCATGATCACTGCTAGACTCATGTACAGTTTGCATGTGAACGGTGTGGAAGATCCTAAAATTAGAATTTCTTTTCTCAGATAAATATTCCAGTCACTGGGGTGCCTGGGTGGCTCAGTCAGTTGAGCATCTGCCTTGGGCTCAGGTCATGATCCCAGGGTCCCAGGCTCGAGCACTCTCTCTTTGCCGCTCCCCCTGCTTGTTCTCTCTCTCTCTCTCTCTCTCTGTCAAATAAGTAAATAAAATTTTTAAAAATATTTTACAATCACTAAAAACGTGTAATTTCACCAGACCTCAAAAATCTTAAGGATGTTTTCAACTCATTGAAAATACATGCAGCCCACACATAATGAATTTCAAAAGGCTGGAACAGATTGTGTGCATTGTTAATAGGGCATAAGGCCCTTTGCTGAGAATGAACAGGCAAATGTGAGCCTTTAGCCACAGCCAACCACACGGGTCATTTTCTCACAATAATGATTTTATATAAGAAGGGAACCCCCCATCTGCAGAGAAGCATGGTAAGTTTTTTTTCTGTGCAGCTTTATAATTTATCATATTGTCAATGCTGCATGTGTGAGTCAACAATTCAATAGGGTTTCTCAGAGTATACTTTTATCATTGTTTGCTTTGGTTCTCACCAACAAGGAATCCCTTCTGATAAATAGTGATTAAAAGCAAACTGTAGATATTAGATTAGCCTTATAAGCCATACCTATTTGAAATTCATTCTCAATCCTTTTTAATAATTATCAAGGGGTAAAAATGGTTAAATAATACAAAAGGGAACAAAATCTACCAGCAAACTTTTCTTCCTGGTCACTAGACCATCGCATAATGAGCCCTTGAAAGAAAATCCTACTGGAAGATCAAAATCACACACTGACTCCAAGTATTTCTGTGTTTTAAGATTCATTTAAAAATACAATTATTGTAGTTAAAACAAAGAGTTATATTCATTGGCAAATTGGTTTTAAAATAATAAGACAGAGCTGGCCAGAGCAAAGGAAACAGAAACTCTTATGTATGGTTAGTGAGAGAATAAATTGGTGCCATCATTTGGGATCTCGTCCAGGTTTCTGGCTTTAAATATGATGCATATGCCCATGGTAGAATGAGTTATTTTCCTCATTCTTCACTTCTCTCTGTATCCACAGTCTTTGCTGTGTAATTTTGCCCTTTGTTGCACAAGAACGAAGAATGGAATTCCACTTCCTGGCTTTCGGATTGGCTTTGTTATTTGGTGTAGTCAATGGGATGATATAAGACATGTGCTTGAGCAATGGGACCTACCTCTTATACCCCTGCTATCACCACAAGAAGAGGGTACCTGCTGCCCCTTAAGCCTTAGCCCCTGAATGTAAGCACATGGAAAAGGCCAAAACCCAACCCACAGTGAGCAGCAAAGTCCAGCCTGACCCTTAGCTGAAGCAGAGCTCCGCAGAGAAACCCAGCATAGACTCAGGCAACCCCAAGTCACCTTGCAGGTATGCCAGAAATACAAATCTTACTGTATTCTACTCAGATTCTGTGGTGGTTTCTTACACAGCAATAACTGATGTGATGCTCATGACTTCTAATAATATTTCTCTATACTTGCCTCTTCTTTTCAGTCCAGCTCCTACTGCCCACTCAACATTTCTAATATGTCAGACTTGTCATGTTCAACATTCAAATCCTGACATTCTTCCTCAGACCTGCTTCTGTTTTTCTCATCTAGTTCTTGGCATTGCATACTTCTAGTTACACTTACCCACCACCACCACCCCAGAAAAATAAAACAAAACAAAACAAAAACCTTGGAATCATCTCTGTTTATTTTCTTTCTCCCACTCCCTACTTTTAATCTTTCAGTAAATCCTGACAGTTCTATCTTTAGGATCTGACCACTTACTGTTATTTCAGTTATTACTTGGGTTCAACTGACATTATTTCCTTCTATGGTATTTTAATAGTTTCCTAACTGGATTCCTTGGATCTGCTCTTACTCCAAATAATCATAGTCTTAACACAGGAGTCAGAATGCTAAGTCAGATGATGTCATTCCTCTCTTCAAGCCCGCCACGGCATTCCATCTCCCTCAGAGTATAAAGCACATTCTTACCGCAGTGCAGAAGACCCTACACCATCTAGCCCGTGTTTCTCCTCTTCATGTGCTATTACTTCCTCCTCGTTCATTTGGCTTCAGCCATACTCTCCTCTTCCCAGTTCCTTCCAGAAATGAGGTACATCCTTAGCTGAGGCATTTTGAACTTGCTGGTCACTGTGGCAGATAGGCTCTTTCTCTACAGGTATTTTCCCTTTCTTTGGGTTGACCTAAATATCCCCTTCTGGAAGCCAAGAGCAAAGCTTTCTCTAGCTGACCTGTGTGGAACTGCAGCCCCCGTCCCTTTCCCTCTTCTCCCCACACTCTTTCTATCTACCACTTCTCCTTCAATTTTCTTCTTGGCACTTGTATATTTTACCTCCCTCTTTTAGTTATTGTCTGTCTCCCCCACAAAAATAAACATTCTTCTGAGTACATAGACTTTTGTCGATTTTGTATATATGGATACATTTTGTATATAACCAAATGCCCAGGATGGTTCCTAGCCTCATAGCATGCCCTCAAAAAGATATTTCTGATGAATGAATAAATGGACACATTTATGAAAAATTCTCTAAGATTTTTCAAGAATTTCTGGCAAATAATGAGAGGAATATGCAGGTCTTTACCCATTAACATAAACATTATCTATAGACAGATTTATTCATAAAAGCAAAACAAAATTGCCTGAATATTCAACATTAAAGAGCTTATAAAAACTATGGTATACAAACCACAGCTTTTAAAAAGTGAGACAAAATGTGAGTGACAAATTTACTCATACATATAGCATAATTCCTACCCCATTATTTCTATGACTTAATATGAAGTTTAGAAAGACAATTCAGAACTTGAAGACTAAGATTGTACAGGGGTGAACAACATCTGTTGGATTCTCTATTCTTAAAAAATCTACTTAAATTGTTCATTTATGTCCTCTTTTAAAATAGCTCTGTTTGACAGGGCACGTGTGTGGCTCAGTCGGATAAGCATCTGCCTTCACCTCAGGTCATAATCACGGAGTCCCGGGATCAAGCCCCACATCCCACATTGGGCTCCCTGTTCCGCAGGGAGTGTGCTTCTCCCTCTGCCCCTCACCCCCTTTGTGCTCTCTTTCTCTTTCTTAAATAAATAAAATCTTTAAAAAAAATAAAAATAATAAAATAAAATAGCTCAGTTTGAGAGCCTATGAGTGGCTCCAGTGTGTGTTAAGGCCTAAAAGATCCAGATGTGTTTGCATCCATGGCTGAGCTGTGATACCCTGACTCCCATGAGAATTTGGAAAAATACAGAGTTTTGAATTGTTCTTATTCCAAGACATATATTGTTAAAACTTCTATGCAAAGTAAGAAGCATTGATATTAAAACACAAATCAGTGGGGAAGATAAAAATGATAATTTCGCAAAATTATCCCCCTCCTAATCCTTTCCTCAAGATCCACAACTCACCTGTATCTCATTAATTTTGTGTATAGCTTTTTATTATATTGCTATTTCTTGTACTTAAGAAACAATGTAAACAGGGGTGCCTGGGTGGCTCAGTAGGTTAAGCACTTGCCTTCAGCTCAGGTCATGATCCCAGAGTCCCAGGATCAAGTCCTGGGATGGAGCCCCACATCAGGCTTCCTGCTCAGTGGGGAGTCTGCTTCTCCTTCTGCACCTCACCCCGCTCATGCTCATGTTCTCTCTCTCTAATAAATAAATAGAATCTTAAAAAAAAAAATGTAAACAGAACAGAGTACTAAATTCATTTTAGATTTTCTTTTATAAAAATATTCTATCTTTACTGAGAATGTTCTATCTTTGTGTACTTGCAAAGTGATTTCATGATTTTCTTTCTTTAGAAATAAATCAATTATTTAAAAAAATTATTAAATGCAAAATCCGAGAATTACAAATATTAGCTCACTTAATTCTTTGATTTTCATGTACTAACATGTGTTTAAAATTTATTCCACATTTTCATATACAGTAAATTTTTTTTAAAGATTTCATTTATTTATTTGACACAGAGAGAGAGCACAAGCAGGGGGAGTGGCAGGCAGAGGGAGAAGCAGGCTTCCCACTGAGCAGGAAGCCCCATGTGGGGCTTGATTCCAGGACCCCGGTATCATGACCTGAGCTGAAGGCAGACACTCAACCAACTGAGCCACCCAGGCGCCCCTACAGTAAATCTTTAACTCAAACATAACACAGTGATCCCTAATTTGCTAGTAAAACATGATACATAAGAAAATGATTGAATTTACATAAAGACGATAAAAATTTAGACAAACTATTTGATCACATGCAAATATTTTTTTAATATTAGTAGGTATCTTTTCATTATATAAAAAACTAAAATCAAGAAATTATTTTTAAAGCCCATACAAGAGGGAAAACGTAGTGATAAAACCCTCTCCTTAAAGGAAGACGGTTTATTTTCCGAAGGTAGGAGAAATGAATCCCCGCGCAAAGTGCGGCAGGGTGAGCCCCTCACTCAGCGCGGAGGCTCCGCATCCTTGTGCGCGCTGCGGTGCAAGATTCCATTTCTTTAGTGCCTTTACAGCTTTACAGCCTACTGGAGCCACAGAAAGCGGAGAGGGAAAATGAAGGTAAGAAGGTAGTAATTGCTCTACAAATTACTTGGGATGCCTAGAGCACATTATTGTGTAGAAAAAAGCAAAGACACAATGTAATATTTTGTGTCAACTATACTCAAATTAAAAAAAAAAAAGGGAGACCCATTATATATTTCTAGTAGAATTACATATAATAGAGTTCTATATAATCTGTCTCCCTCATTCTTTTCCCAACAGCGGAGAGAGGAGAGCATAAAGAAGACGACCCTGGCTTTATTTTGGAAGATAACTATGTTTTTGCGCAATTGCACATATAGGTGGATTCCTTCGCCTGCCAACTCATTTAAGGCATGTGGGTGTCTGAGCATTTGGTTTAGAGATGAAAATGCCGCGCCGAGGTTTGTCTTTGCTCTATAGGAATCTCTCAAATTGGCAGAAGAAAATAAACACAGTATCAAACTTGGAGCTCCTGCTCCTCCTATAAAACTTAAACAGGCTGGAACGCTACAGCTGCGGGTGACTCAGACCCACAAAGGAGGCAACTTCAAAGGCAGGCTCTCTGTTCTCCTTTTCTCTCCATCAGTAGCAAGCTGATTAGACTGCTTGCCCATTATCCAAAGCATTCCACACTCTAAGGGCCTGACATAGCCTTTGTGTGCAGAAGAAGGCTGAGGCTCCCACAAAGAGAGACAGAAAGGTCACCCTCGAGTGGTGATTATGGATCTCATTGAAAGCAATTACACAAATCAGAGGGAAAAAAAGTCACGCAAATTAAACCAGGTAATCTGTCCTATTACTAATTGATTCATTTTCTTCATTCCAAACCTTTAATATAGGTTTCTCGTGTATCAGATAAATATATATATGTATACATATTTATACACACACACAAATACACATTTAAATACACCTACATAATACTACATACAACATAGTTGATATATCTATTTGCTATCTATTTTTACAAAAAATGTGTATTATTCACATATATACATGTGCAAATACCCCATCCATGACGATAGACGAGCTACAAAAATTAAAATGTACAAAAGCAATGGGGAAAAGTGCCTCAAAACAGGTAACTGACAAGAACCAATCATCAAAGCAGATTCTAAGATATTTGGGTCGTGTGAAATTACAAAGTTAAGTGAGAAACAGACTGAGAACGGAATTGCAGTCAAAGACAAATGATTCAACTTGGCAACGCTTTGTTAACCAGCACTTTCAGATTCAACAATGATTAAAGTGTAATCATTTGTCTCCTTTAATCTTGCTTTTTAAATATCTTGCCACTTTCCTAGCATAAAAGGGATGTTCGACTTTAGGTGAATTACATATTTCTCAAATTCTGCATGTGAATGTTAGTACGGTGATCAGGATCAGATTTTTCAAAGTTATTACATAAGACTTTCTGCGTCAGCAGTTATGTTTATGCTATCATACGTGAATTATGCAACTTTTATCTCTCTTCTTTCAGGATGCAAAATTCCATCGTAATAACCTTCATGCAAGTGGGAACAGTCTGTTCTCTGGCTGTGATTGTGAATCGTCATCGACATTCTAGAGAAGGAATGAAGTTCAGGTTTCTTAAAGCTATACTATAAAAGCTCAACAAAAATCATCACTCTCAGTACTTCCATTTCTTTTCTTTTTTTTTTTTTTTTCCCATGTGGTGAGTCTGCACAGTAACTGGATTTCTCAAATGTTCCATGAATGGCACTTTAAAGTAAAGGGAGAAAGAGGACATCTTTCTAGATAGCATGAAGCTAGTTACTTCTCATGTGTTTTTTTTTTTTTTTTAACACAAACATTTCAAACACAGGATAATAAAGGATGTCTGACCCATGTATTGCTGAAGCCGCAGATGCCCCACCAAATGTGACGGACTCTGGGGTCTAAACTTCATGGTTGAACAGGGCAGCCTTTGTCCTTGACATGAAATGCAGATTATCTTCTGCTTCTACTGCCATTTTCTTTCCTTCTATTCAGAAGTTTCCATTACCTGCTGGACTATTGTGTTACTCTGAGTAACACACAGTTCTTTGTACAGAAGAACCATCTACAAAATAAACAGCCCTTTATCCCACCATTACAAAACCTGTTTTTAGAACTAAATACATTGCTTCCCCAAATGTTTTATCAGGGATTTTATCAGGGTGCTCACAGGAGAAATGAAATGAGGGGAGAAAAAAGAACATTCCTACCCTATTGAGCCTTTGCATTCCATGAATATCAATAGTTACTGGTTTTTCCAATGCCGTATAGGCATATTTTTCATCATTCGAAATTCTGAAAATTGTGAACAAACTTGTGGGAAACCGGGGAGTCAAAGATATGCAACCTATCATCTTATTACTAGATTTCAGGTGAAAAATGATGACGTGACCCATCATGCCCCTTTATTAGGGTTTTTGATTCTATAAATTTAATCATGATTAAAAATTGTTTTTTAATATTAGATGCCTGGTAGAACAAATAAGCAAACTTTATATTGAGAGGCCATTTTGTTTTAATGGTGCTATGTCATGAAACAAAAACGTATTTATTAATATTTTCTTCTTCTGGATAACAACTTCAGATTCCTTGATTGCCATCTGGTCGGTTCTTCCTGCAGCAACGTAAGTCATTCTGTCTGCTGGTTCATTCTGTTCTCAAGTGGTGTTTGATTCCAAATAGTAGGATGGCTCTGTTGATGAGTGTTAACCTAACTAAAAAGATACCTTTTTCAGATAGCCAATGTTCAAAGCAGATGTACACATTAAAATAATATAATAAATGAGCTGTTTAATGAGAATGGCCAGTTTCTTCACCAACATCGATAACTTTCTAACGTTGAAAAGTCTTGCACATGAAAACAGAAAAATTAGAAGGCAACTGAGGGCCTTTTGCTGACAGAGTCTGAAAATTTAACTAGACCATAAACAAAGTATATCTCTATGTGCACAGGGACCTCCTTTAGCTGCCAACATGAAATTAAATCAGAGTAATGCCTCAAATTGTATTCATTTTCCTAATACTGGTCATACTTTAACATAGATTTTTAAAAAGCAGTTCTCAAAAATAGAGCTTGGCATAAATGCCATCACACACAAATACACACATTTTTCAGTTTTATAGTGATGGATAATCTTGAGCCACTGCTTCCAGTCCTAAAACAGGGGTTCTCAAAATGTGGTCCGCTGGAGGTCCCATTCAGCAGGTCCTTGAGATCAAAACTATTTCATAATAATTACATTCTGTGTAACACTCATTCTCTCATGAGTGTACAGTGAAATATTCCAGAGGCTGCATGTGATATGGCAACAGAAATAGATATGCAATTCCAGCTGTCTTTTCTAAAACCAGACATTAATGAGATTTGCAAAAATGCGAAACAAGACCACTCTTCCCATTTATTATTTTTGTTTTAGAAAACGCTTTTTATAAAAACTTTATGTTAACATAGAATAGGTTCATTGTTGCTCTTCTAAATATTTTAAGTGCCTCAATTTCCATTTCTAATAGGAAAAATATTAATAAATTACATTTAAAAATCTATTGCGTCCTCAGTAGTTTTTAGAAGTATTTGAGAAATTCTGCCTTAAAACACAATTAGCCTTTATGACACCCTTCTTTCATAAACTCAGATTAAAAGGAATGCTCTTCAGTATTACTTTTACCTGGTGCCAGTCCTGCTGTTTCCTTTATATCTACATTTTTTATCTACAGCAACATGGGCACTGAGTAGGAATTCAGTAAATACTTACTGAGTGATAGGCAATGTTTTAATTAAAGAATAAAGACCATATAGGTTTTCTAGGAGCTTCGCAACTGCAGATACTTCCCTTGCTGGAAATGTCATTAAAATTCTATCAGATTTCTTCCAATGAAATTTTTCCTGACACTGTGGCAAATTACTTAGAAAAATAATACTCTAAGCACTGCTAAAGATAATGAGACTGTTCGGCCTAAAAGTCATGATAGATATCATCTGGGTGTGAATTTTCATTTTAATTTATTCAAGGAGTTCTCTGTTCTTTCCCCAGTAATGCCACAGTGGAGCTAGTTGTCAAGTGGCCTTGGTAATGTTCAAGACTGTTCCACCCAGTATATGAGGATTAGGGTTTTTCCCACAACAGGCACCAGAAATCAACAGCATTGTACAGCTCTTCCGTGTAATTCTGAGTCATGCTTGCTCTGGTACTGGATCTGACACATTCTCATTTGAATTAAAACTGAAAACTTGTCAACTGAGATTGTGCAGTAGATCGAACTTTTTCTTAGATACTCTAGGGATGAGAAATACCGAACACTGAATTCGTTCTCCCACACTTGGGTGTAGGTTTCTTTCTCTCCATTACTAATAGATAAGTGTTAGCATTTTGACTTCCAAGTTAGTCTCAAATGTCATCTTGATCTCATAAAAGAAGTCTCCACTAGGAATCCTTTCCTTAAATGCTGAAGAGTAACTCAAAGCAAAGCAGTATTTCCCATTTTTGGACTGTTCATTAATTGTGCCATTCTGCCTATCGCTCTAGAAGGAAAGAAGTTTCTAATTAGCTGGATACTATGAAGTTCAGTATGTCAAGAGTATAGTCCCGTCAGATAAATCCAGCCAGTAAGTGATCTAAGTGTAGGATGACATTACCTCCATATAACCCAACTCTACTGAAATCAAGTTCACCTTTTCAACAAGTGCAGGGTGGTATGATGAGCAGAAACAGCTCAAGCTAGAAAGATCTGTATTTTGATCCCAGCTTTGATACTTACTGGTTTGTGATATTGACAAGTTAGTTTTAACCATTCTGAGCCCCAGTTTCCTTTTTGTAAAATAAGAACAGCAATGTCTACCTGGAAGGACAGTTCAGAGACTATTTAGAAAAATTCTAGCATGTTAACTGTCACATAGCAGACAGTATATAAATAGCAATTATTATATACTAATAAGGTAGATTTTTTTGTTGTTGTCATTTTACATAAGAGTATCTACTGATAGAGAGTTTAAAGAAAGCTGGAGGAGATGAACTAAATTTGCCTAAGAAGTCCAAGAACCTGATGGGACAAATGAGATCAAGAATTCAATCCTCCTTTTAAAGAGAAAAAGGTTTTGCATATTTCAGATAGACTAGGATGTATGCTAAATTATGCTATATTTTTGGCCGATGCAGGTAGGGCAGCAAACGTATCATGGGGGAAACCTATATCCAGTAGCAGTCATGAAATCATGCAGAATTTAGGGAAAATGCTTGAGTTCATCTCAAGCTACTAAGCAAAAGCAAACACAGAACCAAATAACTACTACCTTGAGAGATTTCTTGGCTGGAGAACAGGAGCAGGGTGGGCAGATGAAACACTGGACTTCATTTTAATTTGGATAGATGGGTTCTTGGGTGGAACCCTGGTGGGCACCTCAGTTAAAAACAGTTATCTAAAAAGTAGCAAGTAATTTTAGTAATCTTCGATTAAACCAGTGCTATCTGATCATTTTTCCTTGTGCATAATTTGAGATGACCGTGTAGAGATGCAGTAAGAAAGTGGAAATATATTTGTCCAAGCTTCTTGGTGCTGGGAAAGTTACTTATTGGTATTGTAACCAGAAAGAGATTATATCTACACCCTCATGATTACTTAAATAATTCTCTGTGATGTTTACAGACACAACCTCAAATGAGGTTTTACTTAAAATTACTGAGAATACAAAAATTATTCTGTAAGCCTATGTGGTATTTAAAAAAATCTAAGAGTTGTATCAAGATCAGTTTATTAAATAGTTATAGACTAGATCTTTGTCTAGAGCAATCTCCATAGATTAACCCTCAAAACTAGAATCTATTCATCCTCTTACAACCATCACTATCAAAAATTTAAAAAGTTCTCAGGATATTATACTCTATCACAGAATGTTCAAACCCTCATTAGCACTTTAGGTTAGCTCAGATTCCCTAACTCTAGGTGGTCTTGCAAAAATACGGAATTTTCTAGACCTTTACAATAGATTCTTCCCCACTGAGCCTCATATTCACCCCTTCTCCAGGCTAACACCATCGAAATGCATTTCTGCATAGGTTCCCCTGAATCCTGCCAGCACATATTACATGAGTACTGCAATTTCTTTGGAGTATAGGCTATTTCTTGCTGGCAAAGGGCTTATGCTTCCCTGCTCAGGCTGTTCTAAGGTTTGATTTTTGTTGCAGGGCCCGGCACAATGTGCGGTGGTGGTAATGTGTCTTGTGGAAAACAGACATCATCTTGAAAGGCATTTGTTAACAAAGATTCATTATAGGGTTCTCCTCTGGCAAAGAGCAATGGACTTCTGCTATCAGACAAGAGGTTCTGGGAGACAAAGTCAGGGTTCAGGTTCTCAAGCTCACCCACTGAAATGTCACCATCCAGGTGTCAGAATTCCACTCCTCCATTAAAACCCTATTGTTGACAGAAGATTTATTGTAGCTGGGAATTTAGTCTCCCTTTTGGTACATAATCAACCTCTGGGCCTTGATGTTCGGTAACTCTTCCTTGCGGCTGCAGGAAGTAAAAACCTCTTTCACAGCTGCCAGACAGACGCTCTGGCTTTAGAACATCACTTCTCAGTTTGCAATTAACTGCACGCTACCTGTCATTTTCCTTTCAAAGTCCCCTGTGCCATTAAAAGCAGTTACCCTACTTTATTATCCTCAAATTTACCATTGTCCTGTAATGATCAAGAACCACAGGTACTTGATGTCTAAACGCCTTCCCTCTAACTATACTTCTTCCCAATTAACAACGTTAAAGTTTGAGGTGTTGTGATGTCGCTCCATGCCAGAAGTTACTATCACATCACACCACTGTCACCAGCAAAAAGGGTCCTTATTTCTTTTACACAGGTGAGCAGTTTATTTCCAAATCATGTCCTAAGGGTTTGCTTTCTAGAACCACTCTGGTTTCCTTGAAAACAGACCCTGAGACAAAGATTAAGTACTAGACATTTATTTGAAGATGGAATTCCAGGGGTGGGGGGAAACAGAAAAAGGAAATGAGACAATGTGATGTGTGTATGTGTTAGCTTTTGCTTCCTGAGAAGCTCTTCACATGCACAGGCCTATCATCATGAGAAATCTACAGAAAAGATGAATAGAGAAATTGTGCCTTGGAAAGTTCCATCAAGGGGAGAAAAAGAAAGATAATTTGTCTACACTGTTTCTTCTCAACTCCTGTCTTCCACTGGTCAAAGTTCTCCCCAGTTGGATTTAACTCTCTCATAATCTTGGGTCATATATACCAGCGCCTTGGTTGGAATATAACTACTTGAAGAAGATCCATGCCCTATCATGTGACATTTTATCCAAGTTTAGAAGTGTTGAGAGATTCCAGACTCTGGATGCTATTGGTCTCAGATGGCAAAAATATTTGCCAAACACAAGGGGTTGGTCATTCAGGTAACTGCTGGGGTGAACTATTTCACCGGAAGCTCCAGGAGACAGTTGAGCCAAGAAAATCTGAAAAAGGATGTAGTACAGACATGCTACTTGATGCATGACTTTCTGCAAGAGTGATGAATTTAAAAAGCAGAAACAGTAGTTATTTAAAAAAGCCCTTCTTGCCTAATATTTGAGACAATTCCTACTTTCAAAGTGAGTAACACTTGATGATAATCATCAACTGTTCCAGTAAGGGTTTAGGAAAGTAGAGAAGCAGAGAGCTGTGTAATTAAGCCTCCTGACCACTTTGCAGATTGTTGGAAAAGATGTTTGCTCATATATCAAGGGTAAAGACCATATCAGAGCAAGGAAGAAGAAAACAAAATGCTTGAAAATATAGATCAGGTCTCTTAGTTTCAGTGAAGCAATTCACAATCTAACAGTTCAACTATAGGCAATCCTTCCTAACATCTTTCAGTTATTAAGTGATGGGTAAGAGAAGGCAGAACTTGCTCAGAGCCAAATGAAGAAGAGAACAGAGCAGAAAAGGTGATAAAAGCCACTAGCTAAGACTATGCTCACGCACCATAGCAGTGCTTTTCAAATTTTCATGAGCATACAAGTAATATAAAGATCTTATTAAAATACGGATTCTGATTCTGTGGTCTTAGGGTAGCTCTAAAATGTCCCCAGGTGATGCCAATGCTAATGGCCCCGAGATCACATTTTGTAATATTAAAAAATACTATGTAATATTAATACCTATTATAGATGATACTTAAAACTACAGCAGAAATTCTGAAAGCCTTAATTCTTTCCAGAAAACAGGAGTGAGTACTGTTTTATAGTCTGATAAAGGGCAGGCTTCTGAAATAGCATCCCAAAATGGAAAAACCCAATCAGTTACCAGAGTGTGGATGAGAGAAATAGGCAGATGGAGTATAATCTAAATAAAAATGATCCGTGCTATTGCAAAGGTCAGGAAAAAGGAACCCAGCGCCAGTGGGGAAAGAGAACAGGGGCTTAAGGCATGAGCTGCTCTTGGCGCTGACATAGTAGGTTCATGTCAAGTGGGATTGTAGCCCCTACTTCCAAACGGAAGCAGAGATGGAAGGAATTTGTGTCTCAGTATGTCTCAGCATTGGTCACAAGTGGCTGTGGTTTTAAAATCACTTAAATAGAAAAACTGAATCCATAGCCCATCATGGAAATTAAAGAGATTAGAATTGTGTAGTTTAAATAAGCAGAGTCTCTCAGTTGTTTCACTGTCTTGCTAGAATCCCAATATCTTAGAAACCTTCAGAGAAGAGAAAAACACTGTCAAAGTTGTGAACCCAGATCCTAAAAACTGTGTATGTGTGCACGTGCCTGTGTGTGCATGTGTGTGTGTGTCAAGGCTGGAGGTTTACTGACTATGATCAACTTTAACTCCCTTGAAACACTTGCCTAGTACTTTGTATGGCAGGTGTATGCAGAAATTTATATGAAAATAAAAGCAGAAAAGATTTAATTCTTCTATTCTCCATTTGCTCTTTGGAGACAAATCCAACTTGATCCTCTAAATTAAATTCAGAAAACTGTTTTCCCAGGGATTTTTCAACACTTGAAGAGTAAAACAACAAAACTTGAAGGGATGCTATGAATCGAGACTAAGGATTCCCCCTACTCACTCACATAGACAAGGCGTGGTCTTAAAATGGATCTTTAAGATCCGTAACACCTAAGACATTTTGAGTAAGTTCACAAAGATTGTAAACTTTACTTTGTGCTTTGTAAGACCGTACTAACAACCTCTTGATAAAAATCATCACTCTGAGTGCCTAAGTTCACATGTTCCTCTAATCGTGCAAAACAGGGTAAGAGTTCCTGAAGATTTCTAGAACAATTGTAGTAATAATCTTATGTACAGAATTAGTGAAACTGTCTTAAATAACTACCTCTAAATTTAATAACTTTACCAGATAGTTACACCGAAGTTTGCATCTCTAAACCAGAGATTTCTCTTGATCTTCACACTATATTTAGTTAAGATATCTTCTCTTTGATACCCTGTGGGCACCTCAAACTGGACACATGCAATCTTACAGTCAACGTCTCATTCCCTACCACTGAAACTTCTTTTATCCTTATTGCATTTTGGTTAGTGTTAACCTCATGGACCCAAGGATCCAAAACCAGAAATCAAGGACTCAGCTTAACTTTGTCCCTTTCATTTCCTACATCAAATCTTAAGTGATTCTTTAAAATACTTTCAATACATGTGAAATTTCCATTACAGATCCTCATTATCTTCCAGATGATTGCAACAGCTTCCTAACTGGTTTTACCACCTCTAGCCTCAACCCCTTCTCGAAAGAACAGACATGCTACCAGTCTATAATTTAAATCTGATCATGTCTCTCACCTGGCAATAAAATTTCATTGACTCTTTTTGCATAAGGTCACGTACAAATTCTTTAAGGTGGAATGTTGGGTCTTCTGTGATTTGTTTACCTAATTTGACATCTCCCAGCACTCCAATAACTCTTGGTTCTACAAAAGCAGGACACAGATTCCCAAATACATCGTGTTCTGTGCCTTTGACTTTTCCTCCCTAATTCTCTGGACTGGAATGCCTGGAAATTCATATTCATTTTCAAAACTCAGCATAACCCTTATTACCTAAAAGCAGCCTCTTACTCCCAAAATTGGAGTTAACCACTCTTCTTCGGTGCTACTTGCAAATTTTAAACATAATTCTGTCATTTTATTGGTACATTCTGTGATAATCTGTACTATGTCCCCAGTGACTGTAATGTACAGCCAAGAAAGAGAGCCAACATTAACAGATTTGAGAGACAGTACTGGAAATGTATAGAACTAAGCATTGGATAAGTAGCCTCTCTCAGATTTAAAAGGAAGGTAGGGTAGAGAGAAATAATCCCAAAACATGCACACATACACCCTCTCTGTGTGCAAAGAAGTGTGATGCCTTTTCATGGATGTTATCTCTTTTATCCTCTATTCTCCTCTGTGTGGTCTTCATTACTTGTGGGTCAGTCAGCCAGGTAGAGAAATGGAAAACCCGCTTTCTGGCACCTTATCTCCTGACATTTGGTAGCTGACAGCCTGGTTCTGAACTGAAAGAACACAAGTGGCAAACGAAGCACTGATGTGCAGTCCTTCCCAGCAGCCACTGTTCAAATAGAGTTCTCTTAGAATGGAGAAGACATGCAGTTGATCTAGTTTACCCATTACCCGTGAGTGTGAGTATCCCTGAGCATGAAGGTAAAATAATTTCAGTCCTTACATACTGCTCTCAAATTCCTCCAAATTTTCTCCCACCTACACCTATAAGGGAAGCCAACAATAAACTGCAAACTAGCTCATCTGTAATTCTACCTTTCTCTGCTCTTATAAACCATGGGGGGAAGAAAGGTTAGAAGAAGCAAAAGTACTAGTATCATTATAGCCTTAAAAAACTGTAATATCGAAAATGTTGGATATATATCATTAAATATTTGTCCAAACCCACAGAATGTACAATACTAAGAATGAATCCTCACAGTAATTCTGGGCTTTGAGTGATTACAGTGCACTAATGTAAGTTCGTCAGCTTTGACAAATGCATCACCTGGTGAGAGATGGTCATGTGGGAGGAGACTACGCATGGCGGTGGGGGGGTGGGCAGAAATTATAGGTGAAACCTCTGTACCTTCATTTTTTCTGCAAACCTAAAATTACTCCAAGAAAAAAATTTAAAAAATTCCCTTTCAAATTCTCATGTGACCATGATGGGGTTGGGGGAGGAGGAAGGAGGCAGAAAAGAAAAAGAGGAAGAGGCAGGAGAGAAAGAGGGTGGGGAAGAAGGACGATGGAGGTTGAGGGGAAAGAAAAATGATGTCTGAGAAAAGCCTGTTTAGAAAAACGTGTAGGGCGCCTGGGTGGCTCAGTTGGTTAAGCGACTGCCTTCAGCTCAGGTCATGATCCCAGGGTCCTGGGATCGAGTCCCGCATCGGGCTCCCTGCTCTGCGGGGAGCCTGCTTCTCCCTCTCCCACTCCCCCTGCTTGTGTTCCCTCTCTCGCTGTGTCTCTCT
>NC_138380.1:55772967-55788351 GCF_054177405.1 Leptonychotes weddellii
AAAAAAAAAAAAAGAAAAAGAAAAACGTGGAAATGTCCTTACACTTCAGGGGCGCCTGGGTCGCTCAGTTGGTTAAGCGTCTGCCTTCGGCTCAGGTCATGATCCCAGGGTCCTGGGATCGAGCCCTGCGTCGGGCTGCCTGCTCCACGGCCGGGAGCCTATTTCTCCCTCTCCCTCTGCTGCTCCCCCTGCTTGTACTCTCTCTCTCTGTCAAATAAATAAAAAAATCCTAAAAAAAAAGTCTTTACACTTCAGAAGTTTAACCCATTTCATAAAGTACTGCCATGACATCTTAGGGAGAACTTTTACAAATGGGAAGATAACAAAAATTCTGACAATATACACCCTTGAAACTTTGTGCTTCAGTATCAGGGATTCTTTTACCGAAATACTTTTTGGAGTACGTGTGTGGTGTCCAAGAAGTCTTAAATCGGAGAAGAATTTACAGATTCAGTGATAATTTACAAGTTAAGAGTAATTAAGGTTACAAATATTCTGAGAAAAAACATTTAGGGAAAAGGGATGTCCAGGAATAAATTATTTTTCAATGGTAAAGCTTTGCAGTTTAAAAGATGAACCAGTCTGCATAAATTAGATCTCCAAGTGAATACAATATTTAGTCTAGTTTCAATCTTTTGTCAACACATATTTATTAAGCACTACAATACTGACAGGTACCATTTCCAGGCCTTGGAGATACAGGTCAACAAGGCAGATAAAGTCCCTTTTCTCATCAAAGTTTGCATTCTGATGGGGAGGCAGGGAATGGTTATCAACATATAATTTCAGGTAGTGTTAAGCCCAATAAAAAATATTCTCAATAAATAACAAATATTACCTAATTGTATTGGTGGTAGACAAAGCTTGGTATTTCCAGCATAGAAGATTATGGGTATATAGAGACATCATAATAGTTTCACAGCCAGCACGATACTAAACCAATAATGGTTTATGGGTTATTTTATGTCTTATAAGCACACAGCTTTCACTCTCTAGTTCCTGGTATGTGTTTATTTTTTTCTTCCAAGCAAATACTTAAAGCACACACAGTCACAGAATGCTATAGTAACCTTGTGGGGGCAGCACAATTTTACAGGCATGATCTATTACACAAACTACGCACATGCACGCACACACAATCTCCAGGGAAAGTTTGATTTGCATGTTTCATGGACTTCAGAGAAATCTCCCCTAAGAGCCTCCTTAAGATAATCAAACTATGCATTGGGAATTTGGATTGTCAAGTAAATAAGGTTGACCTAATCTGAATCAGAAAAGGCTTCTACTTGTCATTTTCAAGACACAACATCTCTATGGTCATTTACAAAAGGCTTACAATTTTTTAAACCTATTCAGAGTTTTTTTAAAAATCTGAGCAATTTTGGGGCACCTGGGTGGCTCAGTCGTTAAATGTCTGCCTTGGGCTCAGGTCATGATCCCAGGGTCCTGGGATTGAGCCCCACATCTGGCTCCCTCCTCTGCGGGGAGCCTGCTTCTCCCTCTCCCACTCCCCTCCCCCTGCTTGTGTTCCCTCTCTCACTGTGTCTCTGTCAAATAAATAAATAAAATCTTAAAAAAAAAAAAAACTGAGCAATTTTGCATCTTATGTGAAGCTTTATGTGCTGTGTACATATTAGAATGAGGGGCCAGGCAATGTTAAAAGTATAAGGGGGGTACTACAAAACTGTGGTCATTTCTAGATTTCCTCAGGGTGAGCTTTCAGAGGGATTCAGGAAACAATTTAGTTAGTATGAAGGATTTAATTTCAGTCCTTTTTCTTCCAAGCATCTTAGAAATAAAGGTAAGAGAAGTATTGTCAGTGCTCAAAAAATTTCACACCTGCCCTTCTCCTCAGTCTCTTTAAAAAACACACCAGTTTTAAAAGAGTCCTGATTTCCAGAAAGGGTAAAAGTCCTAATGACCACTGGTTTAGAACTGGTTTATCGTTAAATCACTTTGTAAAATGCAGACTTGCACAGAAAAACATAAGCTTTGACATTAAACAGAAAAGAAAAATCCAAATAATGTTTGAGTATTTCATTCAAAATACCTGCAGTAAAGCCCACCGCCACATACCAAGAGGTAGAAGAGAGGAAGATTAGAAGAACAGCATGGAAGAAAATAACTCCAGATGGCAAAGTAGTTAAAATGCAAGCCAAGGGAATGGCATGACTTTAACTATAAAGCTGTGCCCCTTAGAATTTGCTAGAACACGCAGATCTCAGCAAACATATTAGAAACATGAGACGTGGTAAAACAATTTCTACTTACTATTTCTGTGGGGACATGGTGCAGGTGAGTTGGCCACCCAGCAGGTGAAATGAGAACACTAAGTACTAATCCCAGGATTGCCACCAGATTGTGTTGTGCCCTTGGCATGCTGAACAAACATCTGTAAAACTTCATTGTTCCCTTCTTTTAAGATCCTCAACCCTGAACCGCAAAAGCAAGGGGAATGCTAGTGGGCATTTCATAAATGCTGGTCCTGATAATGGCTGTTATGGGAGGTAACTAATGATTAAAAGGAAGGCCATTTATACACATGTGTCAATACTGACTGCTGTCGTAGGCTCTACTTCTGTCAAGGGAGTCAAGAGCAAACTTTTTGAGAACTATATAGACTGGGGAATAACACAATGACATCTGGTATGGAGCCAGCCAAAGACATGGGAAAGACTGGAATCTTCCTAACTATTTCATGACCACCACCAATATTGGTCTAGATGTTTCGTTGCTATTCTTTAAATACACATAGGTAACTTAACTAAGTAGACGCTATGCTAAAAATGTCCTTTCATGAAATAATACAATTTTATCTATTATCCTTAATCAGAGGAATAAAGACTAGTACTTACTTTTATCTATTGAACATTTGGGGAGTGGAGTACAAAAGGGAAAAGACGGACACACTAATACAATGGGAGAGAAGTACATTTCAAAGATGCATGCTTTCATGGGCCACAGCTATTTTAAAAACCACCCTACTGAGATATCACCCACATACCATAAAACCCATTTAAAGTGAGCCAAGCATAACATATAAAGAAGTTGAGTCACTATGCTATATTCTTCAAACTATTATAACATTATGTGCCAATTATACTTAAAGTATAAAATTCAGAGATATTTAGTGTATTCACAAAATTGTACAATCATCACTGCAATCTGATTTTAGAACATTTTCTTTCCCCCTGAAGAAGGCCCCTGCCCTTCCACTTTGGCTCACCTCACTCCCAGCCAGAAGCAGGGACTAATCTAATTTGTCTTTATAAAGCTGTATATTAGAGGGTAACTGGGTCGCTCAGTCGTTAAGCGTCTGCCTTCGGCTCAGGTCATGATCTCAGGGTCCTGGGATCAAGCCCCACATCGGGCTCCCTTCTCAGTGGGGAGCCTGCTTCTCCTTCTCCCTGCCACTACCCCTGCTTGTGTTCTCTCTCTGTCAAATAAATAAAATATATTTTTTAAAAAGCTGTATATTATAGACACATCATATAGAAGAGATCATACATCATTTTTTGTGACTGGCTTCTTTCACTTAACATACTTTTTTTTTCAAAATGTATCAATATGTAACTATGTACCTGTCCTTCCTTCCATTATAAGGCTGAGTAACAGTCCCTGCTGTGGATGTAACCCACTTTATGCTTTTATCAGTTGACAGACCTATGGGTTGTTTATACTTTTAGCTTTTACCATTTCTGGTTCTCTTTCAAGAACTCTATTATTCCTTATGAGGCAGATGTTCTAGCATCCTATTCTCTCAGGTTTTATTTGGTAATATCTTTACTTCACCTTCATTTTTGAAGGATAGTTTTACGAGGGTTAAGATTTTTGACAGTTTTTTACTTTCAGCACTCTGCCTGTCTTCCCACTGTCCTCTGATCTCCACTGTTAACTGATGAGAAGTTAATTGTTCATGTTATTAGAGTTTCCTAATACACAATGAGTTACTTTTTCACTTGCTTTCAAGATTTGCCTCTGTCTTTCAACATTTTGACTACAATGTATCTGGTTGTGGATCTCTTTCCATTTATCCTGCTTGGACTTTGGCTTCTTGGATGTGCTGATGGATGCCTTTCTTCACATTTGGTTAAGTTTCCAGCCATCATTTCTTTGACCTTTTTTTTTTCTGTCCCTTTTCCTCTTTTCTCTCCCTCTGGTACACCCATCCATGTACATTTTTGCATCCTTAATGGTGTCCCCCTGTTTTATTCACTTTTCTCTTTTCTTCAGATTGCCTGGTCTCCAATGATCTATCTTCAGGTTATTGATTCTTTCTCTGACCTCGAGTCTACTGTGAAGCTCCTCCATGGAATTTTTCATTTTGGTTATTTTACTTTTCATCTCCAGAATTTCCAGGTGTTTTATTTATTTATTCATTTTTAGTTCATAAGTTTATTATGAAAAGCACTGCACTGCTCTTATGCAGTAACATGGTCTTCTAGGAGGGGGAGAAAAACAATTCTGTTCAAAACCACTCACCAGATTCTGACAATAACAAAAAACAACATGAGGCTGAGATGTGAGAAGGGAAATAAACTGAGTGCAGACAAATCATACGATTAAATTAAACGGTATCCCTGGAAATAAACAAAATGATTGCAAAACTCCCAAGTAGAGGGAAGGCCTTGGTACTTAATTTTAAAAATGTTCATAAAGCTCCAATGATCGTTTGCTGCTATCCTTATTTACAGCCATGCTGAGTAAAGCTATAGCTAAATGGAAGTTAAATAGTATTCACAAGGTGTTAATGTTTACATCTTCTAATCTGCAGTCTCTCAGAGAAAGCAAAAGTAACTACAAATAGTGCTACTCCAGAAACTGGTTTCTTCACCAACAATGTCACTCGCATGCAATGAACTGGTTCATTCTGAAGTGGTCACGGCTGTTCATGACAAGAAGCTTTGTATTTTTATGTGGCACATCTAATGGTCCATCTGAAAACAAGTATTTTGAATGTTAACTATTCTCTGACAATTTGGAGTTACTGTTGCTCTTCCCATTTCCATTAGGTCAATATAAGGTTTGTGGTAACACTGTACAAGTTTAAAATTTCATTACAGAAAGTGGTCTGGGGTACTCTGAGTAATATTTGGCTCGCCTCTGCTGCGGGCTGGGTCACACTGCAAGAAAGCATTTTAGAGTATGCTCAAGTTCCATGATCGCAGCCTGATTACCATAAGGATAACAATAGTTTGGAGCAGTGAAAATCGTTACTACATTCTGGTCGTGGCACCAGTTACATCCATCCATCACCAGCTGGTGAGCTCTGGACACCAGTGGGAGGCCACTGACATGATTAAATGTTTCAGAAATGTCTTGCCCAAAGTTGTAACCAACTCCTTGACAGGATATACCCCAAACCCCCTGATCGTCTGGATCTGACACAGCAAGTCACACATTGGACCCTGATGAGGAACTTCTAGGCTCTCAAGCCCTCTGATGTGATCCAGTGTAGCTATGGATGGTGAGAGGCCACCATGGAGACAGACTAGCTGCCCATCCACCAAGGCAGTGAGAGGAAGACAGTCAAAAAGATCTGTACAATATTTCCAAACATTCGCATTTCCATATTTCCTTAAACACTCATCATAGAAACCATATACTCATGTGATCTGTCTGCTCTCATGATGTCCTCGGAGAGTGGTGATGTGTTCACAGTAACGAACCTTAACAGCTACAAGCAGAGTAACTGTTTCAACTGAATATCCTCTGTTACCATAATCTTCCATAAACAAAAATCTCCCATAATCTCCCACTCTCCCATAATCTCCCATAAATATCCTCTGTCAAACATAATCTCCCATAGTTTGTATCTGATGATTTGCCACCAATTCTAGACAGTTCCATGAGATCATGAAACTGCCCATGTACATCTCCACAGATGGTGACTGGACATCGAACCTCTTGTACGTTGGATTCTTCTGTCAGGTTCTCTTTAGCCTTTGTGGCTGCTGGTGGCTGCTCCCTGCAGGACCGGTCCCCGGCCACTGCCGTCCTCCCCTCCTTCTAGTCCCAGAGCTCAGTTCTCTGTAATGGCAGCCGCCCGCATGGTGACATCATTCCAGGTGTTTTTGTTGTTGTTGTTGTTGAAGATTTTATTTATTTGACAGAGAGAGACACACACACAGTGAGAGAGGGAACACAAGCAGGGGGAGTGGGAGAGGGAGAAGGAGGCTTCCTGCAGAGCAGGGAGTCCAATGTGGGACTTGATGCAGGGCTCGATCCCGGGACCCTGGGATCACAACCTGAGTCAAAGGCAGATGCTTATCGACTGAGTCACCCAGGCGCCCCCCAGGTGTTTTTTAAAAAATAATTTTTATTTCTTCATTTATACTCTGATGAGGCATTGTCATCACACCTTTAATTCCTTAAGCATTATTTCTTTTAATCTTCAAACACATTTATAATAGCTGCTGTGAAGTCTGTTTGCTAAGTCTGCTATCTCACCATGTGGCCCCTTTTAAAAGCAGTTTTTATTGCCTACGATTTTTTCCTATGTATGGATCACACTTTGTTGTTTCTTTGCAGATCTCAGGGTTTTGTTGTTTTGTTTTTTTGGAAGTAAAGTATTTTAGATATATTGTAGCATATCTGGATACTGAGAACTCCCTGGGGGTCATTCCTTTCTTTGTTTGTGGGGTCATTTATTTGCTTAATGACTTTGTTGAACTACTTCTGCAAATTTTAATTCCTTTCCAGTGTTCAGGTTCTCATGTTCCTACTCAGATTTCTTTCCATCGTTTTTATCTCTTGGTCTGGCTCTGTAAAAGTCACCCCTGGGTTGGCATAAGCTACTTATTGGCTTGGAGGCTGCTAACATTCACTTCTAGGAGTTCATGTGTTGTCACATATTCCTTCAGGGACGAGTAGCTTAGAGATCCCCATTTGGAACTCTCCCAAGAGGCAGTAGCTTGGGGTATGCATTGTTTCCCAGACTATCAGGGATTAGTGTGATTTTATTTTTATACCTAGCTTTCTAGTAGTCCCTAGGTGAGGGTGATTTATCATTCAGTTTATGCCTGGTCAGTTTGTGTTTAAACCCCATACGGCAGTGAGGGTTCTGCCCTCTGTTGATGGGCCATGTGCCATGGGGAAATGCTTACAGTCGGCCCCTCTGCTGAATGGTTGCTACAGAGTGGACGCAGTGCAGCGCATGTGTATAGTCTTCTTGACTTCCAAGACGGTCTATGATCCTAGGATGGCTCTTCTTTTTCTCTGGTTACCCTCTCTCTTGGCTGACCTCAACAAATTTTACATTGTTTTTAAAATCACCCGGAGGCATAGAATTTTCCATTCTGGGTTCCAAATTGAGCAGATTGCCTCAGCCAGAGCTGCAGCTCCTCCTTCTTATGGCCTGCCTTTCCTCCTGGGCAGCATCTTCGCACCACTCACCACTGCTGGGGGTAAGAACCTGCTTTTCCAAGAGTGGCACCCTGGTCTTTAAGTGGCTGTAAGGAAATGGGCAGGATGGCTGCCCCTTGGCCTTTTGACTTGCCCCTCGGCCTTTTGACTTGCCCCTCCTGACATGGAACTTTTGCCCTACAAGGGAGGCAGGCCAAGGACAAGAGGGGTAGTGGTATTTTCAGCCTGCTGCATTTAGGGTGAGCTTCTGCTTTCTAAGTAGTGATTGGGTGAAAAAGGGAAACCTGTTTCTCTCAACTGTATTTGCCTGGGTAGAACTTCCGCAACACGAGGTTGGGATGAAGGTGAGAAATGGAAACACTGGCCCTTGACTAGGAGCTCAGGGGAGGGCGGGAGTTTCTCTTCTTGGTAGCATCTGCCCAGGGAAGAGCACCTGGACTAGAGGTTCTGTAAGGCAGAGCTAGGAGCTGGGGGGTTAAGGGAGCAGTTTGTGCAAGGCTCAACTGCCACATGTTTTTGTTGTTCTGAGATTTAGTACATTTTCTAAATGAATGTTTCTCCATTCATTCACAGTTTCCAGAGACTTTAAATGATTTTATTTATAATTTTTACCAGTTAAATTGGTGTTTTGCTGGAAAGAGTGTTCAAGTATCTTACTCTGCCATTCTGCAAGTCTCACCTCCTTCACATTCCAGAGCTTCATATTTAGCTAAGTAGCATAAATTTATACTCTGAATTGTACATCCTTTTCAGATTTCCACTCCTGCCTGACAAGGTCAGGAATATGAAATAAGAATAGTAGAAAAATTGTCCCTGAAATTGGAGGGGGAGACAAACCATGAGAGACTATGAACTCTGAGAAACAAACTGAGGGTTCTAGAGGGGAGGGGGGTGCGGGGATGGGTTAGTCTGGTGATGGGTATTAAAGAGGGCACGTCCTGCATGGAGCACTGGAAGTTATACGCAAACAATGAATCATGGAACACTACATCAAAAACTAATGATGTAATGTATGGTGATTAACATAATAAAATTAAATTTAAAAAAAACTTAGGGGTGCCTGGGTGGCTCAGTTGGTTAAGCGACTGCCTTTGGCTCAGGTCATGATCCTGGAGTCCCGGGATCGAGTCCCGCATCGGGCTCCCTGCTCGGCAGGGAGTCTGCTTCTCCCTCTGACCCTCCTCCCTCTCATGCTCTCTGTCTCTCATTCTCTCTCTCTCAAATAAATAAATAAAATCTTTAAAAAAAAATTTAAAAAAAACTTAATCACTAAAAAAAAAAAAAAAAGAAAGAAAAATTGTCCCTGGGGGGTACATTTCAATATTCTGATAGATAACTCCCATGACCAGTTATAGTCCTCCACACAAACTCTGCAAATAAGATAAGTATATCCTGAATAAGACACAGGAATCAAAACTACTTCTGACTCAGACTTTGGCACTAGAGGTCCCTTCCAACTTCTAGGCACCCACAACCTGTTTGGGAAGGAATGACATTTATTTTTTACACTAAGATTTTATTTCTATTTCTCTTTCTTTTTAAACTGATTTTCTTTCAAGTTGATCAATATTTTTGAAGAATGATAATGCAAGTTTGGCTTTTTTTGTTCTTTCTTTTATTCCTCTTTTCAAGAGAATCCTTTCAAAAGATATTAAATGTCAACCCAAGTGATAGGCATCTTTAGCTGAAATCAATATCCACTTGCTGACTATTCATCAAAACAGGTCACATCTCTGGTGAATTCAAGGGCTGACAATTGCCTTCAAGAGCTGAGCAAGTCTAAGTTTCTACAGAGTGTATGTTTGGTCATTACATTAGGTTGGCTCCCAAGCCTGATAATTCAGGCTTTGGATTGGTAGAGCACTGTCTGTCTTGCTTACATGGTATCTGTGGAAGAAATTCATTCCAGAAAGGATACATTATGGTTATGAATGACACCACTGAAACCACACAGCAAAAGAAAATTCCAAGATTGGTTCTTAAATGGGCAAGGTTAATGAAACTCAAAATTCACAGTTCAAATGCACCAATGTTACTAAATATTATATTAAGTATTATCCTGAATACATAAAAATAAATATAAGCAACACTGTTTCCCATTTTTTTTAAATTACATGTCATGTTAGTTGTGGTTGGTAAATATTTTTAATAGTGTCTTTTTCAAACACTCACTTTTATTTTCACTTTAAAAGAAATTTTGCACTAGAAAAGAAAAGCTATAGGTATGCTGACAGTGACTGTATAGGGTAGTATGGTACATAAGGTTGTTTTCTCTATTTTCTAAGTTTATGGGGAATTTTTTTTTTTTTTTTAAGTAGGCTCCATGCCCAGCATGGAGCCCAACACAGGGCTTGAACTCATGAGCCTAAGTTCAAGACCTGAGCTGAGACCAAGAGTTGGACACCTAACCAACTGAGCCACCCACACAGGTGCCCTTTATGGGGAAAGTCTTTTATGCATCAATATTTACTAGTGCATATAGGCACAAGTAGCCATTAATATTGACATAAAAATACAAATATTTATAAACTACATAGTAAAAACTAAAATATCCTTTGTAAAGACGTCCTAGAAGTGAAAAGATCTGGAATGCTAAAATGAAACCTTATCTTGCCTCTCAGATGAAGAGAATGAATGAAACTTTAACTCCAGTCTTTATTTACTTTTTAGATTGGCACTATCCAAGAGAAACATAATGCAAGCCATTTATTTAATTTTTAATTGTCTGGTAGTCACCTTGAAAGAAGGTAAAAATAAAAACATGAATAATCATTTTTTACCATCTATCTAAAAAGTTTAATACAAAAATTCAAGTCATTTATAAATTCAGATTCTGTTAAAAATCATTTTAAAACTTTTGTTATACATTTAATTCTCATTTTAGCCAATTCATCCTGTTTACTTTTTAATTTTGATTTTAAGGGGCTAATTTAATTGATTCTCTTTGTTGAAAGAAAACATCAAACTCACTCTGATTTTATTGAAAATGTCTCTTTACATTGTCCACTTTATTGTTTTAAAATTGTTACACAAAAATAAATTTTCTGGTTTTGCTGTCCTAGTGACCTGCAATTACCATTCATCATGAAATTTGTGGCATAGATTCTTTTTTTTCTCTTCACTATTCTATTAACAGCATCTCCACTCAATGCTGCATCAGGAGCAAGCCTTCATTTCAAATTTAAAAATGTGTCCATACTTATGGTGTAAGTAAAATAATGATTTACTTTTAATTTTGAAAATAATTAGTATTTCAGTTTATTTACTCAAATTATATAGGTATTGGGTAAATTAAAATTATGTGAAATTAATATTTAGTTCCTCATCACAATGGTGAGTTGTTGCTGTAGTTCGAGATTTGTGTTCACCAACTCTTACTAATTAAAACCAGTTAAATGCTACACTGAGATATCCCTCATTCTCCTGAGCTAATCCCTCCTGCTAGTTCCCAAGGATTGTATTTATACACAAACAGCACTGCTGTGAGAACTGGCAACCGCCAAAGCTCTGGAGCAGGTAGACAAGTTGGAGCTTGCAGTAGAAGTTGGGACACAAGGTGTACCAAGCTGTTGATGTGGGACCACGAAATCATGCTGGAAGACAAGTCTGTAAAAAGCAGTTGCCTTTGTGTAGCTACTGCCCCTTTGAGCAGCCAAAGGTCTCGTTCTGGGGCCTGGGAGCCCCTGCAGTTCAGCAGGGCCAGCAGTCGGGATGCTGAATACTGGGAAGGAAGGACAAGCTGGAACCTGCTGTCACACATGTCTTGGACCATGGCTCAGCACGCTAAGCTGCTGAGACCAATCACTACTGCTATCCTTCCCCTCCCCCCCACCTTTTTCTTCTGGTCAATTCTAACCCAATGCCACACAGGGAAGGGGCTTTGGAGAAACATAATTCCAGATTAACCAAGCTGACACAGGATAAACGACCGTAGACAATGTGTTCAAAATCTTCCCCCTAAAATAGAGAACACTATGATTTTTTTTTTCTCAAATTACTATCAGAAAGACAAAATTCCAGGTTCTTCTATAATATTGGGAAAAGAGTCATACTGACTTCGTGACAGGATCTCTACATAGGGATGTAGCTAAATGTTTAATTTATAGTTTCCTTGACTGAAAAAGACTAAAAGCTATGCTTTTTCTCAGTGAACACATAATTTTGGTGATCATTTGCTAATCTTTGAAAAGATTCTGCCTAAAGAACACACAAGTCAGGCAGGGAAGAGATATTTTAAAATAATTTAATATTCCCTTAGTCAGGAGGTGCCTGAGTGGCTCAGTCAGTTAAGTGTCTGCCTTTGACTCAGGACATGACCCCAGGGTCCTGGGAGCGAACCCGCATCGGGCTCCTGGCTTGGCAGGGAGCCTGCTTCTCCCTCGCCCCCTGCCTGCAGCTCCCCTCCCCCCACTTGTGCATGCTCTCCATCAAATAAATAAATAAATAAAATTTAAAAAAAAAAATATTCCCGTGGTCAGGATACTGCTGTTGAAAGAAGATCAAGATTGCCCGTTGCAAACAAATACTCATATATTACAATGAAAATACTATCTTTTCAAGGACAAATAAAAGTCATTTGTATTTTTTGAGTAGTACAAAAATGCTTAAGGAGATCTAGGGAAAGAACATATACATGGGCTCTAATGAAAAGATTTTATGTAGAAGTACTCCATACTTCTCCTGACAGTCACTTGATCTGTAATTGACATACCCCTCAGAACAAGAGAATTACAGTACTGAAGACCAGATTGATTAGTAATTATCTATTAGCATGTGTTTTTTTGCAAGAATGGTATTTCATGGAAATAAATCTGAAGGTTACCTTTACTCTCAAAATTAATGTTATCCTAAACTGTTTTACTTTTCTACCTTCAGAGATTTTCATTTAACCCTAAGGCTAAAAGTCTGAAAGCTTCTGTGGACCTTTCAAACTTCTAAATGGTCAAGGGATTAGAAAAGCTTACACATGGCTTCAGGGGAGTTAAGAATTTCATTTCTGTTCTGTTCTTTGGCTGGGGAACAGTCAGTACATGAAACATTCTTTAACTGTCTCAGGTAGGGTAAAATAATCATGTTTTATTTTGGTGAATGTTATTCTGACCAAACTTTACCCCTCTTGGTGAACTAACAAAATGGCTAAATGGAAAAGAAGGACATTTCTGTTCTGTTGTTCTGTTTAAATATCATTATGTTTGGTGGTTTGCTTTGAGGAAAAGGATGATTTCCACCAGAAAAACCTCTCCATAAGGCCAATGCCAAGGAAGGGAGAAGGAAAGTTTTCACAGAGCAAGAGGTGCATATATCATCTGATACCACCTACATCTCTTCACTCTTACCTGTTGCTAATCTCTCCATGCCCCTTGCCCTCTGGCCACCACAATATACTTCCTGGTATACCAAGAGCTATTCCTAGGACACCAAAAAGAATGATGTCAGCTAGGAGCACAAAGTATCAGAGGCTTTTCAGTGATTAAACACTAAGAGCTCTCATCCTTTAACTAAGAAACCCTTAATGGAGAGACACACAGTGTTCTCAACCTTCCTGTGAAGAATGCAAAATGAGAAACTATTCAGCAGCAAATACGAACTATTCTCATGGAAAAGGAAAGATGACTCTGAACAGGAAGCTAAGAGTCCAGAGGAAGGAGCCAAAAGCCTAGAAACCCACTCCAAGGAAGCAAAACTGGACCCTAGATAGGGCTGTCAGCATGCACCCAGCTTTCGGAATTGCTTGGAACTGAGGAGGAGCAAGATGGTGGAGGAGGAGGAGACCTAAATTTTGTCTGGTCTGAGGAATTCAGCTAGCTAGGGATCAAACCATTCAGAACACCTACAAACTCAAAAGGAGAGTGAAGAAAAGAATAGCAACAACTCTCTGAACAGAAAAGCGACCACTTTCTGGAAGGTAGGACGTGCGGCGAAGCGAATCCAAGGTGATATTCGGGAGGATAGATGGTGGGGCAGGGGGTCTCCATCAGCCACTACTAGCAAGTGATAGGGCCACAGAGCACAAAATCAGAACTTTTAGAAGTCGGCTGTGCTGAGGACGTCACTCCGGTGGCTAAGTGGGGTGTGGAACCCTCGCGGGACAGTGTGGTCTCAGGACCCTCGGGGTCACAGGAAGACCGGGGGTGCCTGAGTGTGGCAGAGCTCCCAGGTTTCGGAGCAGGGAAGCCGGCTGCAGAGACAGATCTGAGGCGTGGGATCTCAGCTCGGCGTTGCTTAAACTGTGATCTGTGGCACAGTCGGGCCACTGCTCTTCCAGCAGGGACCCAACAAGCGGCAGATCTGGGGAGACTCCCCTTCCTCCCTAGGGAGGAGCGGAGTGGGAGCACACCACAGGGATCTGCTGGGTTTGGAGACTCCACACCGAGTCGGGTACCAGAGATAGAAACGCTTGGTCACAGGCTGGGTGAGCACAGAGTATGGCCGGAGACCGGGGAGATGGGAGTGATTGACTGCTTCTCTCTGGGGGTGCACTGAGGAGCAGGGCCCTGAGTTCTCAGCTCCTCCGGGGCGGAGATTGGGAGGCCGCCATTTTCACTCTCGTTCTCCAAAGCTGTACGGAAAGCTTGCAGGAAACAAAAGCTCCCAAGAGCAAACCCAAGCAGATTACTTAGCCCGGACTGGCAAGGGCGGGGCAATTCTGCCTCCGGCAAAGATATTTGGGAACCACAGCAACAGGCCCCTCCCCCAGAAGATCACCAAGAACAGCCAGCCAAGACCAAGTTTACCTATCAATGAGAAGGGCAGAACTCCAGCACTAGGGGAATACTGCACATAGAATTCATGGCTTTTTTTCCCCTGATTCTTTAGTCTTTCAAAGTTACTTTTTTTTATTTTCTTTTTTTCTTTTTCTATTTTTTTAATTCTTCGTTTTCCCTTTTTCAACCAATATCTTATCAATTCCTTTTTCAAAAATCCTTTTTATTTTTCATTTTTAGAGTCGTAATCTATCCTTTCATTGTAGTTAACCTTATTGTTGGTATATATATAAGTTGTTCTCTAAAATTTTGGGATACATTTTCTACTAACAGACCAAAATATACCTTAAATCTCTAGAGTATGGCTTTGTTCTAGTCTCCTGCCTGATCACATTCTCTCCCTTTTTTCTTTTTTTATTTTAATTTCTTTCCTTTTTCAACCAACTTATCAATTCCTTTTATAAAGTCTTTTATAATTTTCATCTTTACACTCATATTCCATCCCTTCATCATATTAACCCTTATTTTTGTACATATATAAGTTTTTCTTGCTTTAAAATTTTGGGAGACAGTTTCTTCTAACAGACCAAAATATGCCCAAAATCTAGTGTGTGGCACTGATCTATTCACCAGCCTGATCATATTTGATCATTTCCTTTTTTTCTTTTCTTTTTTTTCCTTTTTCTTTCTTTCCCTTTCTTTTCCCCCAGTTTTGGTTCTCTTCTAATTGGTTTAGTATATATTTTTCTGGGGTCATTGTTACCCTGTTAGCATTTTGTTCTCTCATTCATCTATTCTCTACTGGACAAAATGACAAGACGGAAAAATTCACCTCAAAAAAAAGAACAAGAGGCAGTACAGACTGCCAGGGACATAAGTCAGAAGTTGGAACTAAAGTTCAGAATGACGATTATAAAGATACTAGCTGGGCTTGGAAAGAGCATGGGAGATACTAGAGAAACCCTTTCTGGAGAAATAAAAGAACTAAAATCTAACCAAGTCATTATCAAAAAGGCTATTAATGAGGTGCAATCAAAAATGGAGGCACTAACTGCTAGGTTAAATGAGGCAGAAGAGAGAATCAGTGATATAGAAGACCAAATGATGGAGAATAAAGAAGCTGAGAAAAAGAGAGATAAACAACTACTGGATCACGAGGGCAGAATGCAAGAGATAAGCGATACCATAAGATGAAACAACATTAGAATAATTGGGATCCCAGAAGAAGAAGAAAGAGAGAGAGGGGCAGAAGGAATACTGGAGCAAATTATAGCAGAGAACTTCCCTAATTTGGGGAAGGAAACAGGCATCAAAA